>NW_016803605.1:603193-615806 GCF_001698545.2 Rhinopithecus bieti
TCTCAGCTCACTGCAACCTCTGCCTCCCGGGTTCAAGCGATTCTCCTGCCTCAGCCTCCCGAGTAGCTGGGACTACAGGCGCCCGCCACCACGCCCGGCTAATTTTTGTATTTTTAGTAGAGACGGGGTTTCACCGTGTTAGCCAGGATAGTCTCGATCTCCTGACCTTGTGATCCACCCGCCTCAGTCTCCCAAAGTGCTGGGATTAGAGGCATGAGCCACTGCGCCTGACCAGCAATTCTTTTGTGAAATAGTAATCCTGGCCAGGCACGGTGGCTCACTCCTGTAATCCCAGGACTTTGGGAGGCCAAGGCGGGTGGATCACCTGAGGTCAGGAGTTCGAGACCAGCCTGGCCAACATAGTGAAACCCCATCTCTAATAAAAATAAAAAATTAGCTGGGCGTGGTGGCGTATGCCTGTAGCCTCAGCTACTCAGGAAGCTGAGGCTGGAGAATCTCGTGAACCTGGGACGCGGAGGTCGCAGTGAGCCAAGATCACGCCACTGAACTCCAGCCTGGGGACTCCATCTCAAAAAAAAAAAAAAGGAAATAATAATCCTGACCAGGCGTGGTAGCTCACGCCTGTAATCCCAACACTTTGGGAGACCGAGGCATGCAGATCACCTAAGGTCAGGAGTTCAAGATCATACTGGGCAACATGGTGAGACCCCATCTTTAAAACAACAACAACAAAAATAAAATAAAGAAATAATAATCTATAGACATATGTTTTTGCTTTCAAGCAACCAAGCTATTGATTCCATAGAATTCCTGGGAAGGGCCTTCCCAGCTCCAGCTTCTCTTGCTCCCATGCCACCCTGACCTAGCCCCTCCAAGACAACACCCCTATACGATTCACCTTCCCTTCCCAAAATGCTGACTAGTAGAAACTGCTTTCCAAGTAGACAAGGGAAAAAACAAAAAAACTTTGATTCATTCATTCAACAAATATTTAGTGCTGCACCTACTAGGCCCCAGGCCTTAAGAAAATCCTCATGGAACTAAATTCTTCTGAAAGCAGCAAACACAAATCAGGAAACACATTAATCTTGAATGTAACATTGTCTAGTGGTGAGTGGCTTATAAACCCCCGTGGCCATAAATGAGGAACTGGACTGGGCACTTTAATGATCTTTTCAGGACAGCCTTGCATAGTAGGTTCTTCATCCCCATCTTGCAGATGAGGACAACTGAGGACTACGGCAGCTGCCCTGATGATGAGAACTGCCATTCACCACGGGCCTGCCAGGTGTTTCAGTGCTTAATTCACATGTCAGCCCCAGGAAGTGGGAGTCTAGAACTGAAACCCAATGGGGGCAGGAACGATGCCCACCACACCTGCCACGGTGCCTGGCACATGGAAAGTAGGCAATCGATAGTTGTTGAATCAATGAACCCACAGACACTTTTTTCGCTTTTTACAGATGAGGCCGTGAGGATCAGAGAGGGCAGGTCACTGACTCGAGGTCACTCAGGAAGCGAGTGACAGAGCTGGACTGCAGACGTGCTCTGGACCCCAAGCACTCCCCCCGCCTACTCAGCCAGCCTGTCCCCAGAGCCCTCGCACCCACCTAAAGCCCGACTGGCCCCAGCTTTCAAGCCTCTGGGCGTTTTTTGGAGATGTTCCTAACTCTTCCCACCCTCCGCTCCCAATGCTCTTTCCTTTGGTTCACTCAAATCGTCCCAAGTTCCTCATTCAATAAATAATCACGCACTCAGCAATGAAGGAGAGAGGCAAGAGCTATGTGCGGGCTCTGCTCTAACGCTGAGGGACAGTGGTGAAGAAAACCAAGATGTTCCTGAGCTTGCGTTCCTGAGGACGGTAAGGGTGAAGACAGGAAAGAACAATAATATAACATATTAAATATTTAATTTGCATGTATTTGATTTATAGCCACTGAATACAAAAGTTACGTATTTATGATTTATATTTATATTAAAATACAAATGATATCTATGTAAAAGTTATTTTCTAAATATTAAAAATACTTATGGCTGGGCACAGTGGCTCATGCCTGTAATCCCAACACTTTTGGGAAGCCAAGGCGGGAGGATCGCTTAAGCCCAGGAGTTTGAGACCAGCCTGGGCCATATCGCGAGACCCTATCTGTACAAAAAAATAAATTTATGAAAAAATAAAACTATTTATAAATATTACAAAATATGGCTATATATAAAATCAAGGCCGGGCACCGTGGCTCATGCTTGTAATCCCATTACTTTGTGAGGCCAAGGTGGGTGAATCACCTGAGGTCAGGAGTTCAAGGCCAGCCTGACCAATATGATGAAACCCCATCCCTACTAAAAACACAAAAATTAGCCAGGCATGGTGGCACACGCCTGTAATCCCAGCTACTCAGGTGGCTGAGGGAGGAGAATCGCTTGAACCCAGGAGGCAGAGGTTGTAGTGAGCCAAGATCGCACCACTGCACTCCAGCCTGAGCAACAGGGCAAGACTCTGTCTCAAAAAATAAAAATAGGCCGGGTGCAGTGGCTCACACCTGTAATCCCAGCACTTTGGGAGGCCAAGATGGGCGGATCACGAGGTCAGGAGATCGAGACCATCCTGGCTAACAAGGTGAAACCCCATCTCTACAAAAAATACAAAAACTTAGCCAGGCACAGTGCTGGAGCCTGTAGTCCCAGCTACTTGGGAGGCTTAGGCAGGAGAATGGCATGAACCTGGGAGGCAGAGCTTGCAGTAAGCCAAGATTGCATCACTGCATTTCAGCCTGGGCAACAGAGCAAGACTCCATCTCAAAAATAAATAAATAGGCCGGGTGCAGTGGCTCACGCCTGTAATCCCAGCACTTTGGGACGCTGAGGCAGGCGGATCATGAGGTCAGGAGATCGAGACCATCCTGGCTAACACGGTGAAAACTCATCTCTACTAAAAAATACAAAAAAATTAGCCAGGTGTGGTGGCAGGCGCCTGTAGTCCCAGCCACTTGGGAGGCTGAGGCGGAGAACCCGGGAGGCGGAGCTTGCAGTGAGCCAAGATCACGCCACTGCACTCCAGCCTGAGTGACAGAGCGAGACTCTGTCTCAAAAAAATAATAAAAAATTTAAAAAAATAAATAAATATAAATAAATAAAAATAAAATCAATGTAAAATAGATGGCATGTCAAAAATGAAGTGCTATGAAGAATAAGCAGTGAGAGAGATGCGCAAGGGAGTTGCAATTTTAAACAGGGTGACAAGAGCAGGCTTGGCTAAGGAGGGCCACACAGCAGGCAAACAGCAAGTTCAAAGGCCCTGGGGTGAGATTCATGCCTGCCTTGAAGGAAAAGGTTGGCGTGGCTGAAGTGAGTAAACGAAGAGGACTCAGTGGGAGGTGAGGTTAGAGGGAGAAATTAAGAAGCCAGGTTGCATATTAAATACAGTTAATACAGGCTGGGCGCAATGGCTCATGCCTGTAATCCCAGCACTTTGGGAGGCTAAGATGGGAGGATCACCTGAGGTCAGGAATTCAAGTCCAGCCTGGCCAACATGCTGAAACACCATCTGTACTAAAAATAGAAAAATTAGCTGGGTGTGGTGGTGCACACCTATAATCCCAGCTATTCAGGTGACGGAGGCAGGAGAATCACTGGAACCTGGGAGGCAGAGGTTGCACTGAGCTGAGATCACACCACTGAACTCCAGCCTGGGTGACAGAGACTCCGTCTCAATAATAATAATAATACAGCCTGGGCGCAGTAGCTCACACCTATAATTCCAGTACCGCTTTGGGAGGCCAGGCAGGAGGATCGCTTGAGCTCAAGAGTTGGAGACTAGCCTGGGCAACAAAGCTAGATCCCAAATCTACAAAAAGATTTTAAAGATTAGCTGGGCATGGTGGCACATGCCTGTGGTCCCAGATCCTCAGGAGGCTAAGGAGGGAGGATCGCTTAAGCCCAGGAGGTCAAGGATGCAGTGAGCTATGATTATACCACTGCACTCCAGACTGGGCAACAAAGCAATACTCTGTCTCAAAATAATAATAATACAGGTTGAGCATCCCTTAACCTGAAATAATTGGGACCAGAAGTGTTCCAGGTTTTAGATTTCGTATGTATATTTGCATATACATAATGAGATATCTGGAGATGGGAACTGAGTATAAATATAAAATTCATTTATGTTTCACATACACTTTATACACATCTGAAGGTAATATTATATTTTGAATAATTTTGTGCATGAAAAAGTTTGTGTACACTGAACCATCAGAAAGCAAAGGCTTCATGCCAGTGATCAAAAAGCTTCAGATTCCAGGGCATTTTGGATTTTTAGATTAGGGGATGCTCAACTTGTAGTTAAAAGGTGGAAACAATCCAAGTTTATCCATTTCGGCAGAAAAGTGGGTAAACAAACTGTGGTATATCCGCACAATGGAGTATTACCCAGCCTTAGAAAGCAATGAATTCTGATATGTGCTATAGTATGTATGAGCCTTTACTACGTTAAATAAAATAAACCAGACACAAAGGGACAAATATCATATAATTCCACTTAGATGAGGTGCCTAGAGTAGGGAATTCAATGAGACAGACAGCAGAAGAGTTGTGCAGGGGCTGGGGGCCAGTGAGAATGGAGAGTTATTGTTCAATGGGCATCGAGTTTCTGTTTGAAAAAATTCCTAGAAATAGAAACAGGTGCAGTGGCTCATGCCTGCAATCCCAGCACTTTGGGAGGCCAAGGCAGGTGGATAGCTTGAGCCCAGGAGTTCAAGACCAGCCTGGGCAATACAATGAGACCCCCGTCTCTACAAAAAGAAAGAAAAAATTAGCCAAGTGTGGTGGCATACTCCTGTAGTCCCAGCTACTTGATAGAGTGAGGTGGGAGGATCACTTGAGCCCAGGAGGCGGAGGCTGCAGTGAGTCGAGATCCAGCCACTGTACTCCAGCCTGGGTGACAGAGCCAGATCCAGTCTCAAAAAAAAAAAAAAAAAAAATCCTAGAAATGGACTGTGGTGATGATTGTACAACATTATGAAGGTACTCAGTGCCACCAAATTGTACACTGAAAAATGGTTGAAATGGTTCAATTTTATGTTATATATATTGTACCACAGTAAAAGTATAATAATAGAAGCTAACATTTGTGTTGCTTTTGATGTATCAGGTGTTATTCTAAAAGCTTTACATATGTGGCCGGGCGCGGTGGCTCACACCTGTAATCCTAGCACTTTGGGAGGCTGAGGTGGGCGGATCACGAGGTTAGGAGATCGAGACCATCCTGGCTAACATAGTGAAATCCCGTCTCTACTAAAATTACAAAAAATTAACCGGGCGTGGTAGCTGGCACCTGTAGTCCCAGCTACTTGGGAGGCTGAGGCAGGAGAATGGCGTGAACCCGGGAGGTGGAGCCTGCAGTGAGCTGGACTCCACTGTACTCCAGCCCAGGCAACAGAGCGACACTCTGTCTCAAAAAAAAAAAAAAAAAAAAAAAGGCTTTACATTCTTAATTCATTTGTTCTACCAACTCTGCAGGCGAAGTACCTTCTTGACTGCACTGCCCAACAGAAATACCAACACAAATATAGTAGTCCCCCTTAGGGCGGGGAGCACACTCCAAAACCCCAGTGGCTGCCTGACACTGAGAACAGCACTAAAACCTGTACATATCATGTTTTTTCAATCTGATAACCAAGACAGCAACTAAGTGACTAATGACGGGTAGCAAGGACACTGTGGATATGCTGGACAAATGGGTGACTCAGGTCTCCAGCAGCACAGCAGGGGTTTTCATCACACTACTCAGAACTGCGTGCATTTTAAAACTTAGGAACTGAGTTGGGCTTGCTGCCTCGTGCCTGTAGTCCCAGCTACTTGGGAGGCTGGAAGGATGTGGAGGCTGCAGTAAGCTACGACCACCACTACACTCTAGCCGGGGTGACACAGCAAAGCCTTGTCTCAAAAGAAATTTTTTAAAGGGTTACAATGGTACATTTTGTTTTTTTACACACACACAAAATAAAATTTAGGTTGGGCGTGGTGGCTCATGCCTGTAATCCCAGCACTTTGGAATGCCAAGACAGGTGGATCACCCGCGGTCAGGAGTTAAGAGACCAGCCTGGCCAACATGGTGAAATCCCATCTCTACTGAAAACACAAAATTAGCTGGGTGTGGTGGCGTGAGCCTGTAGTCCCAGCTACTCAGGAGGCTGAGCCAGGAGAATCGCTTGAACCTGGGAGGCAGAAGTTGTAGTGAACCGAGATCGTCCACTGCACTCTAGCCTGGGTGATAGAGCGAGACTCTGTCTCAAAAAAAATTTTTTTTTTAATTTTAAAAGAGAGAGAGAGGAGAGTTGAGGATGGTGCCGAAGTATCTGGCCCAGGTGGTTGGAAGCTCGGAGCTGCTGAGATGGTTTACTGAGATGGTGCCGTTTACTGAGATGGAGAGAAGTAGGCTTTGTTTGTTTTGTTTTTTATGGGGTTTTTCCCAGGGAGGAGAACCGTATCAGGAGCGCGGTGTTGAACACATTAAGTCTGAGGTGTCTCTCAGCAACCTAGTGAGTTTAGCAAAGTGGTACAGGCTGCGGACAGCGTGCTAGTGACCAAGGGGGAAAGAGAGTGAGTGAAATCCCTTCCGGCACACTCTTCCTGAATTCTTTCCTCTACTTGGCCACTTTTAAGGCCCGGCCTCCCTCCTGGTTCCCACCAAAGTGGGCATAGCCAACACGGCCTCCTCCCGGTCAGGCAAGGCAGATCCCATGTCAAGGGCACGTCCAGGTTAGTCCATGATGCTGTTCCCCCTTCCTCCCTCGTCCCAGCCATGGCCTTGCTCTGGGCTCTGGGCTCCGGGCTCTGAGCCTTCAGAGAACGGGTTCCAGAAGCTGCACTGCCCACTCCTCCCGCCCACCCTGCAGAGCCAGTCAAGGCCTGACGCCACTGCTCATTCTCACTCGTCTGGCAAGGACTGGAGAGCTGAGTGGTAAATACAATAAAACACAGGGCTGGGAGATGCCAAACGGTGTGTGCAGTATGCAGCCTGGGGTGTATGAAGAGGGAGAAACGGAATTTACATTCACACGGCTCCACAACCTTTTACTGTAAACCTGTGGAGTGAGATGTGTTCTGAAATGCGGCGTTTTTCAGGCTTTGCAAGGGGACGGGGTGAATGCACAAAACAGCCCCAGCGGGCTCTGAGACACCCGGCAATCCAATGTTAATATTTCTGAGCTAAACATATGAATATTCAGACGGAGCTCAATAAAGACAGGTTATAAATAGCCTGGCTTCAGGTCAGGGCTTGTCACCCGATAAGTCACTGCAGGTGAGGTACCATTAGCATGACTGATGCTGCTGGTGGTGTTTTCATATCGTGTCTTGTTCACTGGCCATTATAACAGGGGAAGAGACTTTGCTCCCTCAATCTGGAAGCTCTCCAGAAATGGGGTACCCCAAAAACCCTGGGTCAGAGGAACTTGGCTTCCAATCTCTATTATTTCCTGACCCTGAGCAACTGCCCCACACCTCTCTGGGGCTTTAGTCCTAGAGGAAGACTAAGGATCTGGCTGTTGCCTATTAGGCCTTAAATTTAACATAACGACAATGGCTGGGCATAGTAGCTCACGCCTGTAATTACAGTACTTTGGGAGGCTGAGGTGGGAGGAATACTGGAGTCCAGAGTTCAAGACCAGCCTGGAAACCACAGGGACATCCCATCTTGGAAAAATAGGCCAGGGCATGGTGGCTCAGGTCTGTGATCCCAGCATTTTGGGAGGCCAAGGCAGGAGGATCACTTGAGGTCAGGAGTTCAAGACCAGCCTGACCAACATGGTGAAACCCTGTCTCTACTAAAAATAAAAAGATGAGTTGGCTTGGTGGCGGGCACCTATAATCCCAGCTACTTGGAGACTGAGGCAGGAGAAATGCTTGAACCTTGGAGGTGGAGGTTGCAGTGAGCTGAGATTGCACCATCGCAGCACTCCGGCCTGGGTGAGAGTAAGACTGTCTCAAAATAAAAAAAAGGAAAGAAAGAAAGAAGGAAAATCAAATAAAAATGATGACAACAACAAAACGACAGCAATATTAATAAGAGCAGCTAAACTTTATCAACCCTTACTGTGGTCCAGGACAGATACTGAACTTTGCTGCCATCATCTCACTGAGCTGAACCCTCGCACCACTTCGGGAGGCAGACTCTGCTTTCATTTAACCTCATCTAACGGGAGAACTTGCCCGGAGAAGGATAGAGCTGGGGATCCAAGCCCAAGTGCAACTGACAGAGGCCTTAAACACTGTCCAAAACTTGAGTCATGCCCTTCCCTAGGCTGGGTGGGCCCGTGCCTGAAGGTGGTCCCCTCCCACCGTGCAGATCATTTGGTCAAATGACAACCTGGATCCTTAAGTTCTGACTGTGTGCTCTCTGCCCTCTCACTGAATCCTCCCAAACAAGTCCCAGAAGGGAGGTACTATTATTTGACCCCTCAACTGCATCCCAACATGGCACACAGTGATGGGAGCCCACACGTGTGGTTCCCAGTCCAACACACTCCACCTCCTGGTCACGCTCCCTGTGGTGGTACCATTGGATGCACCAGTTCTCATATCACCTGGGATGTGCCAGGCCGCCTTCTGCCACCCACAATCATCTCTTGCTTCTCCTTTTTTTTTTTTTTTTTTTTTGAGACGGAGTCTCGCTCTGTCGCCAGGGCTGGAGTGCAGTGGCCGGATCTCAGCTCACTGCAAGCTCCGCCTCCCGGGTTTACGCCATTCTCCTGCCTCAGCCTTCCGAGTAGCTGGGACTACAGGCGCCCGCCACTTTGCCTGGCTAGGTTTTGTATTTTTTAGTAGAGACGGGGTTTCACCATGTTAGCCAGGATGGTCTCGATCTCCTGACCTCGTGATCCGCCCGTCTCGGCCTCCCAAAGTGCTGGGATTACAGGCTTGAGCCACCGCACCCGGCTGCTTCTCCTTTTTATGGCCCTCACCTTTCAGAGGATCTGAAATCCTCACCTTTTCTTGAGATCGGAGGTAGGACTCGAGGACCGAGAATTAGGAAGCAGCCAGCCCCGGGCTGACTCCTGCCAAGGTCCCCAGAGTCCAGCACAGGCCTGGCATGGAACAGCCACTCAAAAGCTCCGGCTGCCGTTTGCCAGCAGTGAAAATGGTGAAGACTTTCTGGAATGCAACTTGGCGGGGCTACCAAAGTCTAAATGCTTGCTCCCTTTTGCCTCAGCAATCCCTCCTCCAGGAATCTGGCCGGTAGAAACATTCTTGCATAAGCAACCCAAGGTATGGATATAAAAATGTCAGGTCGGTCACTCCCCAGCTCAAAGCCCTCCCATGGCTCCCATCTCACTCAGATTCAAAGCCAAAATCCTAGTCAAAGACAGAGAATGGAAACACTATAGCAATAAAAAGGTAGCGCTACCAGGCTAAAAACAGAGATAAAATGGAACACCAAAATATTCCATTTAGAAGAAGCAGGGAAAGGCCAGGCACGGTAGCGCACGCCTCTAATCCCAGCACTTTGGGAGGGCGAGGTGGGTGGATCACCTGAGGTCATAACTTCGAGACCAGCCTGGCCAACATGGCGAAACCCTGTCTCTACTAAGAATACAAAAATTAGCCAGGTGTGGTGGCGTGCACCTGTAGTCCCAGCTACTCGGGAGGGCTGAGCCAGGAGAATTGCTTGAACCAGGGCAGAGGCTGCAACGAGCAGGGATCACACCACTGCCCTCTAGCCATACCAACAATTATAATAAACATAAATCAGCCAAGTGCAGTGGCTCATATCTGTAATTCCAGAACTTTGGGGGGCCAAGGCATGCAGACCACTTGAGGCCAGAAGTTTGAGACCAACCTGGGCAACATAGTGAGTTCCCGCCTCTACAAAAAATGTTAAAAATTAGGCTGGACGCAGTGGCTCACGCCTGTAAACCCAGCACTTTGGGAGGCCAAGGCAGGAGGATCACTTGAGTCTCAGAGTTTGAGACCAGCCTGGGCAACATGGCAAAACCCTGCCTCTACAAAAGAATACAAAAATTAGCTGCGTGTGGTGGCATGTGCCTGTAGCCCCAGCTACTTAGGAGGCTGAGGCGGGAGGATCACCTGAACCTGGGATGTTGAGACTGCAATGAACTATGATCACGCCACTGCACTCCAGCCTGGACAACAGAGAGAAACCATGAACCCCAAACTCCCCATAGAGGTCACCTTTGGAAAAGGAAGGAAGAGGGGATGGTGCAAAGACTTTCGCCATGTTATATGACTTTTTTCCATATGTAATGATTAATACAGACCTGGCTGCAAATTGGCAAATCCCAAAGCTAAGAGCTAAGGAATCTTATTTTGACCTTGGCATCCAATGCCTCCCCTCCATTTGCAGAATCCTTGAAAGCAACTCAGAAACGCCTGGAAAACCACTGGACACCTGGCTACTCAAGAGGGCAGGCCCCTGACCACAGCAGCCAAACCTGGGAGTTAGAAATGCAAAGTGTCTGCACCAGCTGACTCAGAACTCACATGGTAACAGGATCCCCCAGGAACTGGTGTGCACGTTAAAGTCTAGAAAATTGGGCATCACAGCCCAATGTGTCGGCACCAGCCCATACAGACTGAAGAGGGGTTAGTAATAATAATAGCAACAACAGTCGATAGTAATAGCAACCAGCAATGACAAAGTCCTTGTTATGTGCCAGTCACTCCACAACATATCATCTCATTTAAACCCCATACCGTGGCTGGGGTGCAGTGACTCACGCCTGTAATCCCAGCACTTCGAGGGCTGACATGAGTGAATCACGAGGTCAGGAGTTCGAGACCAGCCAGGCCAACATGATGAAACCCCGTCTCTACTAAAAATACAGAAATTAGCCAGACATAGTGGCATGTGCCTATAATCCCAGCTACTTGGGAGGCGGAGGCAGAAGAATCGCTTGAACCCGAGAGGTGGAGGTTGCAGTGAGCCAAGATCGTGCTGCTGCACTCCAATCTGAGTGACAGAGCAAGACTCCGTCTCAAAGAAAAATAAAAACAAGAAAAACAAACCCACATCCATCCTACCCGATAGGCATTTGAGGTCTGTGGCCCCTAATCTGCAATTCCAACCTCCAAAAATCTCTAAAGCCATCCTTTTTCTTTCCCCCGGCTCATTGTGGGATACAGCAGAACTGCAATGACTATCCTTAGATCTCCCTCTTAGTATCAACAGCCGCAGATATATTTGCTGCAGAAATATTATTTGCAGAAGTGCTAGCATATGTGTTGACAGGGAGCTGCCTGCCTTGCTGGGGGTGTCCCACATCATCCTGTGTGTGCTCTGGTCTGAACCAGCCTGAATTTTGAAACACCTTCGAGGTCAGTTACTGCCATAAATGCAGCATTTCTGTTGACCTGTGAATGTCATCTATTTAACCTCCAAAGAGGCAGTAGGCCTCTCTAGCTGATTAGGGAAACTGAGGCTGAACAAGGTAGGGGCCTTGTTCCAGCGCCACAGTTGACTCCAGGCCTACACCATACCCCCCAAGTCCTGACTCCAGCCAGTCACCTATCCTCTCTAGCTCAGGAACACATTGCTCTCTGAAGGAAGCTGGGGTGGCCATGATTATGTTAAAGAAGACATCAGAGAGGGTAAAAGGAGAGAGGCTGTGCCTCAGCCTGTAATAGCACAGCAGCAACCCAGGTTGGCTCTCGGGGCAAGGGGAAGGGAGCTTCCCAGCTGTGGTCTTGGCCCCTGTGCCAAGGGGGCAGCGAGGCTTGATGAATAAAAACCCAGGGTGGACCAAGCGCGGTGGCTCATGCCTGTAATCCCAGCACTTTGGGAGGCCAAGACGGGTGGATCACTTGAAGACAGGAGTTCAAGACCAGCCTGACCAACATGGTGAAACCCTGTCTTTACTAAAAATACAAAAACTAGCCAGGCGTGGTAGTGGGCACCTACAATCCCAGCTACTCCAGAGGCTAAGGCAGGAGAATTGCTTGAATCCAGGAGGTGGAGATTGCAATAAGCCAAGATTGCGCCATTGCACTCCAGCTTAGATGACCAAGCTAGACTCCATCTCAAAAAAAAAAAAAAAAAAAAAAGAACAGGGTGCACCTGGGCGTGGTAGTTCATGTCTGTAATCTCACTACTTTGGGAGGCCAAGCCAGGCAGATCACCTGAGCAAGGCCAGCCTGGGCAACATGGCAAGACCCTGTTTCTAAAAAAAAAAAAAAATCCAAAAAATTAGTGGGGCATGGTGGCACATGACTGTAGTCCCAGCTACTCGGGAGGCTGAGGTAGGAAGATCGCTTACGCCTGGGAGATTGAGAGGTCGGGGCTGCGGCAAGCCAAGATCACACTACTGCACTCCAGCCTGGGAGACAGAGTCTCACTCAAACAAAACAAAACAGAAACAGGCTCCAGGACCAGACCATCCAGGGAAGAGAGTGGGGGCTCTGCCACTTAGCAGCCGTGGGGATCTGGGCAAGTCACTTAATCGCTCTGTGCCTCAGTTTACTCATCTGTAAAATGGGGGTGTTCCCTGCACCTACCTCCTCCAGTCCTTCTGTAAGTGAAGGAGTTGATGCTTGTAAGTGGCCAAGACCAGGGCCCGGGCCGGGGCGAGCCAAGGTAAGTGCTGGCTGCTATTATCATGGTTATTACCACCACCATCCACGAACAGCTTTTTTTTTTTTA
>NW_016803605.1:616369-620182 GCF_001698545.2 Rhinopithecus bieti
CTTGTGATCCGCCCGCCTCAGCCTCCCAAAGTGCTGGGATTACAGGCGTGAGCCACCGCGCCCGGCTCAAACATAACTTTTATATCCACTGGGGAATCAAAAAACTTGTGTGGCTCGCTCTATTGTGATACTCACTTTACTGCACTGTCTAGAACCTAACCTGCCTCCTGTCTCCAGGGTATGCTTGTAGCAGGGGAAGGTGACTCTGGGCAGAGTATGGTGCAGGCCGAGGTGGGAATAAGCTTGGTGTGTGAAAGACAAGATGAAAAGGGTGGGAGATAAGCCAGGCCAGATCAGGCAGACTTTGTATGGGGAGCTCAAGGGGTTTTACCTGAGGGCACGAGGGAGTCACAGGGGGTGGCAAGACTGTTTTTTCAAAATCAGCAGCATGAGCACTTTGGGAGGCCGAGGCAGGCAGATGATCTGAGGTCAGGAGTTCAAGACCAGCCTGGCCAACATGGAGAAACCCCTACTCTACTAAAAATACAAAATTAGCCGGGTGCAGTGGTGCATGCCTGTAATCCCAGCTACTTGGGAGGCTGAAGCAGGAGAATCGCTTGCACCAGAGGTGGAGGTTACAGTGAGCCAAGATCGTGCCATTGCACTCCAGCCTGGGCAACAAGAGCGAAACACCGTCTCAAAAAAAAAAAAAGAAAGAAAGAAAGAACACTTCCTTCTACCCAGCTGCTCAGGGCAATGACCTTGGATTATGCTAGATTCCCTGTTTTTCTTACCTCACCCTAAACCCCAAAACCTGCCCCAGAAACTCCCTCCTCCAGGAAGCCTACCCTGATGTCTCCCCGCCTGACCTCCCCAGGCTCAGCTGGCAATCCTCAGATACTGATCTGGCTTTGCAGGGGAATGGGTGTGTTCCTGCCTCATCACCCTCCCCAGTCCCTGAAGGCACAGCACTGGTTATTTGTGCTGGAGGCAAGAACATGGGCCACAGTCCAGGCAGTAGGAAGCCTCAGGTTGAGTTTGAATTAACCAGAAGGACGAAAATCCTAGCTCAGGTGGCAGCTCCCTGTGTGCCCTTGGGCAAGTCATTTTACCTCTGTGCCTCTGTGACAGGGAGATGGTGGACACCTGGGTGGTCTAACCCTCGGGAGGATTTGAAGTGAACTGTGCTATCTGCGGCCCATGGAGCGCACAGCAGGAAGGAGCAGCAGACTGGAGGGACAGGTAACCAACAAGGCGACCCTGTAAACACAGCACTGGGAGGAAAAGCAGCAGGAGAAACAGAAGCAATATCCTTTCTGTAAAGCAAAAATCCACAGCACAAAGCAAGCAATTCACTCCAGCACAGGAGGTCGCTGACAGGGAGAGGAATGAAAATAAGAAGGAATTTTATAATAAATAGAAGTATATATTTTATATATTATAATGTGTAGTTTTATATTTCTATTATGTATTATGTAATGTCTAATGTATGAGAGTATGCACACACACACTCACACTTCTTTTTTTTTTTGGAAACGGAGTCTTGTTTTGTCGCCCAGGCTGGAGTACAGTGGCACTATTTCAGTTCATTGCAACCTCCGCCTCCCGGGTTCAAACAATTCTCTACCTTAGCCTCCCATGTAGCTGGGATTACAGGTGCCTTCCACCATGCCCAGCTAATTTTTGTATTTTTGGTAGAGATGGGGTTTCACCATGTTGGCCAGGCTGGTCTTGGACTCCTGACCTCGTGATCCATCCACCTTGGCCTCCCAAAGTGCTAAGATTACAGGCGTGAGCCACGGCACCCGGCCCACTCACACATATTTTTAAGCAGACTTTTGTCAGAAACCAAGTTACAGTTGGGCACAGTGGCTCATGCCTGTAATCCCAACACTTTGGGAGGCTAAGGCGGGAGGATCACCTGAGGTCAGGAGTTCAAGACTAGCCTGGCCAACATGGCGAAACCCCATCTCTACTAAAAAAGTATAGCCAGGCGTGGTGGCTCACACCTGTAATTCCAGCACTTTGGGAGGCTGTGGCGGGCAGGTCACGAGGTCAGGAGTTCGAGATCAGCCTGGCCAACATAGGGAAACCCCATCTCTATTAAAAATACAAAAATTAGCTGGGCATGGTGGTGCAGGCCTGTAGTCCCAGCTACTCAGGAGGCTGAGGCAGGAGAACTGCTTGAACCCAGGAGGTAGAGGTGGCAATGGGCCGAGACTGCACCACTGCACTCCAGCTTAGGCAACAGAGTGAGACTTCATCTCAAAAAAGAAAAAAAAAAAACATACAAAAAGTAGCTGGGTGTGGTGGTGCGCACCTGTAACACGAGCTACTCGGGAGGCCGAGGCAGGAGAATCACTTGAACCTGGGAGGTGGATGTTGCAGTGAGCCAAGATCGCACCACTGCACTCCTGCCTGGACGACAGAGCAAGGCTCCATCTCGAAAATAAAAAGAAACTGAGTTAAATAAGTCTATCAATTCAGGCCGGTGCAGTGGCTCACGCCTGTAAATCCAGCACTTTGGGAGGTAGATGCCAGTGATCACCTGAGGTCAGGAGTTCAAGACCAGCCTGACATGGTGAAACCCCATCTCTACTAAAAATACAAAAATTAGCCGGGTGTGGTGGCATGTGCCTGTAATCCCAACTACTCAGGAGGCTGAGGCAGGAGAACTGCTTGAACCCAGGAGGCGGAGGTTGCAGTGAGCCGAGATAGCGCCATTGCACTCCAGCCTGGGCAACAAGAGCAAAATTCCATCTCAAATTAAAAAAAAAAAAAAAGGCTAAAAAATTTTAAATACAAAAGCAGGACCATGGAAGGGGACACGCTTGAGAAGGCACAAAGCACTGGGCAGATGTCAGGGGATTTTGTTCCTTTGGCTAAAGAGACAGAAATTTGACAGAAAAAGGCAACCCTGCACAAGACAGCCTTGAGACAGCAGGCAAACTGCAGGGTAGGAGAGGACTTTTCCTGAATTTTATCAACTCCACGATGCGCATTTTTCATACTTTTGTCTCTGAAAAGGAAGACGCATCTTACAACTGATGGCTGCTTAGCCAAGGAAATACCTTATGTCTGGCTTCCACTCCCAGGTGAACTGCAGGAAAACACCTGAACTCGTGGAGTCTCAGTTTCCCCGCTGAGCAGTGGGGAGGTCGATAATCCTGACCTGCCTCCCAGGTTCCCATTCATTCCCTCTTTGAACAGCACTTACGGAGTGAGGACAGGACTCCAGGCTCACATGGAGGCACTGGGGAGGCAGCCAGGGTCAGGACAAGCAAGGACCATAGACAGAGGTCGGGTGGGGCTCCAAGACGCATGGCCGCCTCGACAGAGTGAGAGGCCTGCTGGGGAGCTCTGCTGCTGCCAGAAGAGACCTAGGACTTAGGGCTGGACTACCTGTGCAAAAGAACTGCTCAGAGATGGGGCTTGATGAAAAGGCTGTTTCCTGGACTCCACCCATCAGGATTCCCAGGAGTCTGGTCTGTGTGAGGCCCAGGGACGGTCATTTTTCACAAGCATCCCTGGTCATTTGGAAGTAGGTAGGTTTTTTTTTTTTTCTTTTCTTTTCTTTTTTTTTTTTTTGAGACAGAGTCTTGCTCTGTCGCCCAGGCTGGAGTGCAGTGGCGCAATCTCGGGTCACTGCAAGCTCCACCTCCCGGGTTCATGCCATTCTCCTGCCTCAGCCTCCAGAATAGCTGGGACTACAGGCGTCTGCCATCACGCCCAGCTAATTTTTTAATTTTTAGTAGAGACAGGGTTTCACCTTGTTGGCCAGGATGGTCTTGATCTGCTGACCTCGTGATCTGCCTGCCTCAGCCTCCCAAAGTGCTGGGATTACAGGCATGAGCCACCGCGCCTGGCCTTTTT
>NW_016803605.1:620421-624953 GCF_001698545.2 Rhinopithecus bieti
TTTTTTTTTTTCTTTTCTTTTCTTTTTTTTTTTTTTGAGACAGAGTCTTGCTCTGTCGCCCAGGCTGGAGTGCAGTGGCGCAATCTCGGGTCACTGCAAGCTCCACCTCCCGGGTTCATGCCATTCTCCTGCCTCAGCCTCCAGAATAGCTGGGACTACAGGCGTCTGCCATCACGCCCAGCTAATTTTTTAATTTTAGTAGAGACAGGGTTTCACCTTGTTGGCCAGGATGGTCTTGATCTGCTGACCTCGTGATCTGCCTGCCTCAGCCTCCCAAAGTGCTGGGATTACAGGCATGAGCCACCGCGCCTGGCCTTTTTTTTTTTTTTTTTTTTGAGACAGAGTCTTGTTCTGTTGGCCAAGCTAAAGTGCAGTGGTACGATCACAGCTAACTGGAGCCTCAACCTTCTGGGCTCAAGTGATCCTCCTACCTCTCAGCCACCCGAGTAGCTGGGACTGTAGGCATGTACTGCCATGCCCAGCTTCTTTTTGTATTTTTTTGTAGAGATGGCGTTTCATCATGTTGCCCAAGCAGGTCTCAAACTCCTGACCTCAGGTGATCCACCCACCCTGACCTCCCAAAGTGCTGGGATTAGAGGTGTGAGCCACCGCACCCTAGCCAATGGGACACTTTTTGAGAAACATACAGGAACTCCAAAGACAGGGTCTCTGCTCCCCTTTTTCCATCCCTGGGACATGCCTGTCATCCACCCATCCATTCATTCAATAAGCGTCTACAGAGCACCTACTGCATACCAGGAGCTGAGAACACAGGAAACACAGCCCTCCCTCTCATCTTCTGCAGTTTGGAGCCTCGTGAGAAAGCCACGCTTGAAGAAATACTCACGGGAAAGAATCTCTTAAAGGAAGGCCCTCCCAATACACACACCAACATGCCTGCCTGCATCTCAAAAGGATGATGCTGAGCCAAAGATGCTCAACCCAAAGGGCAGGTCTCCACCTCTGTGAAATTCTAGAAGAGGCAAGTCTTCTAGACTTGCCACAATGGCAAGGCAGGTCAGTGACTGCTTCTGGGAGCAGGTACTGACCAGGAAGAGGCACAGGGCAACTCGCTGGCATTGACGAGAATGTGCTGTATCTTGATAGGGGTTGGGACTCATGGACAAGCATGCTTAAGCTATGTGCATTTTTTTTTTTTTTTTTTTTTTTTTTGAGACGGAGTCTTGGTCTGTCGCCCAGGCTGGAGTGCAGTGGCCGGATCTCAGCTCACTGCAAACTCTGCCTCCCGGGTTTACGCCATTCTCCTGCCTCAGCCTCCCGAGTAGCTGGGACTACAGGCGCCCACCACCTCACCCAGCTAGTTTTTTGTATTTTTTAGTAGAGACGGGGTTTCACCATGTTAGCCAGGATGGTCTCCATCTCCTAACCTCGTGATCCGCCAGTCTCGGCCTCCCAAAGTGCTGGGATTACAGGCTTGAGCCACTGTGCCTGGCCAGCTATGTGCATTTTAATGAAGGGCTCTCTGCAGCCTCAGCCTCCTGGGCTCAAGTAATTCTCCCACCTCAGCCTCCAGATTAGCTCCAGGCAGGGGCCACCACAACTGGCTAAGGTTTTTATTTGTTTTTTGGAGCAATAGGGCCTTATTGTGTTACCCAGGCTGATCTCGGACTCCTGGCCTCAAGTGATCCTCCCACCTCGCCCTTCCCAAAAGTGCTGGGATTACAGGTGTGAGCCACCGTGCCTGGCCCCTCTGCGGATTTTACTGTATACGAATTACACTTCAGTGAAAAAGGATTGGGAGAGGCCAGGAGCAGGAGCTTATACCTGTAATCCCAGCACTTTGGGAGGCCGAAGCAGGCAGATCACCTGAGGTTAGGAGTTCGAGACCAGCCTGGCCAACATGGCGAAACCTCATCTCTACTAAAAATACAAAAATTAACTGGGCGTGGTGGCAGGTGCCTATAATCCCAGCTACTCGGAAGGCTGAGGCAGGGAGAATGTCTTGAACCTAGGAGGCAGAGGTTGCAATGAGCTGAGATAGTGCCACTGCACTCCAGCCTGGGCAACAGAGCGAGACAGTGAGACTCCGTCTCAAAAAGAGGAAAAAAAAAAAAAGGATTGGGAGGGAAAAGAAAAAAATGTATATATACATACACATATACATATACACACACACACATATATATGTATACACACTGTCCATGAAAGGGTAAGTATACACATAAAAGTAGGAGGTTGGCCGGGCGTGGTGGCTCACGCCTGTAATCCCAGCACTTTGGGAGGCCGAGGCGGGCGGATCACGAGGTCAGGAGATCAAGACCATCCTGGCTAACACAGTGAAACCCCGTCTCTACTAAAAATACAAAAAAAATTAGCCGGGCATGGTGGCGGGCACCTGTAGTCCCAGCTACTTGGGAGGTTGAGGCAGGAGAATGGCATGAACCCGGGAGGCGGAGCTTGCAGTGAGCTGAGAAGCTCCACTGTACTCTAGCCTGGACAATACAGCGAGACTCCATCTCAAAAAAAAAAAAAAAAATAAGGAGGTCACCACGTACCTTCTAGGGAGAGAAACTCCGCCAGTATAGCAAGGGCTTGCTAAGCTGTGAGCTAAGACTTCTCCCAGGGAGACCTCCCTCACCCAGGCTGGGTGTCAAGTGTCGGAGGTCAATGAAACGCTATGCATGCCAGGTGACGGAGGTTATAGTCCAGCAAATTGTCACAGCCACCCTGTGAGGCAGGGGCTATGGACATCTGCCCGCCCAGCCTCACACAGTGGACAAGAGTTGGCATCCAGCCTCTGGAAAGCTGGCTCCGGGGAGCTTCACCTGCAGGCGTCCCTGGACACTGAGCCATCCACTGCCTCCAGGCAGCAGAGGCCACCAGGCACTCCCTCAAGGACCCCAAGGGTCATTAGCAAAGGCCTCACAGCCTCAGACAGATATTCCCGCTCACTCCGTTCTCAAGGTTACCAGGCTGGGACACAGAGGACATAAGAGGCTGACAGGGGCCACACAGAAGTTGGCAGCCCCCTAAACAGGCAAGCACTTCAAAGGGAGAGTGCAGAGGGACAGGGTGGGCATGGCGAGAGAATGAAGGCAGCGGGGCTGGGCTGGGGGGTCCAGAGGCATCAACCCTTCCTCTGCAATCCTAGAAAGGGCATTTTGTCCCCAACCTCAAGAGTATACACAGAAGCAATAACTAACAGCACTAACAACAGTGACCGTTTACTCTGAACCAGGCACTTGCAAAACATCTTTTCCACGCTAGACCTTATTTAACAATAAGGTCATCCAAAGAAGTATTTATTATTTCTCCTGTACTTCCGGTTCTCTAACCTGGCCTAAAGGAGGGAAATAGCTTGCCACCAAGTCACAGGGTTAGAAGGAGCAGAAACAGGACTTTTACCCACACAGCTGACCCAGTTGCCCGTCAACTCCAGGGTCATCCTAGGGGTCCACCCCCTGCTGCCAGCCCCACTCTGACTCTTCCTTTTTGAGAACGATTTCTGCACAGAGTAACAGAACCTGTACACTGCATGCACCCAGGTGTGACCCCCAAACCTGTGTAATCAGAAACAACCCACAGGGTTCGAGGCTTGGTGTGGCCAAGACAGGGAATTCACCACAGTCCCAAAGAGGGGATCACAGAAAAAGGACAACCTGATCAAGGCCCACTCCCTGCTGCCTCAGTTTCCCATCCTATGAAACAGGCCTAATGCCACTTTCTTCACAGAACAGGACAGACTCCGGATGTGCTGAAACAAATTCTGGATCCCAGAAATCACAACACCGTAAATAACAATAATAATATAATGGAAATGATATGATATCTGGAATTTGCTTTAAAATACCTTGGCAAAAAAGAAAAAAATATATGTTCACGGTAGGAAAGGGGATAATGTTCAAAAAAAGATCAGATCAGCCGAAAATTCTTGCAGAAGCTGGTGATAGTTACACAGGGGTTGGTTGTGGTATTCTCTCAACTCTCAGTGAGCACTTTAAAATTTCCTTAACAAAAAGTTAAAAAGGCCGGGTACATGGCTCATGCTTGCAGTCCCAGCACTTTGGGGGGCCTAGGCGGGCAGATCACCTTAGTTCAGGAGTTCGAGACCAGCCTGGCCAACATGGTGAAACCCCTTCTCTATTAAAACTACAACAATAAGCCGTGTATGGTGGCATGTGCCTGTAATCCCAGCTACTTAGGAGACTGAGGCATGAGAATTGCTGGAGTACGGGAGACAGAGGTTCAGTGAGACGATATGGCACCACTACACTCCAGTCTAGGGTGACAGAGTGAGAGCCTGTCTCAAAAAATAAAAAATGTTAAAATAACAATAAATAAATCTGCCAAGCCGAGTCTACATGGCAAAATAATAATAATAATAATAATAATAATAATAATAATAAGCAAAGACGGCCAGGTGCAGTTGCTCATGCCTACAATTCCAGGACTTTGGGAGGCCAAAGTGGGAGGACTGTTGAGCCCAGAAGTTGGAGACCAGCCTGGACAATATAGCAAGACCTTGTCTCTATAAAATAAAATAAAATAAAATATTTAAAATAATAGGCCGG
>NW_016803605.1:628302-633671 GCF_001698545.2 Rhinopithecus bieti
AGGCCGGGCGCGGTGGCTCAAGCCTGTAATCCCAGCACTTTGGGAGGCCGAGACGGGCGAATCACGAGGTCAGGAGATCGAGACCATCCTGGCTAACACCGTGAAACCCCATCTCTACTAAAAAATACGAAAACTAGCCGGGCGAGGTGGCGGGCGCCTGTAGTCCCAGCTACTCGGGAGGCTGAGGCAGGAGAATGGCGTGAACCCGGGAGGCGGAGCTTGCAGTGAGCTGAGATCCGGCCACTGCACTCCAGCCTGGGCGACAGAGCAAGACTCTGTCTCAAAAAAAAAAAAAAAAAAAGATGATGTCTCAGACCACCCAGACAGAATAAATGAAACCCCACAGCGGCTAATCCAACCTTTCTCTCTCCTCCTCCTGGACTGCGTCCCAAGGTCTTAACTGATCCCCAGGGCCCTGCCACACAGTAGGCCCTCAGGAAGTTTAATTGGGAACAATTAAAGAAACAAAGGCCCTCTCTGCTTTTGCCAACACTCCCCCCACCCCCAATGAATACATGCACTCTTACACAAAACTAATTGTCACCAAACTAGAAATGCCTTAGAAAACTCTCCCTCTCCACTGGGGAAACTTGCATGTCACTGAGACACAAAAGCTTCAGTGAACTGGGACAAAACTCTAATGGTGGTACTCCAGGAGGAGGAGAACGCGAGGGACAGAACCAGGAGACACTCCCTGAGGACCCCTCAATCAAACGCTCCCCATGCGTCTCTGGTGTGGCCTAAGGTGCATCCTACCAGGGAGCTAGCTCAGGCAAGACAGGGGACAAAAAAGCAGAGGGATATGAAGGGGTGAGTAAGGAGGGGGCAATTCATTCTGCTGGGGAAGCGGGCAGCAGTTGTCACCGTGGACACGGCGCGGGTGATTGCTCTTGTTTCTACTAAGTGAGGGTGCCTGGTGGGGGAAGAAAGCTCAAATATGACCAGGGCAAGATAACCATACTCCCCACCCCTCTCCCCTGCAGGGCGGGAGAGGGGAAATGGCAGCCCCTCTGCCTTCCAAGCCCAGGCGGCCTGGAAAGGAATGCCATGTTTTCCTGTTTCCAATTAACTTCCCCTACCAGCAGCCTTCTGCATTCTTGAGACCTGGAGTCAAGGCAGCCTGGCGGGTGGGGGTTGAGAGCTGGCGGGGGAACTGGGCTGCTGGCTAGACCTGGGCTACAAGGTGGCCCACGGGAATCGGGGGAGTCCTACACACCCCCCGGGAACTCCCCCTTCATAGGTGCTCTGGGTGCTGATCCCCTGGCCCTTCCACAGCCTGGGGCACACCCCACCTCCTGAAGGAAGGTTAGGGAAGGGCCAAGGACCTCTGGGAAGGAAGTCAGCAGGGAGACCCTCTTGGGCCTCACTCAGACTTCTCTCACCACCCCGCAAAAATCAGCTCCTACATTCAGCCAGCACTCAATCTTGAGAGATCTGGGTGTTCCCCACAGCCTCTCTCCTCCTGCCCACCTCCCCCGTCATCTCACCAAGGGAAATACCTGCACTTAAAGGAGGGGACAGTGGCTGTGGGGATCAGGGGTCCCTTAAAGCTCCTGGGATCCAGATCCCATGAAGCACCATCTCCCCAGTTCTGTTGACAAATATGAAGTGCCCACCACTAGTCTCTGCCATCTGGTTTGGAGTCCCAGCTCAGCCATGGAACATGCTTCCCCTGGCCTCAGTTTCCCCATCTGTAAAATGGCAAGATCACCTATATTACCTCCTACACGGGGTGAATTGGGCCCAGTCCTTCTCCCTCAGCCCCCAGCCCCTCTTCCTCAGCCCCCTGGCCCCTACAGCTAAACATGTATTCCGCACGGGTAAAGTGCTGAAGGGGTAGGGGCCTAGTCCCCAAAGCGCTCAGAGCGTGGGTGTTGCTGAAGGGGAATTGTTTGTTTGCAGTTGGCCTTCCCCAACCACAGGGAATTCTTCTGGGGCAAAGGTCTTCTGCTACTCACCTTTAAATTTTTTTATTTTATTTATTATTTTTTTTGAGACAGGGTCTCACTCTGTTGCCCAGGCTTGAGAGCAGTGGCACAATCATGGCTCACCCCAGCTTCAAACTCCTAGGCTCAATCGATCCTCCCGCCTCAGCACCCCTAAGCAGCTAGGACCGCAGGTGAGTGCCACTATGCCCAACTACTTTTTTCATTTTTTGTAGACACAGGGTCTCACCGTGTTGTCTAGGCTGGTCTTGAAATCCTGGGATCAAGCGATCCTCCAGCCTTGGTCTCCCCAAGTGCTGGGGTTACAGGCGTGAGCCATGGCACCCGGCCTTAAATTTAAATGCCAGTCAGATCACCCGAGATTAGGACCTCAAGACCAGCCTGGCCAACATGGTGAAATCCCATCTTTACTAAATATACAAAATTTAGCTGGGTGTGGTGGTGGGTGGCCTGTAATCCCAGCTACTCAGGATGCTGAGGCAGGAGAATCACTTGAACCTGGGAGGCAGAGGTTGCAGTGAGCCGAGATCACGCCATTGCACTCCAGCCTGGGCAACAGAGCAAGACTGTCTCAAAAAAAAATTAAATGCCAGCAGCTGACATTCCTCCCCTTTGCCCACACTGCGTACTCTGCCTGGTGAATGATAAATATAAATGACACGTTTGGATAATACTTTTACCCACCTCCAGGTCACTTAAAGGAACTATAATTATCCCCACTTGCAGATGAGAAAACAGGACCAGCAGTTAAATGACCTGCCTAAGGTTATACAGCGGATGAGGCCAAGGGGAGAAAAGGCAAGAAAGTTCTCTGCTAGCTGCATCAAAGGGCCATGGTGTGGCAAAGCGACAGCAGGTCACAGGGTATAGGAACAACCAGACATCAACAGTCTCAAACAGTTCAGCTCCTCTCGAGGCAGCGCTGAGTAGCAGCAAATGGGGCCAAGTCCCCCGCTCAGGTAGAGAAGGGAGAGGATGACAGTGGGGCCAGCTTCCAGGTACCCCGAGCCCATCACTGGTCAGGCCTGGGGCTCCCCTTCCGACTCCTTACACACCTCCAATTCTCAGTTCCTGCAGGCAATTCTCCATTCCAGCCACAAGTGAAACGATCCCGCCCTCAGTCCAACTTCGAAGTGCATCATACCCCTTCCCAAAACCAGCTCCCAGGGAAAAAAAATCTGACCGCTTCTCTAGGTATTATCTACACTTCTGAACCAGGTCCACTGAAGTCAGAGGGACAAAGTGCCAAAGGGTGGGACAGAAGAAGAGCTTAACAGTTTTTTAGTTTTTGAGCTAAGCTGGAAAAACTCCAGGAGGTTACAAATTGGGGCTCTGTGTGACCCAGGGCTGTGTGACCCTGGGCAAGCTTCTTAACCTCTCTGAACACTCCATGAACCTGTCTGGAAAATGGGAATAATGTCTGTCCCTTGTCTATTTCCTCCTTGGACTGTGGCCAGTGTGTAATGTACTTAGCAGCAGCGGAATAAGGCTCCCTGGTTAGAGATATTGTTATTAATATTTCCCTCTTGAGGGGGGAGCCATGGGAGAAGGCAAGGGAGGTCAACATGCCCCAAGAGTCCTACCAGTGCATGGGCAGGGGGTGCTTCCTGAGTTGTCCCCCCCTGTTTTCTCATGACCCAGGGCAGGGCAGAGTTGACAGAGCCCCCCACACCCACCCCAGGTGCTGGGAGAGGTTAAAAGCACAGAGAGCTTATCATAAATCTCAGGCCTTGATGCCTTGGATGCTTCTAGTTTCCCTTTCAAGTGTCCTCTGTAAAGAGGTGTAAGAGAAAGGCACCCCTAGATCTGTATTATACTATGGGTGGGTGGGTAGGTGGGTGGGGGGGACAAAAGGGGACGATGGTCAGGACATGGGCCTGGGCACAGACTGCAGCCCGCAAGGCTAGGGACACCAGAGAGCTAGGACCTGTCACCTGGGCCTCCCCGGGAGAGCTGACACGGCGGCCTCTGACCCCACCTCCCGGGAAGTTCAGCTGCTTAGAACCACAAAGCAAAACAAAGGGGCGCGGAGAGGAAGGAGCCGCAGTGCCTTCCAATCACCGCCGGCGCCCGAGCCCGAGCCGAGCCCTCCCGCGGCTCCTTGCCCGGTCCTCCCGGCTGGCCGCGCACCAAGGCCCAAGCAGCCCCTGGTCCCTCGTCTCCCCGCGGCCGCCCGTGACAGGAGTCGGGGAAACAGCCGAGGGGCAGCCAGGGATGGGAAAACCAGATGGCTCCATCCCTCCTCCCTCCTCCTCCATCCCTCCCTCCGGGTGCCCGCGGCCTGGCTGCCCTCCGCAGGGGCCCGAGGAGGCCGCGGGCCCAGCTCGTCCGGGCTCACCCCGGGGAAAGGGCTGCCTTTGTCTAAAGGTCACCACCCCAGCGCGGTGCCCCGGCCGGGCCTGGTGCCTCCAGTTCTCAGGCCGAGGGGGAGGAGATGAGGGGCCGCCCCGAACCTCGGGAAGTGACAGGAGGCGCTCACCCCCCCACCCCGTAACGGCCCCTCCGGGATGAGCCTCAGCTGGGGTGGGGAGGGGTCACCTCCCTCCACTGCCGGGGCTGGGGGTCAAGTCAACTCCTTTCATTGTTTAAGGGCAGTGCGGAGGGGGAGCCCCAGTGGCCTCCTTCCCCATCCATCCCTCCCCAGCTTTCCAGGGGCCCCCCGTGTCCGCGACACCCACGGGAGGGATTTGGGGAGGGGGCGCAGGGGCCGAGCGAGGCGGGGAAATGCAGGCTCTCCGCCTCCGGCCGGGAGATCACCGATCGCTGCCCAGCCCGGTGGCCCTCGCCTTCCCCGAAAGGCGGGGAGCGGGGCGAGGGGAGGGGGCCGGGCCGGGGAGGGGGTCTCCGCGCCCCTCCCCCCGTGGAACGTTAGGTCTCCTCTCTCCGCCGCTCCATTGTATCCCCGGCAGCCGGCGGGAGGGCCGGGGAGGCACCGGGCGCCGGGTCTGGGCAGGGAAGCCGGTTGGGGGGGTCCCCGTAGGATCAGGGCGGCGGCGGTGGTGGAAGAGACGCTGGGCTGGGGGGTGCCGGTGGCGGTGGGCGCCGAGCAGAAAAAAAAAAAAAAAAAGGAGGCAGCGGGCGCTGCGCCCCGGCTGGGGGGCTGAGTGTGTGAGTGTCGCGGGGGTGGGTTCGGCCCCGGCTCCGGCTCCCCCCACACACACCCTCGCCGCCAACCCCCACTCCCCCCTCGCTTTTGCGCCCTGTCACAGCCCCGACTCGCAGGTAGAGAGAGTTAAGAGATTTAAAGAGAAATTGCTACATTGTGAGAAACTCACCCTGATGTTTGAGCAGCCGTCGGCGCGGGGTCTCCGAGACGGCCCCGCACGGGCTGCAAAGGGAGGACCCAGAAGGGGCCGGCCGGCCGGGCCGGTCAGCGCACTGCCTGATCGCATGGCGGCCGCTCGGCAGCCGCCGACGGGGCCC
>NW_016803605.1:634078-639428 GCF_001698545.2 Rhinopithecus bieti
CCCGGGCGGACCAGCCCCGGCCCAGCCAGGCCGAGCGGCGGGCCCCGGAGCCAATGGGAGGCTGCAGACGTCCGGGGACGGGGCCCTCCGCGCTGGCACCGCCCCCGCCCCAGCCCCAGTCCCGGGGGTTCGGGGCGCGCCTGCTCGGGCCACGGTGTAGTTTGTCTCCTGCCTCGAGCCGCGATCCGGGTGCTGGGGCGCGGGGGAGCTGAAGGGATCTGCGCTCCCAGACCCCCAGTCCGGCTGGGGAGGGGCGCCGTGCGTCCTGGGCGCGTCCCCCGAGGCGGAGGACGGTCGTCCGGCGGGAGGACGCGTCCAGGGGGAGCGCCGCAGGTTCGAAAAGATAGCGGGAGTCGAGGATGAAGGAGATGGAGGGAATAGAGGGGAGTCCCTCCAGAGGTGGGACCGCGCCGGAGCCCGGAGACGGAGCCTGGCAGGGTGGAAGGCGGCGGGGACTTCGGAATGACAGGCCGGGACCCCGGGCGTGGCTTGATCACTCACCCTAGTCGGTCTCGGCCGAGCCACGGCGGCGCCGGGGAGGCGGGTCGGGCCTGCCTCGGAGCCTGTCCCCGGCGCGCTGATGGGATTCCCAGAAGCCCCAGGACGCCGCGGTGGTGTCGGGTCCGTTTCCGCCCCACCAGGCCGTAAACGCCCTGCTGGCGGGACACGGATTCACGCGTTCCCTTAGCGAGGGCTTGATGAGCGCCTACTGTGTGCGCTGCTCAGTGCTGGGGGCCCAGCGGGGACACAGAGCCCCTGGACCTGCCCTCCCGAGGCTTGCAGCCCAGGGAGACTTATATTTTGTTATCTTAGTCCCTTCTGCCTCCCCATTGCCCTAGAAAAGCTCGTGCACACAGTAGGTGCCCAGTGAATGCGTGTTGAATAAATGAGTAATTGAGACAGATGCTGATTTTGTTGTTGTTGTTGTTGTGTGATATTTGGTTTTGTTTTGAGATGGAGTTTCGCTCTTTCGCCCAGGCTGGAGTGCAGTGGCACGATCTAGGCTCACTGCAACCTCCGTCCCCCGGGTTCAGGCTATTCTCTTGCCTCAGCCTCCCGAGTAACTGGGACTGTAGGCGCGCACCACCACACCCGGCTAATGTTTGTATTTTTAGTAGAGACGGAGTTTAGCCATGTGGGCCAGGCTGGTCTGGAACTCCCAACCTCAGGTGATCCACCTGCCTCGGCCTCCCCAAGTGCTAGGATTACAGGCGTGAGCCACCGCACCCGGCCTCTGTTTTTTTAAACCTTGACATGTATTCTAGTATCTTGGCGGTACTACCCATTATATTTACTCCAGCGTATTTTTTTTTAAAGAGTTTATTGGCCAGGCGCGGTGGCTCACACCTGTAATCCCAACACTTTGGGAGGCCGAGGAGGGTGGATCACCTGAGGTCAGGAGTTAGAGACCAACCTGGTCAACATAGTGAAACCCCGTCTCTACTAATGATACAAAACTTAGCTGGTTATCAGTTCCACAAGTGAATATGCAATGTCCCAAACATAAAAACGTAGTAGATCTATAACTTAATACAAGGGTGTTCATTGCAATGCTGTTTACAATAGCAAAGACATGGAATCAACTCAGGTGCCCATCAACAGTGGATTGGATGAAGAAAATGTGGTAAATGTACACCATGGAATACTATGCAGTCATAAAAAAGAATGAAGCCCGGCGCAGTGGCTCACACCTGTAATCCCAGCACTTTGGGAGGCCGAGGCAGGTGGATCACTTGAGGTCAGAGTTCGAGACCAGCCTGGCCAACAAAGGGAAACCCCATCTCTACTGAAAATACAAAAATTGGCTGGGTGTGGTGGTGGGCACCTGTAGTCCCAGCTACTCAGGAGGCTGAGGCAGGAGAATTACTTTAGGCTGGGAGGCAGAGGTTGCAGTGAGCCGAGATAGTGCCATTGCACTCCAGGCTTCCCAACAGAGCAAGACTCTCAAAAATAAATAAATAAACAAATCTAATAAATAAATAATGAATGTCCTTCGCAGCAACACAGATGCAGCTGGAGGTCATTATCCTAAGCAAATTAACACAGGAACAGATAACCAAATACCTCATCTTCCATTTATAAGTGGGAGCTAAACATTGGGTATGCATGGACATGAAGATGAGGTAGATAAACACTGGGGACTACCAGAGCAGGGAGGTAGGGATAGGAGACAACAATTGAAAAATTAACTTTCGGCCGGGCGCGGTGGCTCAAGCCTGTAATCCCAGCACTTTGGGAGGCCAAGACGGGTGGATCATGAGGTCAGGAGATCGAGACCATCCTGGCTAACACAGTGAAACCCCGTCTCTACTAAAAAAATATATAAAAAACTAGCTGGGCGAGGTGGCGGACGCCTGTAGTCCCAGCTACTCCGGAGGCTGAGGCAGGAGAATGGTGGGAACCTGGGTGGCGGAGCTTGCAGTGAGCTGAGATCGCGCCACTCCCCCCCAGCCCGGCGACAAAGCGAGACCCCGTCTCAAAAAAAAAAAAAAAGAAAAGAAAATTAACTTTCCGGGGCAGGCGCGGTGGCTCATGCCTGTAATCCCAGCCCTTTGGTAGGCTGAGGCAGGCGGATCACAAGATCAGGAGTTCAAGACCAGCCTGGCCAACATAGTGAAACCCTGCCTCTACTAAAAATACAAAATTTAGCCAGGCATGGTGGCATGCACCTGTAGTCCCAGCTACTCGGGAGGATGAAGTGGGAGAATCGCTTGAACCCGGGACACAGAGGTTACAGTGAGCCGAGACTGCGCCATTGCACTCCAACCTGGGCGACAGAGTGAGACTCTGTCTCAAAAAAAAAAAAAGAAAAATTAACTTTCAGGTACTATTCTCAGTACCTGGGTGACGGGCTCATTCATACCCCAAACCTAGACATTATGCAATGAAAGAAAAGAAAAAGCCACCATGGCCCGGGTGCGGGGGCTTATGCCCATAATCCCAGAGCTTTGGGAGGCCAAGGCAGGCGGATCACTTGAGGGGAGGGGTTCCAGAGCAGCTTGCTCAACGTGGCGAAAATACAACAATTACAACATCTAATGTATTAAAAATCCAAAAATTAGCCCGGCATGGTGGCATATGCTGAGACACGAGAATTGCTTGAACACCAGAGGTCGAGGCTGCAGTGAGCCAAGATTGCGCCACTGCACTCCAGCCTGGGCGACAGAGCAAGAGTCTGTCTGAAAATAAAAACAAACAGTCCAGGCACGGTGGCTCACGCCTGTAATCCCAGCATTTTGGGAGGCCAAGGCGGCTGGATCACCTGAGGTCAGGAGTTCGAGATCAGCCTGGCCAACGTGGTGAAACCCCGTCTCTACTAAAAATACAAAAATTAGCCGGGCGTGGTGGCGCATGCCTGTAGTCCCAGCTACTCGGGAGGCTGAGGCAGGAGAATCACTTGAACCCGGGAGGCAGTGGTTGCAGTGAGCTCAGATTGCACCACTGCACTCCAGCTTGGTGACAGCACGAGACTCCATCGCAAAAATGATAATAATAATAATACAAAAGAAATTAGGCAGACATGGTGGCTCACACCTGTAATCCCAGCTTCTCTGGAGGCTAAGGCAGGAGAATCGCTTGAACTGGGGAAGCGGAGGTGGCAGTGAGCCGAGATCACGCCATTGCACTCCAGTCTGGGTGACAGAGTGAGACTCCGTCTCAAACAAAAACAAAAACAAGCAGTGATCATCCACCACTCACTGGAGGTGTGTGGACCCTCTGAGAAGCAGCAGTATACATGTTTTTTACTTTATGTTTGTATGGTCTGCGTCTTCCTAACTCTGCACTTCCACAGCCACTGATGGAGCTACACTTTTAGAGTGTGAACTGGGTGGTGAGCAGAGTTTCTGATGAGAACCGCCCACAGGGGAGAGACCTTTAGTTACCCCCATCCTACAGTGTAGAAAACTAAATTGGCTCTGAGAAGGGAAGTGTTTTGCCCAGTCATGCACCCAGGAAGTGAGACGCAGCCCTCATCTGAAGGCTTCACTGTACAATGGGACCTGATTGTAGCACTTGCGTTTATCTGTCATAGCTGCCAGCCGTGGGGGACTCAGAACTAGGGGACTCACTAGAGACTTTGTCAGAGTGTATTCATTCATATATTTTTAGTATCTAGTGTGTCAAGGATTCTGTGATGACCCACGCCACCCTGGTTCCTGCCTCCCGCATCTATTAGGCAACACAGCCAACAAGCAAGTAAGCAAATAAGTCGCTTAGCCTCGGTTTGCAGGCCTCAGTTTACCTCCCTTGGTCATGCCCTTTGTGGCAGTTCCCAGGTTCCTTTGGTACATTGTAGAATATCCACTGCCCTTAAAACAGTGCGTGGCACTTAGTAAATGCTCAATAAAAGTTTGCTGAATACATATAACAACATCCACCCACCTCATACGCACACCTGACCTCTTAGGGAGATGGTCTTGGGGCCATGCCATTTGGAATGGCTCTGGCAGGGTGCAGAGGACACCAACAAGAAGCCAGCCCTGGCCCCGTGCAGTGGCTCACGCCTGTAACCCTGGCACTTTGGGAGGCTGAGGCAGGCGGATTGCCAGGGCTCAGGAGTTTGAGACCAGCCTGGACAACATGTTGAAACTCCATCTCTACGAAAATAGAAAAAATTAGCTGGGCATGGTGGTGCGCATCTGTAGTCTTAGCTACTTGGAAGGCTGAGGCAGGAGAATAACTTGAACCTGGAAGAAGGAGGTTGCAGCGAGCTGAGATCGCACCACTGCACTCCAGTCTGGGTGACAGAGGGAGACTCCATCTCAAAACAAAACAAAACAAAACAAAACCCAGTCTGGGCATGGTGGCTCATGCCTATAATCTCAGCACTTCGGGACGCTGAGGCAGGCAGACCACCTGAGCTCAGGAGTTTGAGACCAGCCTGACCAACATGGAGAAACCCCGTCTCTACCAAAAATACAAAATTAGCTGGGCATCGTGGCACATGCCTATAATCCTAGCTACTCAGGAGGCTGAGGCCGGAGAATTGTTTGAATCTGGGAGCCGGAGGTTGCAGTGAGCTGAGATCGCGCTATTGCACTCCAGCCTGGGCAACAAGAGTGAAACTCCGTCTCAAAAAAAGATAAAAAGAAGCCAGCCCCATGCCTAGCCATGGCTGATAGCCGTTAGTCCCTGCCCTGCCTGGGTGGCCCTGGGACAAGTCGCTGAACCTGTCTGGGTCTGACTGCTCAGCTCAGTTACTTCTTTCTTTCTCTCTCTCTTTTTTCTTTTCTTTTTCCTTCCTCCCTCCCTCCCTCCCTCCCTCCCTCCCTTCCTTCCTTTCTCTTTCCTCCTTCCTTCCTTCCCTTCTCTCTCTCTGTCTCCTCTCTTCTTTTTTTTTTTTTTTTTT
>NW_016803605.1:640397-645126 GCF_001698545.2 Rhinopithecus bieti
CCCCCGGCTTCTTTATTTCTTGACAGTCGCACCAGCTGGAGTGCAGTAGCGCAATCTCAGCTCACTGCAACAGCGCGCCTCCAGAGCTTAAGTGATTCCAAGTAGCTGGGATTACAGGCACCCACCACCATGCCCAGCTAGTTTTTGTTTTTAGTAGACAAGGTTTCATTATATTGGCCAGGCTGGTCTCGAACTCTTGGCCTCAAGTGATCCCCCCATCTTGGCCTCCCAAAGTGGTGGGATTACAGGCACCAACTCAGTTCTTAATGTGGGACTCATAACTTGCATATGATTCTTTTTTTTTTTGAGACAGAGTCTCGCTCTGTTGCCCAGGCTGGAGTGCAGTGGCGCGATCTCGGCTCACTGCAAGCTCCGCCTCCCGGGTTCACACCATTCTCCTGCCTCAGCCTCCCGAGTAGCTGGGACTACAGGCGCCCGCCACCTCGCCCGGCTAGTTTTTCATATTTTTTAGTAGAGACGGGGTTTCACCGTGTTAGCCAGGATGGTTTCAATCTCCTGACCTCATGATCCGCCCATCTCAGCCTCCCAAAGTGCTGGGATTACAGGCTTGAGCCACCGCGCCCGGCCGCATATGATTCTTAAATGGAATTCTTTACACGATCCCTTGGTACATTAGCATCTGGGTTTTAGCTACCAGGCAGTGGAATTAAGGGGGTGGATCAAAGGGCATTGATTCCCTGGCAATCCCTGCCCTGGGAGAGCAAATGTCTGTTTTTCTTGCTCTGCCCTATCTGTCCCCTGGCAACCTGGAAAGCCTGTCCAAGATTCAGAGTGAATGAGTGAGTGTTGTCCACACTGTTCTAGAAGCAGTGAGGAAGGTCAGAGGAAGCCAAAGGGATGACCAAAGACTAGTGTTGGGGGTCAATATGGGCCCAGATCGAAAGAGACCTGCTGTCCTTCAGGGGTGACAGGCCCCTTCTATTTGAGGATCAGGTGCAAGTTACGAGTCCTAGGTTAAGCATTGAGTTAGGCAGTCAGACCCAGACAGGTTCAGCGACTTGTCCCAGGGCCAGCCAGGCAGGGTGGGGACTAAATCAGTACACTCAGGTGTTCTGTGGTTGAGTCACCAGAAGAACCTAGGGCAAGTCACTTCTTCAGTTCCTCCATTTTCTCATCTCTCCAATGGGGGTGGATTGTCAGGCACCCAAATCTGCCCCTGTCCCGAAACATTTTATTATGAAAATATTCAGGCCAGTCACGATAGCTCACTTCTGTAATCCTAGCACTTTGGGAGGTCAAGGCAGGCCGATCACCTGAGGTCGGGAGTTCGAGACCAGCCTGACCAACATGTTGAAACCCCGTCTCTACTAGAAATACAAAAATTAGCCAGGCGTGGTGGCGCATGCCTGTAATCCCAGCTACTCGGGAGGCTGAGGCAGGAGAATCGCTTGAATCCAGGAGGCGGAGGTTGCGGGTGGGCCGAGATCGCGCCATTGCACTCCAGCTTGGGCGACAAGAGCGAAACTACGTCTCAAAAAAAAAAAAAAAGAAAAAAAAGAAAAGAAAAGACAAGAAAGAAAGAAAAGAAACGAAAAGAAAATTTCGCCAATCCAAGTTGTTTCTCGACCTGGGAGGCTGACTGGTGCTACACGGAATTTTAGTTTTCTGTAGAGCGGCGCACCAGATACGTGCATTTTTCCTTAAGCAGGTAACACTTCAAGAACCAGGGGAAAGAAATGAAAAGCGTTGCCCAATCCAAAAACACCTCTCCGTCCCCTCCAGGTTTCGTTAAATAGGGGCGAGGGGAGCAAGTTTCCATCGGAGACCTTTCCGGGTCCGGATTTTAGCAGCCAGTCGGTGGAAATAAGCTGGGGGCATGGAGAGGGCATTGATGCCGGGGCGATCTCCGCCCTCTGACCGCTTCCTTCAAATGCAGCTGGGACCGTGGAGTGCGCCGCCCCAGCTCCTGGCCCTGCCAGCCCCCACCCCCGAGCGCCCGGAAACCGCCCAGACCGCGATCCGCGGCGAAATCAGGCAATTGTGCGCCCAGCCCGGCCTCGGGTCCTCAGCGCGGCAAGTGCCGGGGGCGGAGCCTAGCCGCCTATTGGCCCAGGCCTGGGGGCGGAGCCACGACTCCGCCGCCGTCCCGACCCCAACCCCTCCATCGGGTTAAATGGGCCTCTCTCCGGTCGGCGGATTATTCGTCGGGGGGTGGGGCCTGGGTTTGTTTACACACTATCATTGGCCAGATTTGAATCGGGCCTACTGTGGGCGGGCCATAGGGCGGGGCTACAGCGGGCCGCGGCCGCCGCCTGACAGCTTCAGAGAGGCCCGACCAGCCCTGGACGCGCGGTCCTTGGAGCTGGGGTACCGTCGGCGGATGCGGGGAGTCGGACGTTGGGGGGCGCAGGTTGAGGCTTCTGTCTGTCCGTTTCTTGACAAACACTAACCAAGGCGTGAGGTTGAGTAGCATTGTTTTTTGTTGTTGTTCTTGTAAAAATTAAAAAAAGAAAAAAACCCAAAAGACCAGAAACAACCTAGTTGTCCATCGATGGGGGACTCATTAGGTAAGCTGTGGTCCGGCCTACAATGGGATGCGGAGTCGCCGTAAAATGAGGAAGGGATACTTGAACTGACACGGTATGAGCTATGTAGCCTGACAAGGTAGGAGAGGAGAAAAAGAAAGGTATAAAAGTGTAAAAGGTGGAGATGAAAAAATACAAGATTTTGCTTGTTAAATACACAGAATGTCTTGAAAAGCAGAAGCAAACTGCAGCCTGACGCGGTGGCTCACGCCGGTAATCCTAGCACTTTGGGAGGCCGAGGCGGGCGGATTACATGAGGTCAGGAGTTCGAGATCAGCCTGGCCAACATGGCAAAACCCTGTTTCTACTAAAAATACAAAAAATTAACCGGGCATGGTGGTGCGCGCCTGTAATACCAGCTACTGGGGAGGCTGAGCCAGGAGAATCGCTTGGTCCCAGGAGGTGGAGGTTGCGGTGAGCCGAGATCACGCCACTGCACTCCAGCCTGGGCGACAGAGCGAGACTGTCTAGGAAAAAAAAAAAGCAAACTGGTCACCAGCAGTTTTCCGTGGGGAGACGCGTGGTTGGATGTTAGGTCTTTTTCTACCTTTGTAAAGTTTGAGCCTAGTGTCACCTATTCGAAGAAATACACACAAAATATTCAAATACATGCACACACACAAAATCAAATACACAAAACCTTCAAAGAAACGCACCAAAAAAATCCAATAAATACACAAAAAAAATAAGTTCTAAGAATTTCCCGTTTTCATCCACGTGTCCCTTTGCTCTTGACCTTGCCCTAGGGGCTGTGGACCTTCGACCTGCAACCTCCGCAGCCCCTGCACCCCGCAGCCTTTGGGGGATAGAGAATACGCTAAGAATGTGTCTTCATTTATCGGGTATTGTTACTCATGCACCATCAGATAAAATATCCTGACTCAAGAGAGTGGCTTTATTTGTTGCTTTTTTTTTTTTTTTGGAGACAGAGTCTCGCTCTGTCACCCAGGCTGGAGTGCAGTGGCCGGATCTCAGCTCACTGCAAGTTCTGCCTCCCGGGTTCAGGCCATTCTCCTGGCTCAGCCTCCCGAGTAGCTGGGACTACAGGCGCCTGCCACCTCGCCCGGCTAGTTTTTTGTATTTTTTAGTAGAGACGGGGTTTCACCGTGTTAGTCAGGATGGTCTCGATCTCCTGACCTCGTGATCCACCCGTCTCGGCCTCCCAAAGTGCTGGGATTACAGGCTTGAGCCACCGTGCCCGGCCCTATTTGTTGCTTTTAAGCCTTGTAGTCATCACTGAGATATTTAACATTCCAACTATGTGGGAGGGGCCGCTTCCTTGGCGACGCTTGGGGGAGGGTGATAGGAGAAACACACCAGGCCATCTTAGGAAAGAGAAGAGAAAGTCGAAACTAGGAAAGGCCCCTTTAAGAAGGGAAGCGGCCTCCGCTGGTCAACACCACTGACAGGAAGAGTTGGCTGGGTTTTGATTTTTATTATTACTCTGTTCCCGAAGATCTGGAGGAGAGAATGAGAAGACTGCTTGCAAAGCCAATGAGACTGAGGCGAGATTTGGAGTCTGTTACCAGATCTCGGCTGGGTGCGGTGGCTCACGCCTGTAATCCTAGCACTTTGGGAGGCTGAGACAGGTGGATCATCCCGTTTTGCTACAGGGTTTGTGAAACATTGTTTAGATGGCTATGAAAGTCACCCACGGCTAAAGGGGGATTTACAATGTAGTTGTAAGTAATGCTTAACCAGGCTTCTTTCTGTATTTGGATGCTCTCATTGAATGACCCCAACAATCCTAGCAGATGTTCATATCATCTCCTGTTGATATGGAAACTGAGTCATAGAGAAGTTGCAAAATTGTCAGAGTCAGGGGGCACAGGGATTTGAACCCAGGCAGCCCTGTTCCAAAATGTATACTTTTTTTTTCCGAGCCAGGGTCTTGCTGACTGGATTGCAACAACGCGTTCACCGCTTGACTTCCTGGGTGCAAGTGATCCTCCAACCTCAGCCTCCACAGTGGCTGGGACCACAGGTGCCACCACCATGCTTGGCTAATCTATTTTTATTTTTCTGTAGAGATGAGTTCTTTTCCTGTTTCCCAGGCCGGTCTCAAACACATGGGCTCAAGAGATCCTCCTGCCTTGGCCTCCCAAAGTGCTGGGATTACAGACGTGAGCCACTGCACCTGGCCCAAAATTCATACTCTTTTTTTTTTTTTTTTTTTTTTTTTT
>NW_016803605.1:645382-654551 GCF_001698545.2 Rhinopithecus bieti
TTTTTTTTGAGACGGAGTCTCGCTCTGTCGCCCAGGCTGGAGTGTAGTGGCCAGATCTCAGCTCACTGCAAGCTCCGCCTCCCGGGTTTATGCCATTCTCCTGCTTCAGCCTCCTGAGTAGCTGGGACTACAGGCGCCCGCCACCTCACCCGGCTAGTTTTTTTGTATTTTTTTTTAGTAGAGACGGGGTTTCACCGTGTTAGCCAGGATGGTCTCGATCTCCTGACCTCGTGATCCGCCCGTCTCGGCCTCCCAAAGTGCTGGGATTACAGGCTTGAGCCACCACACCCGTCCAAAATTCATACTCTTAACCACCACATTACACTGTGCCATGTAAACATTTTCTGTCTTTAGATGTATTGTTTTAAAAGTTAAAGCTATAAGAATCTTAAGCAGATTATTTTTTTTTCACCATGTTGGCCAGGATGGTCTTGATTTCTTGATCTTGTGATCCACCCACCTCAGCCTTCCAAAGTGCTGGGATTACAGGTGTGAGCCACCACGCCCAGCCTATTTATTTATTTTTTTGAGATAGAGTTGCCCTCTGTCACCCAGGCTGAAGTGCAGTGGTGCAATCTTGGCTCACTGCAACCTCTACCTCCCAGGTTCAATCAATTCTCTTGCCTCAGCCTCCCAAGTAGCTGGGACTGCAGACAATCATAGTTCACTGCAGTCTCAACCCCTTGGACTCAAGTAATCCTCCTACCTCAGCTTCCCGGCTAGCTGGGACTAAAGGCACACACCACCACACCTGACTAATTTTTGTATTTTTTGTAGAGACAGGGTTTCACCATGTTGCCCAGACTGGTCTCAAACTCCTGGGCTCCAACGATGCACCTGGGCCTCCCAACACTTCTAAGCCCTTTATATATATTAGCTGATGGAATCTTCACAGCCACCTTGAAGTAGGAACTGTTGTCATCTTCGTGTCATTTCACAGATGAAGAACTGAGGCATAGAGAAGTTAACTAACTGGCCTAAGTTCTTACATTTCTCTCTGGAAAAGGAAGATGAAGACCAAGAATGAGTGGCGAGGGAGGAAGTGTCCAAAGTTGCTATAATCTCTGCCTCCCGGATTCAAGCGATTCTCCTGTCTCAGCCTCCCCAGTAGCTGGGATTACAGGCACCTGCCACCACACCCGGCTAATTTTTGTATTTTTAGTAGAGACGGGGTTTCACCACGTTAACCAGGCTGGCCTTGAACTCCTGACCTCAGGTGATCCGCCCACCTAGGCCTCCTAAAGTGCTGGGATTGCAGGTGGAGCCACTGCACCAGGCAACTGTCAGGTTTTTATGAACACTTCATTATGTAGGTATGGCTGATTCAACACTTGCCTATTGGCGATCCACTCAACCTTCAGCAGCTCCCCTCTCCCCAGGGGTTGGTGGATAGGGCTGAAAGTCCCAACTCGCTAATCCTGCCTTGGTCTTTCTAGTGACCAGCCCCATCCTGAAGCTACCTAGGGGTGGCCAGCCAGCAGTCATCTCGTTAGCATACAAAGACACTTACCGCTTTGGTAATTCCAACGATTTTAGGAGTTGTGCTCCAGAAAACAGGGAAGACCAAATGCATGTTTCACGATAACACAGGAGCACTGTTGGATTTCTGGGCCCAGAGTAGAGAGGGAGCCTGGGGTTTTTTGTTTTGTTTTGTATTGTTTTGTTTTGTTTTGAGACAGAGTCTCACTCTGTTGCCCAGGCGCTGGAGTGCGGTGGCACGATCTCAGCTCACTGCAGCCTCCACCTCCTGGGTTCAAGCGATTCTCCTGCCTCAGCCTCCCAAGTAGCTGGGATTACAGGCATCCACAACCTCACCTGGCGAATTTTTGTCTTTTTTGTAGAGACAGGGTTTTGCCACGTTGGCCAGGCTGGTCTTGAACTCCTGACCTCAAGTGATCCTCCCGCCTCAGTCTTACAAAGTGCTGGGATTACAGGCATGAGCCACCATACCCGGCCAAGCCTGGGGTTTCTAAAGCACAGATCAACCTTGACACTTTCCAGATTAAAACCCCCCTATGGGCCGGGTGCTGTGGCTCATGCCTGTAATCCCAGCACTTTGGGAGGCTGAGGCAAGAGGATCACTTGATCCCGGCAGGTGGAGGCTGCAGTGAACTGTGTTCAGCCTGGGCGACAGAACAAGATACCATCTTAAAAAATAAAAATGAAATAAAATAAAACCCTCCTGTGCCTCTCCAGTGCCCTTGGGGGGAAAGTCCAAACCTAGCAGCTTGGCATTTCTTCATTCAACACATACTTCCTGGGCACCTGCACTGAGTCTGCCCTGTGAGGGCAGCGCTTGGGACACAGCAGTGACTGAAATAGTCCGAGCCCTGCCCTCTTAGGGCTGACACCCGAGTCAGGGAGACAGACTTTAAAACAAATCACTGCCCTAGAATAGGTAAAAGCCCCCGTGGCTGCTTTGGAAGTTCAGGCAGAGTTAACCCTGCCACGGGGACCTCCCAATTTCTATTACTCCTGAAAGGCTATTTCACAATTTTGGCAGCGTGTTGCCTTTACCTTTAATTTGGTCTTCCAACCAACTTATTTTTTTTCTTCCTTCAGCGGGTTCCCACGGGACTACCTTAGACTCATCCTAATCAACAACAGCCATGAAATCACTGGTATGATGGGCTGTTTACTTTTTTGCTAATGTGCATTAAAATAAATGCATGACCATTAAAACAAGCCACTTGGAAATCATCTCAAATACTACTGTGGGAACCAGTGACCTAGACTCTGGGGGCTGGGGGAGTCCTTCCTGGAGGAAGTAAATTGTCTGCTAAGACTTATTTTAAATTGTAGTTGTATTTATTTATTTATGTTTGAGACAGAGTCTCCCTCTGTTGCCCAGGCTGGAGTGCAGTGGCACGATCTCAGCTCACTGCAACCTCCGCTTCCCGGATTCAAGCGATTCTCTGCCTCAGCCTCCTGAGTAGCTGGGATTACAGGCGCCTGCCACAACGCCTGGCTAATTTTTGTATTTTTAGCAGAGACCATGTTGGCCAGGCTGGTCTCAAACTCCTGACCTCAAGTGAACTGACCACTTTGGCCTCCCAAAGTGCTGAGATTACAGATGTGAGCCATCGCACCCAGCCTAATTTTAATTTTAATTTTAAGACAGAGTCCCACTCTGTCACCCAGGCTGGAGTGTAGTGGTGTGATTATGGCTCACTGCAGCCTTGACTTCCTGGGCTTAGGTGATCCTGCCACTTCAGCCTCCCGAGTAGCTGGGACTACAGGCACGTGCCACCATACCTGGCTAAATTTTTTGTATGTTTTGTAGAGATAGGGTTTCACCATGCTGCCCAGGCTGGTCTTGAACTCCTGGGCTCAAGCAACCCTCCGGTCTTGACCTCCTGAAGTGTTAGAATTACAGGTGTGAGCCTCTGCTCCTGGCCAGTCATCTAAGACGCGAGATGAATAGAGTCATCAGATGAGGGTGGAAGGGAAGAGCAGATGCAAAGGCCCAGCACTGGGGAAAGAGGAAAGGCAGGCGGCTAGAAAGTCAGCAGTTTGGCTGAAATGGTCTGAGGGACAGGGCAGACTTGCAGGTGCACCAGGGATTTGGGGTTTGACCCCAGAGGTAATCTACAGTCATTAAAGTGTTTGCTGTTGTTTTTTAATTATTACATAATTCGGTCATGTGCAGTGGCTCATGCTTGTAATCCCAGCAATTTGGGAGGCTGAGGAGGGAGGATCACCTGAGGTCAGGAATTTGAGACCAGCCTGGCCAACATGGTGAAGCCCCATCTCTACTAAAAACACAAAATATTAGCCGGGCGTGGTAGTGGGTGCCTGTAGTCCCAGCTACTTGGGAGGCTGAGGCAGGAGAATCACTTTCACCCGGGAGGCAGAAGTTTTGGTGAGCTGAGATTGCACCACTGCACTTCAACCTGGGCAACAGAGCAAGACTCTGTCTCAAAAAAAAAAAAAGAAAAGAAAATTCTGATATAATTTACCTACCATAAATCTTATTTATTTATTTATTTTTGGGGGGACAGAGTTTCACTCTTGTTGCCCAGGCTGGAGTGCAATGGCGTGATCTCGGCTCCTCGCAACCTCCGCCTCCCCGGTTCTCGATTCTCCTGCCTCAGCCTCCCGAGTAACTGGGATTACAGGCATGCACCACCATGCCGGGCTAACTTTGTATTTTTAGTAGAGATGGGGTTTCTCCATGTTGGTCAGGCTGGTCTCGAACTCCTGACTTCAGGTGATCTGCCCACCTTGGCCTCCCAAAGTGCTGGGATTACAGGCATGAGCCACCATGCCCGGCCAAAGTACTGATACTTGAATGGATGAACCTTGAGAATGTTATGCTAACTGAAGGAAGCCTGTCATAAGAGACTACACACTGTATGATTCTATTTTTATGAAATACCCAGAACAGACAAATCCATGGAGACAGAAAGTAGATTGGTGGTTGCCCAGAGCTGGGAGATGGCAGATAGGAAGCAACTGCTAATGGGCCCATGGTTTTGTGCTGGGATACTGAGATGTTCTGAAGCTACATGATGATGATGGTTGCACAGCACTGGGAATATATGAAAAACCATTGAATTCTACAGGTTGAGACCAGTCTGACCAACATGGAAAAACACCATCTCTACTAAAAATACAAAATTAGCTGGACATGGTGGTGCATGCCTGTAATCCCAGTTACTCGGGAGGCTGAGGCAAGAGAATCGCTTGAACCTGGGAGGTGGAGGTCACGGTGAGCTGAGATCGTGCCATTGCACTCCAGCCTAGGCAACAAGAAGGAAATTCTGTCTCAAAAAAAAACGTATCAGTACTTCATTCCTTTTTATGGCTGAATAACATTCCATAGTATGGATAGACTACGTTTCATTTATCCATTCATTTGTTGTTGTTGTTGTTGTTGTTGTTGTTTTTGAGACGGAGTCTCGCTCTGTCCCCCAGGCTGGAGTGCAGTGGCCGGATCTCAGCTCACTGCAAGCTCCGCCTCCCGGGTTCACGCCATTCTCCTGCCTCAGCCTCCCGAGTAGCTGGGACTACAGGCGCCCGCCACCTCACCCGGCTAGTTGTTTTGTATTTTTCAGTAGAGACGGGGTTTCACCGCGTTAGTCAGGTCTCGATATCCTGACCCAGTGATCCGCCTGTCTCGGCCTCCCAAAGTGCTGGGATTACAGGCTTGGGCCACCGCGCCCGGCCTCCATTCATTTGTCGATAGACATTTTGGTTGTTTCTCTCTTTTGGCTGTTGAGAATAGTGTTGCTATGGACATTTATGTACGAGTTATTGTTTGAACACCTATTTTATTTATTTATTTATATTTATTTTGAGACAGAATCTTGCTCTGTCCCCCAGGCTGGAGTGTAGTGTCGCGATCTCGGCTCACTGCAACCTCTGCCTCCCAGGTTCAAGCGATTCTCCTGCCTCAGCCTGCCGAGTAGCTGGGATGACAGGTGTGCACCACCACACCTGGCTAATTTTTTTTTTTTTTTCGCATTTTTAGTACAGACGGGGTTTCACCATGTTGGCCAGCTGGTCTCAAACTCTTGACCTCAACTGATCTGCCAGCCTCAGCCTCCCAAAGTGCTGGGCTTACAGGTGTGAGCCACCATGCCCACCCATTACAGGTTTTTTGTGTCAATATATGTTTTCATTTCTCTTGGATGTCTACCTAGGAGTGGAATGAAGGTTTTCTTTGTTATTGTTTTGTTTTTTACCAGCAATAATTTCAAGCTTACAGAAAACTAGCAAGAAGGGTAAGTAGATCTTTTGTGGATTCGCAAGTCAGTAACATTTGGCCACCTCTGCTATGTGTTTCTTTTCTGAACATTTGAGAGGCAGTGGAACACGTCATGTCCCTTGATCCCTAAATCCTTCAGCATGGCATTACTAAAAACAAAGACATGCTCTTTAAAAAATCCAAAACAAGAATCAAAAACAGGAAATGAAACATTGATACAATAATACAATTGTTGGTAATCCATAAATTCAAATCTGTTTGTCTCAATAAAGTCCTTTATAGCAATGTTTTCCCCAGCCCAGGATTCAACACAGGATCATACATTGCATCAAGTCACATGGCCGAAGGATCTTAGGAAGGAAAAATCTTAATCATCTTTGCCCCTTCTTCGAATCCCTTTGGCTGACGTGGGAAGAATAGATCGGAGGGGGAATAGGAGGGCAAGCAGGGAGACCAGGGAGAAAGCCGGTGCTTGCAACAGGAAAGAGAAACTTAGGAGTCAGAAGGATCTCGGTTCAAGTCTTGGCCCAACTCTTCAGGAACTGTGACCTTGGGCATGCATGTGACTGAACTTTTCTAAGCCTCAATTACTGCATCAGAAAAATGGGACTAACTCGTAGGATTGGTGTGAGACCAGGGATGTGCTGAGCACAAACCCTGCCCATCACTCAGAATCAATTTCCCAACACCATCCCATCCACCATTTCAGTCTATTACACAACAACCCAGGACAGTCCTGAGTGCTTCAGATATGGTTACTTTCCGGATCCTCCCAAGAAACAACCTTACAAGTAGGTGTTATCCTCATCCCCCCTTTATTTATTTTTATTTCCATTTCTTTATTTCTTTATTTTGAGACAGAGTTTCTCTCTGTCATTCAGGCTGGAGTGCAGTGGCATGATCTCAGCTTACTGCAACCTCTGTCTCCTGGGTTCAAGTGATGCTCATGCCTTAGCCTCCCAAGTAGCTGGGACTACAAGCACCCACTACCATGCCCTGCTAATGTTTGTATTTTTGGTAGAGATGTGGTTTCCCCATGCTGGCCTCAAACTCCTGGCCTCAAGAGATCTTCCTGGCTTGGCCTTCCAAAGTGCTGGGATTACAGCAGGAGCCACAATGCCTGGCCTACTTGTGGGTTTTTGTACCCCACACCACACCATGTTAATGATTATAGCTCTAGTGTATGTTTTGTTACTTGAGAACAAAACTCTCCTTATGGCAAACAGGAAATACATTTATGGCGTGACAACTGTGTGCCAATCACTGTTCTTTTTGTTTTATTTATTTATTTATTTTGAGATAGAGTCTCACTCTGTCACCCAGGCTGGAGTGCAGTGGTGTGATCTCAGCTCACTGCAACCTCTGCCTCCCAGGTTCAAATTATTCTCGTGCCTCAGACTCCCAAGTAGCTGAGATTACAGGTGTGTGCCACCACATCTGGCTAATTTTTGTATATTTTAGTAGAGACAGGGTTTCACCACATTGGCCAGGCTGGTCTCAAACTCCTGACCTCAAGTGATCCACCCATCTCAGCCCCCCAAAGTGCTGGGATTACAGGCATGAGCCACTGCACCTGGCATATTTATTTTTACTTTTATTTTACAGACAGGGTCTCACTTTGTCACTCAGGCTGGAATGTGCAGTGGTTCAATCATAGCTCACTGCAGCCTCAACCTCCTGGGCTCAAGCAATCCTCCTGCATCAGCCTCCTGAGTAGCTGGGACTACAGGCACCTTCCATCACGCCCAGTTAATTTTTTGTATTTTTAGTAGAGACAGGGCTTCGCCATGTTGGTCAGGCTGGTCTTGAACTCCTGACCTCAGGTGACCCACCCTCGTTGGCCTCCCAAAATGCTGGGATTATAGGCATGAGCCACTGCACCCAGCCCCACCTGGGTCTTTCAAAGCTCTTGGAATACAAGTGTGAGCCATCATGCCTGGCCAATTTTTTTTTTTTAAGGCAGTTTCTTGCTTTGTCACCCAGGCTGGAGTGCAGTGGCACAATCATAGCTCACTGCAACCTCCTGGGCTCAAGGGATCCTCCCACCTCAGACTCCTGAGTAGCTAAGACTACAAGCATGCACCACTATGCCCAGCTAATCATCCCCACTTTATGGAGGAGGAAACTGAGGCACAGAGAGGTAAAGTCACTCCCCTGAGGGCACTCAGCTACTACACAGCAGAAGCAGGACTGAAACCCAGGGCCAACACCCACCCCATCACCTCCACCTCCACCCCTTATGTGTCATTGTCATTGCCGGTCCAGGCGAGAGGTGATGATGGCCTGGACCAGCGTGGAGGTTTGGGGATGGAAACCAGAGGACTGACTCACAAATAGGTAGAACGGTGACTGACTAGGAAGAGGAGTGAGAAAGTAGAAGTCCAGGCCGGGCGCGTGGCTCACACCTGTAATCCCAGCACTTTGGGAGGCTGATGCAGGTGGATCACTTGAGGTCAGGAGTTGGAGATCAGCCTGGCCAACATGGCAAAACGCCATCTCTACTAAAAACACAAAAATTAGCCAGGTGTGGTGGCACACGGCTGTAATCTCAGCTACTCGGGAGACTGAGGCAGGAGACTCACTTGAACCCAGGAGGCAGAGGTTGCAGTGAGCCAAGATTGCACCATTGCGCTCCAGCCTGGGTGACACAGCGAGACTCTGTCTCCAAAAAAAACAAGAACGTACCAGCTTCATGAACAGGCCTCAGGCTTTGCGTATTTCTCTTCTCTGTCTTGCTCCTCTGCCCTCACCATGAGAACATGCCTGGGCCAGCTTGCTGGAGGAATGTGAGAGAAAGGTAGGGAAGAACTGAGTCATCCCAGCTGAAGGCATTCCAAACCAGCCAGTCTCTAGTCAGCCTGCCAGAGGACCACAGATGCATGAGTGAGCCAGCCAAGGTCATCTGAGCCTGGCCCGGGTCACCAGGATAATCTTGAGGACCCAAATACATGTGAGGAAAAAAAATATATGGTTGTTTTATGCCATGACGTTTTCAGGTGATTTGTTACACAGCTGTAGCTAACTGATACAAGGGAGAGGCTAAGATCAGATATAGAAATATGGCCACTTCAGCATCTCATAATTTAGTACTTATTGAATGACAAAGGAAATCCAAAATTATTTCTTTTTCCTTCTCTCTCTCTCCCTTAATTTTCTTTCTTTCTTTCTTTTTTTTTTTTTGAGATGGAGTCTCACTCTGTCGCCCAGGCTGGAATGCAATGGCCAGATCTCAGCTCACTGCAAGCTCCGCCTCCCGGGTTTAGCCATTCTCCTGCCTCAGCCTCCCGAGTAGCTGGGACTGCAGGCGCCCACCACCTTGCCCAGCTAGTTTTTTGTATTTTTTTAGTAGAGACGGGGTTTCACAGTGTTAGCCAGGATGGTCTCGATCTCCTGACCTCGTGATCCGCCCGTCTCGGCCTCCCAAAGTGCTAGGATTACAGGCTTGAGCCACCGCTCCCG
>NW_016803605.1:654561-677491 GCF_001698545.2 Rhinopithecus bieti
TTTTTTTTTTTTTTTTTTTTTTTTTTTTTTAGAAACAGGGTCTCGCTCTTGGCCCGGCACAGTGGCTCATGCCTGTAATCCCAGCACTTTGGGAGGCCAAGGCAGGAGGATTGCTTGAGTTCAGGAGTTTGAGACCAGCCTGGGCAACATGGTGAAATGCTGTCTCTACCAAAAAAAAAAAAATTAGCCAGACATGGTGTCATGAGCCTGTAGTCCCAGCTACTCAGAAGGCTGAGGTGAGAGGATCACCTGAGCCTGGGAGGCAGAGATTGCAGTAAGCTGAGATTATGCCACTGCACTCCAGCCTGGGTAACAGAATGAGACCTCATCTAAAAAAGAAAAAAAAAAAGAAACAGGGTTTCACTCTGTCACTGAGGCTGGAGTGTAGTGGCATAATTGTGGCTCACTGCATCCTTGAACTCCTGGGCTCAAGGGATCCTCCTGCCTCAGCCTCCCAAGTACCTGGGACTACAGGCGCATGTCACCATGCCTTGCTAACTTTCAAAAAAAATTTTAGTAGAGATAAGGTCTTGCTATGTTGCCCAGGCTGGTCAGTCGGCCAGTGGCTAGAGGCTACCTGGTGAAGCCTCCCAGGAGAGGTGGTTTGGCTGAAGGAAACTTGCGTTGGAGGGACAACTGGGAGCCACTAGCAGCTGGGGGACAGGAGAGTGGAGCTGGGTGGGGATGTTACCAACAGCAACTTCTTCCTAGGAGGACAGACTTGTGTGGCAGCAAGTTAGCTTAGAGGAGACTGCTTTAGGAAGGACAGGGCCAACAAAGACCCCTGCTACCAAGGGTCTCGTAAGAACCTGTCCCCTCCCATATGAGACCCTTTCAGTCCCCCAGCCCCTGGGTTCCATACCCTACCTCAGTGTTACAGGAACAACAGGTTTGATGCCTGCTGTGCAGCAGCAGACCAGTTGCACAGAGACAGCAGGGTTTGCAGCAGAGAAAGGATCTGCAATTGCGGGGCACTGAGGGAGGAGATGGAAGCAGATCCTCAGTTCATCTCCCCAAGGAGTTCTGGGCTGGAGTTTTTGAGGAGATCCTGAAGGGCAAAGGACTGGAAAATTGGCCTTGTTGATTGGTCAGGGAAAGGGGCAAAATCATCCCAAACGTGGAAATCGCATGCTTTGGTGAGTCAGCATCTCATGGGGTCCCTCAGATCAGCTGGCAGAGTTGTTTCATCAGCATACAGGACCTGAAGGAATATCTCAAAGAGAAATCTTTTATCATGTTTAAGTTGTCATTTACAGGCCGGGCGCGGTGGCTCAAGCCTGTGATCCCAGCACTTTGGGAGGCTGAGACGGGCAGATCACGAGGTCAGGAGATCGAGACCATCCTGGCTAACCCGGTGAAACCCCATCTCTACTAAAAAATACAAAAAACTAGCCAGGTGAGGTGGCGGGCACCTGTAGTCCCAGCTACTTGGGAGGCTGAGGCAGGAGAATGGCGTAAACCCGGGAGGCGGAGCTTGTAGTGAGCTGAGATCCGGCCACTGCACTCCAGCCTGGGCGACAGAGCGAGACTCCGTCTCAAAAAAAGAAAAAAGTTGTCATTTACAGAGCAGTTGAAGGGAAGCAGAATCTGGTGACAAGGTCTACATGATTCTAGGACAATAGGCACAAAACAATTATGGGAAAATAGGTCAGAGAGCCACCTGGCCTCACGATTAATGCTGAGTGTGCAGAAGCTGGGTTTCTTTTCTTTTCTTCCTTTCTTTCTTTTTTTTTTTTTTTTTTTTGTTTTGAGACAGACTCTCGCTCTGTTGCCCAGGCTCGAGTGCAGTGGCACAATCTTGGCTCACTGCGACCTCTGCCTCCTGGGTTCAAGCGATTCTCCTGCCTCAGCCTCCCAAGTAGCTGGAACTACAGGCTCATGCCGCCACACCAGGCTAATTTTTGTATTTTTAGTAGAGATGGGGTTTTACCACATTGGCCAGCCTAATCTCAAACTCCTGACCTCAAGTGATCCTCCTGTCTGGGCCTCCCAAAGTGCTGGGATTGCAGGTGTGAGCCAGCTTGCCCAGCCAGCTTCTGGCTTATTTTCATTTGTCCCCATCCTGATTAACTTTATAAAATGTATAGGAGTGGTTTCATCAAGGATTGAGATGATCTCCCCCCGCCATTGGACATAAACAGAGGAGTGGTGTGACAGAAGCCATGTAGACTGAGCTGAAGATGGAAGACGGTGTTTTATCTATGTATGTTTTTATTTTTTATTTTTTTATTTTTATTTTCATTTTGAGGCAGAGTCTCGCTCTGTTGCCCAGGCTAGAGTGCAGTGGTGCAATCTCGGCTCACTGCAAGCTCCACCTCCCGGGTTCACACCATTCTCCTGCCTCAGCCTCCCGAGTAGCTGGGACTACAGGTGCCCGCCACCACGCCCGGCTAATTTTTTGTATTTTCAGTAGAGACGAGGTTTCACCATGTTAGCCAGGATGGTCTCGATCTCCTGACCTCGTGATCTGCCCGCCTCGGCCTCCCAAAGTGCTGGGATTATAGGCGTGAGCCATTGCGCCCGGCTGTTTTTATTTTTTTTGAGATAGAGTCTCACTCTGCCACCCAGGCTGGAGTGCAGTGGCGCGATCTTGGCTCACTGCAACCTCTGCCTCCTGGGTTCAAGTAATTCTCGTGCCTCAGCTTCCCGAGTATCTGGGATTACAGGTGTGTGCCACTACACCCAGCTAATTTTTGTATTTTGGGTACAGACGGGGTTTCACCATGTTGACCAGGCTGGTCTCAAACTCCTGAGTCTTGAACTCCTGACCTTAAGTGATCCGCTCACTTCGGCCTCCTAAAGTGCTGGGATTACAGGCATGAGCCACCATGCCCGGCCACATCTCTTTTTTTTTTGAGACAGGGTCTCACTCTGTCACCCAGGCTGGAATATAGTGGTGCGATCTCAGCTCACTGCAGCCTTGCAACCTCCACCTGCTGGGTTCAGGCGATTTTCATGAGTACTCAGCCTCCTGAGTAGCTGGAATTCCAGGCGCACGCCACCACACACAGCTAATTTTTGTATTTTTAGTAGAGATGAAGTTTCACCATGCTGGTCAGGCTGGTCTTGAACTCCTAACTTCAATTGATCCACCACCTCAGCCTCCCAGAATGCTGGGATTACAAGCATGAGTCATTGTGTCCGGCTCTGTCTGGGTAAATGCTGGGTAATGCTCTGTCTGGATAAATCCACCGCACCCAGCCTCTTTTATGCATGTTTTTACATCCAAAGCAACTGTGGCCAAATAAGACCAAAATAACTGTGGCCAGATTCAGAGACTGGCAGGTTTCAATTAATTTATTTTAAAAGTCATATTTGGGAGGCCAAGGTGGGTAGATTGCTTGAGCCCAGGAGTTTGAGATTAGCCTGGGCAACATGACGAAACCCTGTCTCTACAAAAATCACAAACAATAGCTGGGAATTGTTTGCATGCCAGTAGTCCCAACTACTCAGGAGGCTGAGTTGGGAGAATCACCGGAACCTGGGGAGGTCGAGGCTGCAGTGGGCTTTGATTGTGCCACTGTACTCTAGCCTGGGTCACAGAGTGAGACCCTGTCTCAAAAAAAAAAATTAAAAAGTATTAATTATTGGCTGGGTGCAGTGGCTCACGCGCTTTGGGAGGCTGAGGTGGGGGGATCGCTTGAGCTCAGGAGTTTCAGACCGGCCTACGCAACAGAGTAAGATGCCATCTCTAAAAAAAAAAAAGTGTAACTTATCTACTGTTTTGTGCCAGGCACAAAACAGACAAAGCTCCTGCCAGCATGGAGCTTACATTCTAGCAGAGAGACTGCCAGTCAACAAACAACCAGATATGACGTGATGTCAGGTAGAGATGAGCTTCCCGGAGAAAATAAAGTTGGAGAGAATAATCAGTGGAAGGAACCTCCCAACAGGGGACAGTTGAGCACAGACTGAGGAGGAGAGAGAAGAAGCCAGGTGAATCTTCTGGAAAGAGGGAACAGCATATAGGAACTTGCTCGGTTGGTGTGCTTGGAGGAGAGCAAGCCTGGACAGAGAGTGGAGATGAGGCCAGAGGGTGGACAGACCAGACTTACAGGATGTGGCGAGGGATGTTGGATTTTATTGTGTGATTTTGTTGTATTTTATTTATTTAGGAGACAGAGGCTCGCTCTGTCGCCCAGGCTGGAGTGCAGTGGTGTGATCTTGGCTCACTGCAACCTCCACTTCCCGTGTTTGAGCAATTCTACTGCCTCAGCCTCCCGAGTAGCTGGGATTACAGGCATGTGCCAGCATGCCAGGCTAATTTTGTATTTTCAGGAGAGACAGGGTTTCTCTATGTTAATCAGGCTGGTCTCAAACTCCCGACCTTAGATGATCCGCTCACCTCGGCCTCCCAAAGTGCTGGGATTACAGGCGTGGGTCACTATGCCCGACCTATTGTGTGGATTTTAAAATTCTGTTTTGTTTTTTTAGAGATGAGGTCTCATTCTGTTGCTCAGGCTAGAGTGCAGTGGTGATCATAGCTCACTGCACCCTTGAGCTTCTGGGGGTAAAGTAATCATCCCACCTTGGCCTCCTGAATAGCTGGGACTAAAGGCACACACCACCACACCCAGCTAATTTTTAAATTTTTTTGTAGAGACTGGGGTCTCACTCTGTTACACAGGCAGGTCTTGAACTCCTGGCCTCAAGTGATCCTCTCGCCTCAGCCTCCCAAAGTGTTGGGATTACAGGCGTGAGCCACTGTGCTTAACCGTGTGACTGTTATTGTTATTAATTTCTGTACCGCTCTGTAAATTTGACACATTTCATGATGAAACTAAAAGAGTCAACAAGAGATGAGGTAGTAGAGACAGCAAATGCAGAAGATTCTTCCTGGAAATTTGGAAAGGAAAAACAGCTGGGAGGAGGTGGAATGAAGAGAGGGATTTTTGTGTTTTTTTTTGAGATGGAGTTTTGCTCTTGTCACCTAGGCTGGAGTGCAATGGCGTGATTTCAGCTGACTGCGACCTCCGCCTCTGGGTTCAAGTGATTATCCTGCTTCAGCCTCCCGAGTAGCTGGGATTACAGATGTGTGCCACCACACTCAGCTAATTTTTGCATTATTAGTAGAGACAGGGTTTCACCATGTTGGCCAGGCTGCTCTCGAACTCCTGACCTCAGGTGATCCACCTGCCTCGGTCTCTCAAAGTGCTGGGATTACAGGCATGAGCCATCATACCTGGCCTTTTTTTTTTTTTTTTTTTTTTTTTAAGATGGAGTTTGGCTCTTGTTGCCCAGGCTGGAGTGCAATGGCGCAACGCAACCTCTGCCTTCTGGATTCAAGTGATTCTCCTGCCTCAGCCTCTTGAGTAGCTGGGGTTACAGGCATGCACCACCATGCCCAGCTAATTTTGTATTTTTAGTAGAGATGGGACTTCTCCATGTTGGTCAGGCTGGTCTTGAACTCCCAACCTTAGGTGATCTGCCCGCCTCGGCCTCCCAGAGTGTTGAGATTATAGGCATGAGCCACCACACCCGGCCTTTTTTTTTTTTTTTTTTTTGAGACAGTCTCGCTCTGTCGCCCAGGCTGAAGTGCAATGGCATAATGTCGGTTCACTGCAAACTCTGCCTCCCAGATTCAAGTGATTCTTGTGCCTCAGCCTCTGGAGTAGCTGGGACTGGAGGTGAGTGAGTACCAGCATGCCCAGTTATTTATTTATTTATTTTTTAGTAGAGGTGGGGTTTCACCATGTTGGCTAGGCTGATCTCGAACTCCCGACCTCAAGTGATCCACCTGCCTCCGTCTCCCAAAGTGCTGGGATTACAGATATGAGCCACCGCAGCTGGCCAAAGAGAGGAATTTGTACAACACTTTTAAATAAGCCCATTTTCAAATATATATAAAAATAAAAGTATGATTAACTCCACATGCCAGTACTGGGCCTCACCAATTATCAACTCATGGCCAATGCTGTCCCTTTTCTACCCTCTCTTATTGCCCCCACCCTCACCCCACTACATAATTTTAAAACACATCCCAGACATCACATCATTTCATGTACAGATTATTCATTTCATATCTCTGAAGATAAGACTTGTAGAAATATAACCACAATCCCATGATCCATCTAAAAAATGCACCATAATTCTTTCCTATCATCGAATATGCAGAGTTCAGATTTCTCTACTTGTCTGATAATTTAAAAACCAAACGAAACAAAACATTGGTTTATTCGACTCAGCATTCAAAGTCCTTGGGTTGCATGTGGTTGATTTGTCGCTACAGTCTCTCTTATCTCTCGGTTCCCTCAAGGGAGGAATTCTTTAAAAAAAAATGAATGGGAGAGGCAGGAGCATTTGAGGATAGTGATGGGCATGGTTTGGCAGAAGGTGAGAGAGATGATGGATGATATGGGAGAAAGGAAAAGATAGGGGAAGAGGAGGAGGGGAGGAGGAAGAGGAGGAGGGGAGGAGGAAGGGAGGAAGAGGAGGAGGAGGGGGAAGAAAGGAGGAGGAGGAGGGGAGGAGAAACTTCAATGGAAGAGGAAAGAGGGAGAGAAGGAGGGCGGTGTAAGGGAGCAAGGAAGGAAGGAAGGGAGGTGGGGGGGAAGGGAGGGAAGGAAGGAAGGAAAGAAGGAAGGAAGGAAGGAAAGGAAGGGAGACCCCAATCCTTGAGAGAGGGAATCAGAGGGACAGGTGACAAGGGGATTCCCTTCTGATGGCTTCTATGTGCACAGGGAAGTGTGGGACCTAGTCATGAGCTGGAGGGCAGGGGGGAAATGCAAGCACACTAGAGACACAGAGAGTGCCCTGCGCCCCTCAGAGGCCTGAGATTTCTCTGATTCAGGTAAAACCCGTTGGGCTGGCTGGGTGGTTTCCTTCTGCTGGGCTCGGCTGGCACAGAGAAGAGGATGGCTGGAGTTTGGCCAGGTGAGTCCTTTAGAGCCCGAGAGGAGTGAGGAGTGTGAGAATCCTTGAAGGATGTGATTCAAAAGATGAATCACGGAAAGCAGTGCTGAACAAAGTGAATAGATGGAGACGACAGGAAAAGGTGGCAGAGAAGAGGAACCTGCAGCCAGGGTGGACCCCTCTCCTTCTGAAGAGTATCTTTTCCCTTAGCTTCTCGGGGGCTTCCATTTTATTTTGTTTTGTTTATGAGAGATAAGGTCACGTTTTGTAGACCAGGCTGGAGTCCAGTGGTACAATCATAGCTCACTGCAACCTCGGGCTCCTGGGCTCATGGGATCCTCCCACCTCAGCCTCCTGAGTAGCTGGGACTACAGGCACATGCCACCACATCTGGCTAGCTTTCTTCTTCTTCTTCTTCTTTTTTTTTTTTTGAGACGGAGTCTCGCTCTGTCGCCCAGGCTGGAGTGCAGTGGCCGGATCTCAGCTCACTGCAAGCTCCGCCTCCCGGGTTTACGCCATTCCCCTGCCTCAGCCTCCCGAGTAGCTGGGACTACAGGCACCCGCCACCTCACCTGGCTAGTTTTTTGTATTTTTTAGTAGAGACGGGGTTTCACCGTCTTAGCCAGGATGGTCTCGATCTCCTGACCTCCTGATCTGCCCATCTCGGCCTTCCAAAGTGCTGGGATTACAGGCTTGAGCCACCACGCCCGGCCGCTTTCTTCTTTTTTTTAAGAGATAGGGTCTCGCAGTGTTGCCCAGGCTGGAGTGCAGTGGCTATGCGCAGGTATGATCCCACCAGTGATTAACACAGGAGTTTTGACCTGCTCCATTTCCAGCGTGGGCCAGTTCACCCCTCCTTAGGCAATCCGGTGGTCTCCCGCCCTCAGGAGGTCACCAAATTGATGCCAAACAGTGTGGACACTGCATTGGCATAGGGTACTATAGCCCAGAACTCCTGGTCCCAAGTGATCCTCCTGCTTCAGCCTCCCAAGGATCTGGGACTACAGGTGTGTGCCACCACGCCTGGCTCTCTGACTTTAAAAAAAAAAATTCTATCTGTGTCCCTAAACTGTTTATTGTTTAGCTTTGCTTGCGTTTTGAAATGATATTTATTTTCGAGACAGGGTCTCACTCTGTCGCCCAGGCTGAGTGCAGTGGTAGGATCACAGCTCACTGCAGCCTCGACCTCCTGGGCTCAGGCAATCCTCCCACCTCTGCCTCCCGAGAAGCTGGAACTACAGGTAGATCATGCCACCACACCCAGTTTATTTTTAATTTTTCTCCCCATGTGGCCCAGGCTGGTCTTGAACTCCTGGCCTCAAGCAATCCCCCCAGCTCGGCCTCCCAAAGTGCTGGGATTACATACATGAGTCACCACACCCTGTTGAAATTTTATATGTAAATGGGAGCACATCTGTGTTGTGTGTAATGGAAATTGACTCATTTTCACTGCTGTATAATACTCCATTGAATAAATATACCACAATTTATCCACCTGTATCCACCTGTGGTGGGATTACAGGTGCCCACCACTGTGCCTGGCTAATTTTTTTTTTTTTTTTTTTAAGACGGTGTCTCGCTCTGTCCCCCAGGCTGGAGAGCAGTGGCGCCATCTCGGCTCACTGCAAGCTCTGCCTCCTGGGTTCACGCCATTCTCCTGCCTCAGCCTCCCGAGTAGCTGGGAGGCTCAGTGGCTCATGCCTAAAATCCTCACACTTTGGGAGGCCGAGGCAGGCGGCTCACCGGAGGCCAGGAGTTCCAGACCAGCCTGGCTAATACAGCAAAACCCAGTCTCTACCAAAAAATACAAAATGTATAAGCCAGGCATGGTGGTGCACATCTGTAGTCACAGCTACTCGGGAGGGTGAGGCAGGAGAATGGCTTGAACCTGGGAGGCAGAGATTGCAGTGAGCCCAGATGGCACCACTGCACTCCAGCCTGGGCGACAGAATGAGACCCTGTCTCAAAAACAAAAAAATAAAATAAAATAAAAAACAGGCCAAGTGCAGTGGCTCACACCTGTAATTTCAGCACTTTGGGAGGCTGAGGCGGGCGGATCACCTGAGGTCAGGATGAGTTCTAGACCACCCTGGCCAACATAGTGAAACTCCGGCTCTACTGAAAGTACAAAAATTAGTCGGGTGTGGTGACAGGCACCTGTAATCCCAGCTACTCTGGAGGCTGAGGCAGGAGACTCACTTAAACCCGGGAGGTGGTGGTTGCAGTGAGTCAAGATCATGCTACTGCAGTCTGGGAGACAGAGCCAGACTGCATCTCAAAAAAAAAAACAAAAAAAACAAAACAAAAAAAAGTGGATACATTACTATTAACTAAATTCCAATCTTTGTTGAGATTTTTTCTTTTTTTTTGAGACAGTCTTGCTCTGTTGCCCAGATGGGAATGCAGCGGTATAAACACGGCTCACTGCAGATGCAAAGTCCTGACCTAAAGCAATCCTCCTGCCTCAGCCTCTGGAGTAGCTGGGACCACAGGCGTGTGCTACTATGCTTGGGTAACTTTTAAAATTTTTTTTATAGAGACAGGATCTCACCAAATTGCCCAGGGTGGTCTTGAACTCCTGAGTTCAAGTGATCCTCCTGCCTTGAGGTCCCAAAATGCTGGGATTATGGATGCCTGGCCTTTGTTGGAGATTTCACTAGTTTTTTTAACTGATGTCTTTTTTTTTTTTTTTTTTTTTTTTTTGAGACGGAGTCTCTCTCACTCTGTTGCCCAGGCTGGAGTGCAGTGGCGCAATCTCAGCTCACTGACTGCAACTTCCACCTCCCAAGTTCAAGCGATTCTTCTGCCTCAGCCTCCCAAGTAGCTGGGATTACAGGTGCCCGCTAATTTTTTTTTTTTTTTTTTTGAGATGGAGTCTCGCTCTGTCCCCAGGCTGGAGTGCAGTGGAGCGATCTCAGCTCACTGCAAGCTCCGCCTCCCGTGTTCACGCCATTCTCCTGCCTCAGCCTCCCGCATAGCTGGGACTACAGACGCATGCCACCACGCCCAGGTAATTTTTTGTATTCTTAGTAGAGACGGGGTTTCACTGTGTTTGCCAAGATGGTCTCAATCTCCTGACCTCGTGATCCGCCTATCTTGGCCTCCCAAAGTGCTGGGATTACAGGTATAAGCCACCACACCCGGACTTTTTTTGTTGTTGTTGTTCCAGGATTATTCAATCCAGACTCCAGGATCCCATCTGTTTCTTTATTTTCTTTTTTTTTTTTTTTTTTTTTTGCTATTACAAACATTGCTGCTTATTCTTCTGTGACATCTCTTGGTGCACATGATCAAGAACTTCTCTAGAGTCAACCCCTGGGTTTGCCAGTGTGGCTGTACCAATTTTACCCATTAATAGTCCTGTATGAGTTCCTCTTCTTCAGCAAACAGAAAAGAAAATTTTTTTTTAATTCACCAAAATGGTAGGTGTGCCGCGGTATCTTTGGTTTTAATTTGCATTCTCTTGTTTTTGTGGTTAGTCCTCATTTCACGTTTCCTCTTGTATATTCTTTTTTTTTTTTTATTAGGTTGTCACCTTCATTTGTAGTCCTTTAAAATAAATTGTAAGTGCTTTTTTTTTTCTTTTTTTTTGAGACAGAGTCTCGCTCTGTTGCCCAGCCTGGAGTGCAATGGTATGATCTTGGCTAACTGAAGACTCAACCTCCCAGGCTCAAGCAATTATCCTGTCTCAACCTCCTGCATAGCTGGGATTACGGGGATGCACCAGCACACCTGGCTAATTTTTGTATTTTTAGTGGAGATGGGGTTTCACCATGTTGGCCACGCTGGTCTCGAACTCCCAACCTCAGGTGATCCACCTGCCTTGGCCTCCCAAAGTGCTGGGATTACAAGTGTGCTTGACCAATGCTAATTTTTTGTTTATGTGTTGCATTTATCTTCTTTGTCCATGAAGTGTTCAATGTCTATCAATGACAGAAGATGTTAATTTATTTCAGAAGCTTAAGCCCTGTTTTTTAACTAAGTTCTCATCTGTGCAGTGGCTAGGATCCTTATTTCCTCCATCAAGAAGAGAGATTACATGGCTGAAACAAGGTTTTTTTTTTTAATGTGTGCTAAATAAACTAAAAAAAAAAAGAAAAAGAAAAAGAAAAGGAGGCCAGGCATGGTGGCTCACACCTGTAATCCTAGCACTTTGGGAAGCCAAGGCAGGTGGATCACGAGGTCAGGAGATAGAGACCATCCTGGCTAACATGGTGAAACCCCATCTCTACTAAAAATACATAAAATTACCCAGGCGTGGTGGCATGAGCCTGTAATCCCAGGTACTCAGGAGGCTGAGGCAGGAGAATCACTTGAACCTGGGAGGCAGAGGTTGCACTGAGCCAAGATGGTGCCACTGCACTCCAGCCTGGGCTACAGAGCGAGACTCTGTCTCAAAAGAAAAAAGAAAAAAAAGAAAAAAAGAAAGAAAATAAAAGAAAAAAACATACAAAAAAACCCCACAAAACAACAAAAAAGTGTTCTAAATAAAGGAAGAATCTCTCTGAAATTGTTTCTAGGTGTTTAATTTCTGCCTTAGCATGACCTGTAAGACCCTACACCATCTGCCCCTATTTTCTTCACTCACGTGTCACGTGGTTCTAGCCACACTGGTCTCTCTTCTTTTTTTTTTTTTTTTTTTGAGACAGTCTCACTCTGTTACCAAGGATGGAGTGCAGTGGTGTGATCTCAGCTCACTGCAACCTCTTCTTCCCTGGTTCAAGAGATTCTTGTGCCTCAGCCTCCCGAGTAGGTGGGACTACAGGTGTGCACCACCACGCCCAGATAATTTTTTGTATTTTTAGTAGAGATGGGGTTTCACCATGTTGATCAGGCTGGTCTCGAACTCCTGGGCTCAAGTGGTCCGCCCACCTGGGCCCCCCAAATTGCTGGGATTACAAGCATAAGCCACCATGCCTGTCCTCTCTGCTGTCTTTCAAAAGGGCTCCACATCTTCCTGCCTCAGTGCCTTTGCACTTGCTATTCCCTCTCTTCTTCCCCCAGATATTTTCATAGGCCCCTTCCTTACTTCCTTCAGATCTCTGCTCAAAGCAGTCTCACAAGAGAAGCCTTTACTGACCTGTATAAAACAATACCCTCTGACTCTATCCTCTTTCCTTTGTTTTTCTTCAAGGTATAACATACTGCATTATAAATGTATTTGCAGCCAGGCACGGTGGCTCACTCCTGTAATCCCTGTTGGGAGGCCGAGGCAGGAAGAGTGCTTGAGCCCAAGAGTTCAAAACCAGCCTGGCCGGCCGGGCGCGGTGGCTCAAGCCTGTAATCCCAGCACTTTGGGAGGCCGAGACAGGCGGATCACGAGGTCAGGAGATCGAGACCATCCTGGCTAACACGGTGAAACCCCGTCTCTACTAAAAAATACAAAAAACTAGCCGGGCGAGGTGGCGGGCGTCTGTAGTCCCAGCTACTCGGGAGGCTGAGGCAGGAGAATGGCATAAACCCGGGAGGCGGAGCTTGCAGTGAGCTGAGATCTGGCCACTGCACTCCAGCCTGGGCGACAGAGCGAGACTCCGTCTCAAAAAAGAAAAAAAAAAAAAAAACAAAACCAGCCTGGCCAACATGGCAAAACCCTTTCTCTACTAAAAGTACAAAAATTTAGCTGGATGTGGTTATGTGTGCCTATTGTACCAGCTACTCAGGAGGCTGAGGTGGGATAATAGCTTGGGCCCAGGAAGTCGAGGATGCAGTGAACTATGATTACAACAATGCACTTCAGCCTAGGCGACATAGCGAGATTGTTTATCAAAAAAATACAACAAAAAAGGTAAATGCATTTGCTTGTCTCCCTGCGGAGGTATGCTGTCCAGTACCAGAGCCACTAGCTACAAGTGACCATGGGGCCCTGGAAATGTGGCTGGTCTGAATTGAGATGTCCCGTGAATGTAAAATGCTGTATGTGTGGGGTTTTAAAGACAGCCCCAAAAGTGTAAATTATCTCTTAGTTTTTATACTGATAACATGTTGAAATATTTGGGATTAAATATTACCAAATTAATTTCACCTGCTTTTATTTGATTTTATTAAATTTTATTTATTTGATATTATTATTTGATTTTTAGGTTTGGGTGTGTTGCCCAGGCTGGTCTTGACCTCCTGAACTCAAGCAATCCTCCTGCCTCAGCCTCTCAAAGTGTTGAGATTACAGGTGTGAACCACCACGCCCATCCCGACCCATTTTTTTTTTTTTTAAGAGAGTAGGTCCCACTGTGTTGCCCAGGCTGGTGCAGTGGCTCTGCACAGGCAAGGCAATAGCTCACGGCAGTCTCCAAGTCTTGGGTTCAAGTGATCCTCCTGCCTCAGCCTCACAAGTAGCTGGGCTACAAGTGCCAGCCGCCACACCTGCGTTCTTTACATTTTGTTCCTTTTTTAAAACATGGCTACTAGAAAATGTAAAATCACGGCCGGGCGCGGTGGCTCAAGCCTGTAATCTCAGCACTTTGGGAGGCCGAGACGGGCGGATCACGAGGTCAGGAGATCGAGACCATCCTGGCTAACACGGTGAAACCCCGTCTCTACTAAAAAATACAAAAAACTAGCCGGGCGAGGTGACGGGCCCCTGTAGTCCCAGCTACTTGGGAGGCTGAGGCAGGAGAATGGCATAAACCCGGGAGGCGGAGCTTGCAGTGAGCTGAGATCCGGCCATTGCACTCCAGCCTGGACGACAGAGCCAGACTCCGTCTCAAAAAAAAAAAAAAAAAAAAAAAAAAAAAAAAAAAAAAAAAGAAAATGTAAAATCACGTATGTGGCTGGTGCCTGAAGTTTGCATTTTATTACTACTGAACAGCACTGCTCTAAAACATAAGCTCCAGGAGGAGAGGGATGTCTGTTTGACCCAAACACTGTATCTGACCCTGAACGGAGACCCAATAAAAACTTGCTAAAATGAAGGGATCCTACAAGCAAGTGCCAGGCCCTCTTCTTTGCTCTGTTTCCCTCCCCAGTAGTCACATTAAAAAAAATTAAAAAAAAAACTATTGAGTATAAGATTTACGTAATTAGTCACTCACTTAAGGTTATACTTCATGATTTTTTAGAAATTTACTGAGTTGTGCAATCCATCACCATTATGACCCTTTTTTTTATTCCTCACCAGAGTTACACATCTGTCGCAGGCTGGTCCATGGCCTCAATTATACAGTCACTGCTCTTTGCTTGGACTCTCAGCTCAAGCGTCCTCCTGCCTCCAGCCTACCCGCAAGTAGCTGGCACTACAGACACAGGCCACCATCATCAGTTGATTTTTTTTTTTTTTTTTTTTTTTTTTTTTTTTTGAGACGGAATCTCGCTCTGTTCCCCCTGGCTGGTGTGCAGTGGCGCGATCTTGGCTCACTGCAAGCTCTGCCTCTCCGGTTCACACCATTCATCAGATCTGCCTCAGCCTCACCCGAGTAGTGGGACCTACAGGCGCCGCCCACCTCGCCCGCTAAGTTTCAGTTTTTTGTATTTTTAGTAAAGAGACGGGGTTTTCACCATGGTCTCGATCTCCTGACCTTGTCACCGCCCACCTCGGCCTCCCAAAGTGCTGGGATTACAGGCGTGAGCCACTGCGCCGGCCGATTTTTTTTTTTTTTAAGAGACGGAGTTTCACTAGGTTGCCCAGGTTGGTCTCAAACTCTAAGGCTCAGGATCCCCTCCTTACCTTGGCCTCCAAAGAGCTGGGATTACAGGCGTGAGCCACCACACCTGGCCCCATAGGCAAGTTTTTAGAAATATTTCTCATCACCCAGCATAAGATCCGCCATGCCCCTTTCCCCCCCAGGTAACCACCAATCTGCTCTCATCTCCACGATCTTCAGCACTTCCGTTTCTAAGGAATGAATTATCCGCCTCAGTTGTAGGGCCGTTCAAGCTACTTGGTCAGCCGGCACGGCGGCTCACGCCTGTAATCCCACCACTTTGGGAGCAAGAAGCAGGCGGATCACCTGAACACCTGAGGTCAGGAATTCAAGACCAGCCTGGCTAACCATGGTGGAAACCCTTGTCTTACTAAAATACAAAAAAATTAGCCGGCGTCGGGGTGCGTGCCCTGTAATCCCAGCTACTTGGGAGCTGAGGCAGGAGAAATCCGCTTTTAACCCGGGAGGCGGAGGATTGCAGTGAGCTGAGATAGCACCCTAAACTCCAGCCGGCGACAGAATAAGCCTCTCTCTCAAAAAAAAAAAATAAAAGAAAAAGAAAAAAGAAAAAAAGAAGCCGGGCGCGGGTGGCTCAAGCCTGTATCCCAGCACTTTGGGAAGGCCGAGACGGGCGGATCACAAAGGTCAGGAAGATCGAGACCATCCCTGGCTAATACGGTGAAACACTGTCTCTACTTAAAAATACAAAAAATAGCCGGCGACGAGGCGGGCCCGCCTGTAGTCCCAGCTACTTGGGAGGCTAGGCAGGAGAATGGCGTAAACCCGGGAGGCGGAGCTTGCAAGTGAGCTGAGATCCGGCCACTGCACTCCGCCTGGGTGGCAGAGCAAGACTCCGTCTCAAAAAAAAAAAAAAAAAAAAAAAAAAAGAAAAAAGAAAAAAGAAGCTCCTGCCAGTAGGCACAAGGGCCCACCGCCCTTCCCAACACAGCCTCAAGCCCAGAGCAGGCACCCCAGATGAGTTCAGCCCTTTCCCCAAAGAAGGGAGGAACAGGCCGGGAGCGCAGTGGGGCTCTCACCTAATAATCCCCAATGCTTTGGGAGACTTAGGCCGGGAGGATCGCTTGAGCCCAAGGGAACCAGACAGCCTGGGCCAACATGGCGAGACCTTATCTCTAAAAAAATGTAAAAATTAGCAGGGTGTGGCTGCGCCCGCGCTGTGGTTCCTGCTATTCAAGAGACTGAGGCAGGAGATCTTCGTGACCCAGGAATGGGAGGGTGCGGAAGCCGTGATCGCAGCCTGGGGGACTGGGAGAGACCCTGTCTCCTGAAAAAAATTAATTAAAAAAAAAAAAGGGAGGAGCAGCTCGCCCCACATCTCCTCCGACGCCAGGCAGAAAGAGACCCCCAGACACATCCCGCGCTCGCTACAGGGTCCTGGGAAAACAGACTATACCGTCCTCCCCAGCACCAGGACGCTGCCTCAGAGAGGCCCTCGGACTGGGGCCCGCCACCCAGCGGCCGGCACCCAGGCGGCGCCACCGCGTTCTAACACCGCCCAACCGCAGGACAATGGCTGGAGGCAGAGGCTCGCCCCGGACTCGCCTCCGGGTGGCGATGCCTGGGGGAGCGCCGCCTCCCCCCCGCCCCCTCCCAGGTTCCCTCTTTCTCCACCTCCCAGCCCTGCACCCCCGTCCTCCGCCAAAATGGCGACCAACCGCCTCCTTTCCGCCCGCGGTCAAGCCCCGCCCCCCTCGAGGAGGAGGCCCAGAGCGCGGCGGCCAGGAGGCAGCCGCCGGGAGCCCCGGGCGGTGCGCGGCGGGCGCGAGGCGCCCTGGGGAGGGGCGTGAGGTGGCCCGGGTCACGTACGCGCGCCCGCGCCGCGTGTGAGCCAGGGGGATCGGGGGTGGGCCGCCTGCGGCGTGCGCTCGGGCCGGCCGGCGGGAAGGCGGGGAGGCCGCTGGGAGGCCCGCGCGACGGCGCCAGGCCGCCGAGGCGCGGCGCGCGAGCCCCCGGGGCGGGTAAAACCCGGTTGCTGCTGCCCCTGCCCCTCCCTTTCCTCCGTATCCCCATTCTTATTCTTTCCTCCTTTTCAGTCCCTCCCCTTTTCCAATCTCATTCGTTTCTTTATTTCTTTTTTTAGGGGCCCCGTCTGCCTTTCGAAGGGCGCAGCAGGAGCGGCGGGCGCCCCTCACCCGGCGTCACGCACGCACCTTCTGCACCCCAACAGCTCCGGGCCCCGCTGCACGCCACAGGCCCTTCCCCCTTGGAGAAGACCCTCCTCAGGAGCCCCTGTCCCGCTGCACCCCCTTTTCTTTCCCACTCCGTCCCCCCGGGCCTCAACTGCCCCCTCGCAGCCCCCGAGCTCGCGCCGCGGGCCCTACCCGACCTCCTCACCTTCTGCATCTCGGCCTTGCATTCGCTAGCCCCTTCCAGGCCCCTTGTGCTCAAAACCCCCCTTCCTCCTCTATAGTCCCACTTTGGGGCACAGAGATTTGTCCCGTTTTAGGATCTTCCAGCAAAACTCCAAATCTCTCCTCCCTTCCTTGACGTGCCCCTCCCCCTCCTTTAAGAAACTTCCTGTAGCGCCAAAAAAAGAAAAAAAATTAATCCAGTTTTTTTTTTTTTTTTTTTAAACCATTCAGGATCACTTTCCAGCAAAATTTTTTTCTTCACACCTGGAGTGCCCCTTTTTGGAATATCTTTTCCCTTAGAACAAACCAACTCATTCCTTCCAGTTTCTCTTTCGTCTAATGTTTATATTTCCAGTCCTCCTCCCTTACCCCCAGCTGTCCAGCAGATATCCTCCTTTTATCACCAGTTCTGCCCTAATTAAGCTTCTCCCAGTAAAATTCTCTAGGTCTCTTCCCGGGGGGAAAAATAAGGAAAGAAGGAATAATTATTTCCTCCCTATCAAAAAAACCTTTCCTCCCCACTCACATCTCCCCTGTTGATACTGCTTTCTGCCTTCTTCCAAAAATTGTTACTCTTCTCCAATTTCACATCTGTGTTCTTGTTTCTTTGCGACCCAAGTCCTGACTGCTTCTTCCTTCCCACCACCTGCTTTCAGGGCAAAAGAAATTGAGAGTGGCCTGCATTTACCACTCAGCATTCCAGGAGGACATATCCAATGGTCTGCTTGTCACCTGAACCCTCTCCCTGTGGTGCCTAAACGGGAGTCCTCCTGTTCCCTGGAGATTCATTCACTTGCTCTTCTGGTGAGTTGCCTTCCTTTGCACATCTGCTTTGTTGGATAGATGTCTTTCTTTTTCAAGAGGGTTTCTAAGCAATCCCAAAGTCGGTACTAATGGTGAGATCATAGAAGTTACTGCTTTGGAGAAGTCAAATAGGGAAAAGGGCTGTTTATTGTGAATGTTGACCAGTTAGGAGGAGTGCAGACAGATTGATGTGTGTTTCTTTATTGACATTTGTTGCAAAAAACATTTTTCCTTCCCTAGCTCAGGGTAGCAACTCCGATACTTACAGGTAAGGCACAGGTAAAGGGAAGAAGTAAGGATTGTTGTGAACCAAAGATTGTATGTCCCATCCAAGTGATGCCAGCCAGTGGAAATGCCAGGCCAGTGTTGCCAGAACTTTTGATTTCTTTGAGAAAAGGCCAGAAAACTATCCTTAGATGAAACCTTCTGATTTTTGTTTGTTTGTTTTTTTTGAGACGGAGTCTCGCTCTGTCACCCAGGCTGGATTACAGTGGTTGATCTCAGCTCACTGCAACCTCCACCTCCTGGATTCAAGCAATTCTCTGCCTCAGCCTCCCTAGTAGCTGGGATTACAGGCACCTGCCACCAGGCCCAGCTAATTTTTTTTTATATTTTTAGTAGAGACAGGGTTTCACCATGTTGGCCAGGATGGTCTTGAATTCCCGACCTTGTGATCCACCCACCTCGGCCTCCCAAAGTGCTGGGATTACAGACATGAGCCACTGTGCCCGGCTGAAACCTTCTGATTTTTAAATGCTAGTAACACATTTGGTAATTTAAGAATCAAATAAGACAGTGTAGGCGGGGCACAGTGGCTCATGCCTATAATCCCAGCACTTTGGGAGGTGGAAGCGGGCAGATCACCTCAGGTCAGGAGTTTGAAAGCAGCCTGGTCAACATGGTTAAACCCTGTCTCTACTAAAAATACAAAATATTAGTTGGGCGTGGTGGCAGGTGCCTGTAGTCCCAGCTACTGGGAAGGCTGAAGCATGAGAATTGCTTGAACCTGGGAGACAGAGCTTGCAATGAGCGGAGATCGTGCCACTGCACTCCAACCTGGGTGACAGAGCGAGACTCCATCTCAAAAAAAAAAAAAAAAAAAAAAAAGGCAGCATAGGGAACTTATAACATATGCCTGCCGGCCACCACTTTGGAATTTTCAGTTTCGGTTTACTTTCTGTTAGATGCACGTCTGCTTGGGCATATGTGTACATGCAGGACTTTTACTTATTGGAACAGCAGTTCTCAAACTTTTGTTTTTTTTTTTTTTGAGATGGAGTCTCGCTCTGTCTCCCAGGCTGGAGTGCAGTGATGCAATCTCGGCTCACCACAAACTCTGCCTTTCGGGTTCAAGCAGTTCTCCTGTCTTAGCCTCCCAAGTAGCTGGGACTACAGACGCATGCTACCACGCCTGGCTAATTTAAAACTTTTGCTCTTAAGACCCCTTTACACTTAAAAATTATTGAAGGCTGTAGAGAATTTTTGTTTATGTAAATTTTATCTGGTTGCATTTCCTGTGTTAGAAGTTTAAACTAATAAACTTTCAAAATATTTAATTCATTTTAGAAGGGCAATAATAAACCCATTATATATAAACAAAATAACAAAATGAGCTTTTTTTTTTTTTTTTTTAAAGACAGAGTCTTGCTCTATCGCGCAAGCTGGAGTGCAGTGGCATTATCTCAGCTCACTGCAAACTCTACCTCCCAAGTTCAAGCGATTCTCATGCCTCAGCCTCCTGAGTACCTGGGATTACAGGTGGCTACCACCATGCCCGGCTAATTTTTGTATTTTTAGTAGAGATGGGGTTTCACCATGTTGGCAAGACTGGTCTCAAACTCCTGGCCTCCAGTGATCTGCCTGCCTTGGCCTCCCAAAGTGCTGGGATTACAGGCATGAACCACCACCCCCAGCCAAAATGGACTTCTGTCGCCCAGACTGGAGTGCAGTGCACGATCTAGGCTTGCTGCAAGCTCCGCCTCCCAGGTTCATGCCATTCTCCTGCCTCAGCCTCCCAAGTAGCTGGGACTACAGGTGCCCAACTCCATGCCTGGCTAATTTTTTGTATTTTTAGTAGAGGCAGGATTTCACATTGTTAGCCAGGATGGTCTCAATCTCCTGACCTCATGATCCACCTGCCTTGGCCTCCCAAAGTGCTGGGATTACAGGTGTGAGCCACTGCGCCTCGCCCAAAATGGACTTTTTAAATTAAAAAACTGTTTCAGAAAAATTTAGAAGAGTGGCATTGATTTATATTTTCACAGTCATCTGGATTCTCCTCTCTACCTCTTCATTCAGTCTCTTGAGATACCACATGTCTTGTAGCCTCTGGAAAGCTTCACTGAGAGTGAAAAAGGCAGATAATGTCTGAATGTAATTATGAAAATAGTTTTGATATGGCAGACTCCCCAGAAGATTCTTGAGGACCCCAAAGGGTCCCTCCATTCACCTAACCATGAAAATTGCTCTTCTAGGTTTTAGGGTTTGTTTGCATATTCTGCTAGGATCAATATGGGCAGAAACTTTGATGTGTCTTTTCCTACTTCAGTTAACTGTGTATGGATTTTCCTTTGAAAGTATCCTTCTGATTTTCTTTTCTTTTGAGATGGAGTCTCACTATGTCACCCAGACTGGAGTGCAGTGGCATGATCTCAGCTCACTGCAACCTCCTCCTCCTGGATTTAAGGGATTCTCCTGCCTCAGCCTCCCAAGTAACTGGGATTACAGGCGCACCATCACGCCCAGCTATTTTTTGTATTTTTAATAGAGATGAGGTTTCACCATGTTGACCAGGCTAGTCTTGAACTGAATTGCCCGCCTTGGCCTCCCAAAGTGCTGGGATTAGAGGCATGAGCCACCGTACCCGGCCAGAGAAAACAACTTTACCTTCTGGTTAAGATTAGATATTGGTTACATGACTGTAGGAGGGAGTCTTTGTGCTTTGCTTTGCTTTGCTCTTTTCTTTTCTCCTTTCTTTTCTTGAGACAGGGTTTTGCTCTTTGCCCAGGCTGGAGTGCTGTGATGTGATCATGGCTCACTGGAGCCTCCACCTCCCAACATCAAGCAATCCTGCTTCAGCCTCCCGAGTAGCTGGGACCACAGGTGTGCACCACCACATCTGGCTAGTTTTTAATTTTTTTGTAGTGATGGTGGGGGAGTCTCACTTTGTTGCCTGGGCTGGTCTTGAACTCCTGGACTCAAGCAATCCTCCTACCTAGGCCTCAGAAAGTGCTGGGATTACAGCTGAGAACTGTCTTGTCCAGCTGAAAGTCTTTATTGATTGTTCTACTTAAGAATGTAGGCACGGAGTGTGAAGCAGGAGTCCCAGTCTCAAGTGTGTAATAATAGCATAGTAGAGTAGCCAAGGGTAAGGGTTTCAAAATCAGACTACCCAGGGTTGAATCCTAATTCTGGTTTGGGGCAAGTTACTCAACTTCTCTGGACTATTTACCTCATTGGTGAAATAGGGTTAATGATATAGTATAAGCCTCAATGAAGTATTGTGGGAATTAAATATGATGATATATAAGTGATTACAGGAATACCTGGCATGTCATAAAGCCTCAATAAATGTTCACTGTTATTATTCAATGATGAATATTATAAGGGCCAGGCAGGAAGATAAGTGAGGGCTGGGAAAACTGGAGACTGTAAGCCCTTTCTAGAGATGCCATTCGTCCCTCAAGTCTACCTTGTTGTTAACTGTGAAGGAATGTCAAATCTAATCGTTTTCAAGAGAAACCAGAAATCCATATAGGAAGGTGAAATCTCCCCATTTAAAAAAAAATGGTGACTACTCCAATTTGTGGAAACACGTGTAGGCCAAACAAAATGGGTCTATAGTTTACAGTAATATTTGGACTGGAGGCAGGACACAGTGGCTCACGCCTGTAATCCCAGCACTTTGGGAGGCTGAGGTGGGTGGATCATGAGGTCAGGAATTTGAGACCAGCCTGGCCAACATAGTGCAACCCTGTCTCTACGAAAAATATAAAAATTGGCTGAGTGTGGTGGTGTGTGCCTGTAGTCTCAGCTACTCGGAAGGCTGAGGCAGGAGAATCACGTTAACCCGGGAGGCGGAGGTTGCAGTGAGTCAAGGCCATGCCGTTGCACTCCAGCCTGAGTGACAGAAACAGACTCCGACTCAGAGAAAAAAAAAAAATGGAGTGGGAAAATAAGGAAGGAAATTGCAGGCCGGGTGCAGTGGCTCTAGCCTGTAATACCAGCACTTTGGGAGGCCGAGGAGGGTGGATTGCTTGAAGGCAGGAGTTCGAGGCCAGCCTGGCCAACATGGCGAGACCCTGTCTCTATTAAAAATACAAAAATTAGCCAGGTGTGGTGGTGCATGCCTGCAAGCCCAGCTACTCAGGTGGCTGAGATGGGAGAATCGCTTGAATCTGGGAGGTGAAGGTTCAGTGAGCCAAGATCACGCCACTGTACTCCAGCCTGTATGAAGAGTGAGACCCTGTCTCAAAAAATAAAATAAAATAAGAACACATAAGATAAAATAAAGGAAATTGCATAGCTAGGGTGAAAGCTGCAAGTCTCTCTTCTCAACTCCCAAGCGCCTGCTGTTACTCAGACTTGATGACCCTCTCCTTGGTAACATGGATGCAGAGAGAGAAGGTAGAAGGTGGTGCTTGGGAGGTGGGGGAAATGGTGGCAGAACAGTGGTTGGAGCTTTTCAAAGAGGAAAAGAGGTGGCACAATGGTATTCTGTCACTCATGAATGAAAAGGATGCTGAGAGCCTTCGGTGATCAAAGTTCTGTGCTAGGCAAGATACTGTGAGAAGTTTAGACACCTAATGCCGAGTCCCAGCCATCCTAGAGCTCAGAGTCTGGGAAAAATAGAACTTTAAAGATGATTAACTTCTTAGATAATTTAGAATAAATGTTAAGTGGATTGTTACACAAGTGCTTGTCAGGGTTTAGAGGAGGGAGAAATTAATCTCAGACTTTGTTATGTTGGGAGTGTTCTCTATAGTGGAGGTGACATGTAAGCCTGAGTTTGGAGGGTTTCATTTGGAGGGTCATAAACTCAGATGCCTCCAGAGGCCTGGCAGGGCACAGAAATCAGTGAGCTGAGAGACTGTGGGAGAACAGGGAGTGGTGGGGGCTGTGGCAAAGTGGAGCATTGCATGCCCTGTCTAAAGGTGGCTGCAGCTTCTCAGCTCAACCAATTGTTGCCTTGCAGGAATGTGGACTCAGCATTGACAGATCTTCTGATTTTTTCTTTCAGATTTTTTTTTTTTTTTTTTTTTTTTT
>NW_016803605.1:679705-690718 GCF_001698545.2 Rhinopithecus bieti
ACAGGTGCATGCCACCATGCCAGTCTGATTGTTTGTATTTTTAGTAGAGACAGGGTTTCACCGTGTTAGCTAGTGTGGTCTTGATCTCCTGACCTTGTGATCCACCCACCTAGGCCTCCCAAAGTGCTGGGATTACAGGCTTGAGCCACCGCGCCCGGCCTGGATTTTTAAGTAGAAGTTAGAAAGCCTAACTTGAATGAGAAATCTCTAGATTTGCAGCATCTGATGTGGTAGCCATTAGCTGCTTGTACCTGTTTAAATTTAACTGGCCGGGTGCGGTGGCTCACGCCTGTAATCCCAGCACTTTGGGAAGCCGAGGAGGGCTGATCATTTGAGGTAAGGAGTTCGAGACCAGCTTGGCCAACATGGTGAAACCCCATCTCTATTAAGAATACAAAAGTTAGCTGGGCATGGTGGCAGGCGCCTGTAATCCCCAGCTACTTGGGAGGCTGAGGCAGGAGAATCACTTGAGCCCGGGAGGTGGAGTTTGCAGTGAGCTGAGATTGCACCACTACACTCCAGCCTGGGTGACAGAGTGAGACTTCGTCTCTAAATAAATAAATAAATTTAACTAAAATAAAATGAAGAGTTTAGTTCCTCGGGGTGTTAGCTGCATTTCTGTGCTCACCTGCTGCACGTGGCTAAAGACTGCAGTATTAGGCAGTGCAGGCTGAGTAACACTGCATTTCTGTGCTCACCTGCTGCACGTGGCTAGAGACTGCAGTATTGGGCAGTGCAGGCTGAGTAACACAGGAAGTGCTTTTGGATAGTGATGCTCTAGTGCTCTCTCCATCTATTTTTCTGTTTTTTGTTTTATTTTATTTACTTACTTATTTTTGAGATGGAGTCTGGCTTTGTCACCAGGCTGGAGTGCAGTGGCATGATCTCGACTCACTGCAACCTCCGCCTCCCGGGTTCAAGCAATTCTTCTGCTTCAGCCTCCTGAGTAGCTGGGACTACAGGCAAGCGCCACCACGCCCAGCTAATTTTTGTAGTTTTGATAGAGACAGGATTTCATTATATTGGTCAGGCTGGTCTTGAACTCCTGACCTCGGGTAATCTGCCCGCCTTGGCCTCCCAAACTAGTGGGATTACAGGTGTGAGCCACCGTACCTGGCCCCATCTGTTTTTTAACTGAATAACTAATTGAAACATATTTAAATATATTGCAGACTAAATGAAATGTATTTGTAAATCAGATGGGCATTCAGATTGATCCCTCCCCTCCAAACAACACCACAGTAAATATTATTTATCTATTGTGGATTTACTTCTACAGTCTAGAATCTTATGGTAGGTTACTTTCCCAAAGGGTCATAGCATTTCATAGGAGAATCCTTTGATTCCCCCCCACCCCCACCAGTCATGGAATAATGGCCTTTTTTTTGAGATGAAGTCTCACTCTGTCACCCAGGCTGGAATGCAGTGGCACAATCTTGGCTCCCGGGTCCAAGAGATTCTTGGGCCTCAGCCTCCTGAGTAGCTGGGGTTACAGACACTCGCCACCATGCCCGGCTAATTTTTGTTATTTTTAGTAGAGACGAGGTTTCACCATGTTGGCCAGTCTGGTCTCGAACTCCTGACCTCAAGTGATCCGCCCACCTCAGCTTCCCAAAGTGCTGGGATCACAGACGTGAGTCACTGCGCCGGGCTGATAGCATTTCTTTAAAAGAAAAAAAATTAAAAATTGCTTCGGATCCCCAATGTTGACTTAAATTGTTTTAAAACTATTAAGGCATCAATGATGATAGAACAAGGCATAAGTTCTTAAAGCATACATCTCCTGTGCAGCTATAAAGCCAGAATCAATTTGTAAATTAAATACAAACAAATCTACCAAATCAATGTAATTTGAATTACAAACATTAATTTAATGAGAGGGATACCATTTCCTAAAACTTAACTGCCCCTTGAAACAATTGCTTTGCTGACTGCCACCCTGGGCCCTTTTGGGTTTAGCAGGCCCTGTGAGGTCTCAATTCTTCCATCCCTTGTCTCAATTTGAACTGCAGCAAAACCTCCGTTTGTACTGTGATGCCAGCTGGCCTCTAGTAGAGCCCAAAGGCCTTATTATGAGCTAAATCCTCCTCCATCCTCTTCTTGTTAGCCTGAAGCAATTAAAGTAGTCCTTTTTGGCATGAGTGCAATCATAAACACACCCAGGCATTGAAACCACACGGTAGTACTCAGTTACAAGGGAGTCCTCTAATGATCCAGATGTACTGGGTTTTTCTTTTTTTAATTTTTTATTTCCATAGATTTTGGGAGAATAGGTGGTATTCAGTTATATGAGTAAGTTCTTTAGTCATGATTTGTAAGATTTTGGTGCACCCATCACCCAAGCAGTATACACTTAACCCAATTTATAGTCTTTTATCCCTCACCCCCTCCCACCCTTTCCCCCCTGAGTCCCTGAAGTCCATTGTATCATTTTTATGTCGTTAATCCTCACAGCTTAGCTCTCATTTATAAAGTGAGAACATACGATGTTTGATTTTCCATTCCTGAGTTCCTTCACTTAGAAGAATAATAGTCTCCAGTTCAATCCAGGTTGCGAATGCCATTATTTCGTTCCTTTTTATGGCTGAGTAGTAGTCCATCATATATATATATTTCTTTTTTTTTTTTTTTTTTTTTTTTTTGAGATGGAGTCTTGCTCTGTCGGCCCGGGGCCCTGGAGTGAGATGGCCAGATCTCAGCGTCACTGCAAGCCCGCCTCGCGCGGGTTAACACCATCTTCTCCTGCCGCAGCCCTGGAGTAGCTGGGACTACAGGCGCCCGCCACCTCGCCCCACTAGTTTTTTGTATTTTTTCTTTTTTATTAAGGACGGGGTTTCACCGTGTTAGCCAGGATGGTCTCGATCTCCTGACCTCGTGATCCGCCCGTCTCGGCCTCCCAAAGTGCTGGGATTACAGGCTTGAGCCACCGCGCCCGGCCCTATATATATTTCTTTATCCACTCCTTGATTGATGGTGGGCATTTGGGCTGGTTCCATATTTTTGCAATTGCAAATTGTGCTGCTCTAAACGTGTGTGCAAGTATCTTTTTCGTATAATGACTTCTTTTTCTCTGGGTAGATACTCAGGAGTGGGATTGCTAGATCAAATGGTAGTTCCACTTTTAGTTCTTGAAGGAGTCTCCACACTGTTTTCCATAGTGGCTGTACTAGTTTACATTCCCACCAGCAGTGTAGAAAGGTTTCCTGTTCACCGCATCCATGCCAACATCTGTTATTTTTTGACTTTTTGATTATGGCCATTCTTGCAGGAGTAAGGTGGTATCATACCACTGTGGTTTTGATTTGCATTTCCCTGATCATTACAGATGTTGAGCATTTAAATGAAAACACAAAGTGATAAAATTCTTGGAAAGAGTATTTGGGTCCGTGGGAATGTCTGCCGGGTTGCAGGAGACCGTAAACTCTGCCTCGCAAGGACTAGCAGGGAGTTTTGTACCTAGAAGGTGCTAAAACTCTTGTTGAATTGATTTGTTGACAGAATAAAAGGAAGCTCAGTATCGGCAGAGGGGATTTTGCTTTACTGTCTGGAGAAGGATATAAATATCAAAGCATGGCTTTTGGATTTTTGGCTTGCCTGTCTGAGGTAGTAACCCGACCAATTTGTTCTATGGACTATGGGAGTATATTGGAAAGCAGGTGATACGGCCTTGGGGAGTCCAGAGACATTCTTCCCCTGACCCAGCACCTTATGTGTTTTGTAGTTTAATAGGAGCAGTGCAGTATACAGTTTAGTTTATAGGGAATCAGTACTGTGTAATGGGCAAGACCATTAGTGCTAATGTCAAAATATCTGGGTTTAAGATCTGGCTGTTAGGTTTTGACTTTGGACAAATTAATCTCTCTTTCCTTATTTGTAAAAGGGAAGTAACACTACAACCTAGGTTTTTGTGAGAAGTAAAGTTAATGCATATAAAGCACTTGGTATGATACCCAATGTGGAGAAAGTGCTTAATAAATACGATTTTTAGGCCAGGCGCGGTGGTTCATGGCCTGTAATCCCAGCACTTTGGTCTTGAGCAACTGACCTCAAGTTATCCACCCTCCTGGACCTCTCAAAGTACAGGGGTTACAGGCTTGAGCCACTGCGCCCGGCCTGTTTTTGTTTTTTTTTGGAGACACAGTCTTACTCTGTTGCCCAGGCTGGAGTGCAGTGGCATGAACTTGGCTCACTGCAGCCTCCACCTCCCGAGTTCAAGCGATTCTCCTGCCTCAGCCTCCCATGTAGCTGAGATTGCAGGTGCCTGCCACCACAGCCAGCTAATTTTTATTTATTTATTTATTTATTTTTGAGATGGAGTCTCGCTCTGTCTCCCAGGCTGGAGTGCAGTGGCCGGATCTCAGCTCACTGCAAGCTCCGCCTTCCGGGTTTACGCCATTCTCCTGCCTCAGCCTCCCGAGTAGCTGGGACTACAGGTGCCCGCCACCTCGCCCGTCTAGTTTTTTGTATTTTTTAGTAGAGACGGGGTTTCACTGTGTTAGCCAGGATAGTCTCGATCTCCTGACCTCGTGATCCGCCCATCTCGGCCTCCCAAAGTGCTGGGATTACAAGCTTGAGCCACCGCGCCCAGCCGCTAATTTTTATATTTTTAGTAGGGACGGGGGTTCGCCTTGTTGGCCAGGCCAATCTTGAACTCCTGACCTCAGGTGATCCACCCGCCTCGGCCTCCCAAAGTGCTGGGATTACAGGCATGAGCCACCGCGCCCAGTGTTTTATGCAATATTGCATATTGCAATCTGGTCACTCTGGGAATGGGATCTTTCCTTTCTTCCCTGTCCTCAGGCTTGGTTGTTGCTGCTTATTGTGGGTTGTAACTGTTTGTTTAGTGGCTTTTCTAAGCTATTTTTGTAAAGACTGTGTTCTTTGTGGGGTGTGGTCAGTAGACTGTTCTGTTAGTTTAGTGGTCAGCTAGTGACTTAGCAGAGATCGCCTTAAACTCCTGGAGCAAAAAAAAAAACAAAACATAAAACAAAACCAAAAAACTTCCAGTACTTGCAGCACGGCACTCCTTCCACACTCAGGCAGGCGGTTAACAACCCTACCTTCGCCTTCACTCTGCCTGCACAGAGCGAAGGTCAGCGAGAGGTGAGAGTTTGGAAGCCTTCTCTGGTCCTTTCCAAATATGTGCCCACCCTGAGATGACGCCTTCTAAATTCCTAGGAATATGTGGAAGCTCTTTTTTTATTCGTTTGGGTTTTTAAATTTTTTTTAAAATTAATTAATTATTTTGAGACAGGGTCTCGCTGTGTTACCCAGACCTGAGTGCAGTGGTGCAATCATAGCTCATTGCAGCCTCCAACTCTCAGGCTCAAGCGATTCACCCTCCTCAGCCTCCCAAGTAACTGAAACCACAAGCACGTGCCACCATGCCCGGCTAATGAAAAATTTTTTTTTTTCGTAGAGACAGGGTCTGACTTTGTTATCCAGGTTGGTGTCAAACTCCTGGGCCAAAGTGCTGGGATTACAGGTGTAAGCCACCACACCCAGCCAGAGCTCAGCCTCTGTGTTGTATAGTTTTGTGGGTTTTGACTATGGTATAATGTCAGATATGTGCCATTAGATTATCATGCAAAAATAGTTTCACTCCTCACCCGCCAAACCACACAACTGCCGATCTTTTTATTGTCTCTATAGTTTTCCTTTTTCCAGAATGTGGTATAGTTGGAGTCTCACAGTATGTAGTCTTGTCTTTTTTTTCAGTATGTCATGTTTTCATACTGGCTTCCTTCACTTAGCAATGTGCATTTAAGGTTCCTCCATGTCATTTTGTGGCTTGATAGCTTATTGCTTTCTATTGCTGAAGAACATTCCATTGTCTGGATGTTCCACAGTTTGTTGATCCATTCACCTATTGAGGGATGTCTTGATTGCTTCCAGTTTGGGGCAGTTATGAACAAAGCTGCTCTAAACATGTGTGTGCAGCTTTTGTGTGGACTGAAGTTTTCAGCTCAGTTGGTTGGATGCCTAGGAGTATAGCTGCTGGATTGCATGATAAGATTTTATACATATATATATTACAATCATCAAATAGATGCAGAAAAAAATACTATATTTAGCTTTATAAGAAACTGCCAATATGGATTTTTTTTTTTTTTTTTTTGAGACAGAATTTTGCCCTTGTCTCCTAGGCTGGAGTGCAGTGGCACAATCTTGGCTCATTGCAACCTCCGCCGCCCAGGTTCAAGTGATTCTCCTGCCTCAGCCTCCCAAGTAGCTGGGATTACAGGCACCTGACACCATGCCCAGCTAATTTTTGAGTTTTTAGTAGAGATGGGGTTTTGCCATGTTGGCCATGCTGGTCTCAAACTCCTGATGTCAGGTGATTCACCTGCCTCAGCCTCCCAAAATGCTGGGAAAACAGGCATGAACCACTGCACCTGGTTTACTTTTCAAAGCCTTTATTTCTAACTTCCCAGCTTTTCCTCCCTGGCTTTTAGCATGTCAATTGTTTGCCCCAGTCAATATCTTTTGTGCCAGGCTGCAGCGTCTAGTTCATTTGACTTTAATGTTTGTAACAAACGCCCTACACGTAGCCACACTGCACCCCAGAGAGTTCCAAGTTAGGCACAAAAAAGGCAAGATCTTTGCATTAGGCTTTCAGGGAGCCACTGACAGGTCAGACAGACAACCACTGTTCAAGTGATTCCTGTGCCTCAACCTCCTGACCTCTGGTGATCTGCCCACCGCGGCCTCCCAAAGTGCTGCGATTACAGGCATGAGCCACTGTGCCTGACCCAGTCTTTTATTTCTCACAGGTCTATTCAGAAATTCTGTTTCTTGGCCGGGCGCGGTGGCTCACGCCTATAATCCCAGCACTTTGGGAGGCTGAGGCAGGTGGATCACAGTGTCAGGAGTTCAAGATCAGCCTGGCCAAGATGGTGAAACCCATCTCTACTAAAAATACAAAACAGAATTAGCTGGTCGTGGTGGTGGGTGCCTGTAATCCCAGCTACTCGGGAGGCTGAGGCAGAGAATTGCTTAAACCCAGGAGGCGGAGGATGCAGCAAGCCGAGATTGCGCCACTGCACTCCAGCCTGGGCAACAGAGCGAAACTCCATCTCAAAAAAAAAAAGAAAGAAATTCTGTTTCTTCTTGAGTCAGTTTTGGTAATTTGTATATTTCTAGCAATTTGCCCATTTTAATCTGTTATCTAATTTGTTGTATCTAATTTAAATAACTAAGTTAATGTATCTAAGTTATCTAATTTTTTAATTGATACAGTTGTTTATAGTATTCTTTTATAATCGTTTTTGTTTTTGCTAAGGTGATTAGTGATGTGTTTCCTCTTTAATTCCTAATTACAGTACTATGAGTCTTTTCTCTCTTTTCCCTGCAGTATTTTGAAGTAAACTCTGCTCTCCCAGCCCCTGCCACCCATTTTGGGGGGAATAAATTCTACTAGTTTAGATGTTCATGTGGTTTATTTTTCTTCTCTTGGTGGTTATACTTAGATTCTTTTAGTGTGCAAACTTAAAAGTATGACATTATCATCATCTCTTTTTTTTTTTTTCCCAAATGACTCAAAACTTTTAGTCATTTTTTGGACCAGCGTCTATAAGGTAGATTCTTAGGCCTTGTGTGTAAAAGTCTATAGGCTCCCAGGCTGAAGTGATGGTCCTGCCTCAGCCTTCTGAATAACTGGGACTACAGATAGATGCCCCCACGCCCGGCTATTATTTTAATTTTTTATAGAAGCCAGTCTTGCTGTGTTGCCCAGGCTGCTCTCAAACTCTTGGCCTCAAGCAATCGTCCCTCCTCTGCCTCCCAAAGTGTTGGGGTTACAGGTGTGAACCCTGGCACCCAGCCTCCTGCCTCCCTCTCTCATGCCTGTATGTTGAGCTCAGTGCTGGCTGACTTGTCCTTAGTCCATTGATGATATTCTTATCTTCGAGGCTTGTTTCTGTTGAGAAGTTTGCCATCAGGGTAATTATCATTCTTTTGTAGACTCATAGAATGTTCGGCTTTGTCATCTCTCACTGTGCTATTTTTTTCTAGTTCTTGGGGGTGCTTTTCTAGGCTTGCGTGAAGCTTTTCTTTTCATTTATTTAGTTTTCCTGTGGATGGTTCAGCTCTTCCAGGGCGCCAGGCCTCCGTTTCCTGGGAACTCAAGGCCCTGTTTCCTTCTCTCACATGTCTGTTATCATCCCAGGTCCCAGCCTCCAGGGCAGCATTCGATAATGCAGAATATGAGCCATATATAATCTAAATTTCCTAGAAGCCACATTAAAAAGATAAGCAGATGAAGTTAACTTTAGTAACATGTTGCATTTAGCCCATTATATAGAAAATATTATCATTGCAGGCTGGGCGCAGTGGCTCACACCTGTAATCCCACTACTTTCGGAGGCCAAGTCACGTGGATCACCTAAGTTCAGGAGTTTGAGACCAGCCTGGGAAACACGGTGAAACCCCATCTCTACTAAAAATACAAAAATTATCTGGGTGTGGTGGCGTGTGCCTATAGTCCCAGCTACTCAGGATGCTAAGGCAGGAGAATTACTTGAACCTGGGAGGTGGAGGTTGCAGTGAGCCGAGATCCCGCCACTGCACTCCAGCTTGGGCGACAGAATGAGACGCCATCTCAAAAAAAGAAGAAAAAATATTATCATTTCACATTTAATCTATATAGAAACTTATTAAATTGACATTTTTTTGGTACTAAGTTTTCCAAATCCAGGTTATATTTTACACTCACAGCCTGTCTCAATTCGGGCCAATCACATTTCAAGTGCTTCACAGGGCCATGTGTGTTGGTTCACGCCTATAATCTCAGCACTTTGGGAGGCCAAGGTGGGAGGATCGCATGAGCCCAGGAGTTCAAGACCAGCCTGGGCACCATAGTGAGACCCCGTATCTTAAAAAAATATATTATCCATTTTTAATTTGATATCAGTAAAAAATGAAAAGAAAAATCAAGTACTTCAGAGCCACATGGAGCTAGTGGCCACCATATTAGACAAATGGCTCTAGGCCCTGTATCTGATTCTGATTTTCCCCTGGGGCCTACATGAGCTTACACTTCCAGCATTGAGTTTTCTTGTTGCTGCTGGCACTTGGGATTTTTCCTGTCTTTTGACCGAGGCTATGTGTTAAAAAATTACACATGTAATTTTTTACACAAGCCTTTTGTTACACATGTAAATGTTTATAGCTGGAGGAAGAGGTCAGTTCAGTCCACCATGTTGCTGGAAGTACTTTTACTTATTCCTCACAACAACCTTATGAAGGAGGTACTCTTACACCCAGTTTACAGATGAGACACCTGGGGCTCGTGGAGCTTAAGTGACTTGCCCAAAGCCACATGACTGTTATGGGGCAGAGAACAGACCCAGATCGAGGTCTGCTTGAATTGCAAGTCCGTGCTCTGCCCATAATGCTGTTTTGCCACCTAATAACCTTCATTCTTCCTGCTTCATTTTCAGGAATTAGTTGCCATCAAGGGCGCTCTCCTCCCTGTCTCCTTACATGGTTCTGCTTATCCAGAGAGTAGCTCTTGGCCAAGACCTGGCAGTGGAGAGCCATGGACCAGTACAGCCTTGGAGACGAGGGTGCCCTCCCGTCAGAAATGCACCTCCCTTCATTTTCAGAGAGCCAAGGGCTCAACTGCAGTGACACCCTCAACCGGGATCTGGGTCCCAACACGCGAGACCTGCTCTATGCTGGCCTGAGTGGTTTGGACCCGGACCCCAACCTCCCAACGCCTAACATGTCCAACGAGGTGCTGGAGGACAACTTAGACACCCTGTCCCTGTACTCAGGAAAGGACAGTGATTCTGTGAAGCTGCTGGAGGAGTATGCAGATTCGGAGTCTCAGGCATCCTTACAAGGTGAGGCTGTCACCTGGGTAGAAAGGCCCTGCAGGATGTTCGACAGTTTCTGTGGCCAGCTAGGGACTGATTCTGCATGGATTGGTTAAGAAAATTTTTCCCTCCTACAGGTGACTTAGGGAACAGTCACCTTTTTTCCTACTTGGGAATTGTTCCCCAATTCTTTTTTTGTTTGTTTTAGGCAGAGTATAGTGGTACAATCTCGGCTCACTGCAACTTCTGGCTTCCGGGTTCAAGTGATTCTCCTGCCTCAGCCTCCTGAGTAGCTGGGATTACAAGTGTGTGCCACCGTGCCCAGCTAACTTTTGTATTTTTAGTAGAGAAGGGGTTTTACTGTGTTTCCCAGTCTGGTCTCGAACTCCTGAGCTCAAGAAATCTGCCCACCTTGGCCTCCCAAAGTGCTTGGGACTACAGGTGTGAGCCACCATGCCTGACCTCACTTGTAAATTTTTAAACACATAGGTGAAGTCAGACATACATAGTCTTGCAGAGATAATATTAAGTATGTAATTTCATTTAAATTGTAAGAGTTGGTGTATTTGCTTTCATACTGAAGGTAGACCTTCATACTGAGGGTCACTGAAATAGCTATTCCACAGACCATATTCTTGCTGTTTGGACTGTTAAAGTGTTTCTGTGAACAACTTTGTACATGTTGAGTTTTCTTTTGCATTAGTTCTTTGAATATTTTCCTCAAAGTCAGTTTACCCAGACGGAGCATTAAATAATTTTTTTTTTTTTTTTTTGAGACGGAGTGTCGCTCTGTCACCCAGGCTGGAGTGCAGTGGCCGGATTTCAGCTCACTGCAAGCTCCGCCTCCTGGGTTTACGCCATTCTGCCTCAGCCTCCTGAGTAGCTGGGACCACAGACGCCTGCCACCTCGCCCGGCTAGTTTTTTGTATTTTTTTTTAGTAGAGACAGGGTTTCACTGTGTTAGCCAGGATGGTCTCGATCTCCTGACCTCGTGATCCGCCCGTCTAGGCCTCCCAAAGTGCTGTGATTACAGGCTTGAGCCACCGCGCCTGGCCGCATTAAATAATTTTATAGCTCTGGCCAGACATGGTGGCTCATGGCTATAATCCTAGCACTTTGGGAGGCTGAGGCGGGCAGATCACACCACTGCACTCCAGCCTGGCGAAAAAGCAAGACTCCGTCTCAAAAAAAAAAA
>NW_016803605.1:692979-718674 GCF_001698545.2 Rhinopithecus bieti
GGGGGGGGGGGCAGTCTAATGCACCTTTCAGATCAATCTAAAAAGTAGAAAAATCTTTTATTATTCCTTCATCTAACATACAGTTATTGAGTGCCTATGGGTGCCAAAATGGGAACTCTAGCACTTGAGAACACAGCCGTGAGCGAGGCTAAGTCCTTGCATCCATGGCCGTATGTTTCCAGTGGTGTGAGGTCAGCTTCCCTTTAATTTTCATTCACCAAGCCTAGCTCTGTCCCTTGGAGCAAGATAGAAGCAATCTGCCGTCTCCTGTGTACACTGGCCCTTCAGGTATTTGAGGACATCTGCCCTCTCCAAACTGAATATTCCCAGTTCCTTTAGCTATTCCTTGGGCTATGTGATTCATAACTATATATTTTATCATTTTATCCAAGGGATACATAAAATGTAAACAATTTACCTATACAAAAAGAGGAAAATAAAACCAGCTCATAATCCTGCTAGTCCATCTGATTCTCTTTCTTTCTTTCTTTCTTTCTTTTTTTTGCTTAGAGTCCCGCTGTGTTGCCCAGGCTGGAGTGCAGTGGTGCGATCTCAGCTTACTGCAGCTTCTGCCTCCTGGGTTCAAGCAGTTCTCGTGCCTCAGCCTCCTAGATAGCTAGGATTACAGGCACATACCACCATGCCCAGCGAATTTTTGTATTTTTGGTAGAGACAGGGTTTCACCTTGTTCGCCAGGCTCGTCCTGAACTCCTGACCTCAAATGATCCACCTGCCTCGGCCTCCCAAAGTGCTGGGATTACAGGTGTGAAATACCATGTCCAACCCAGATATTAGGTTGTTTATAAAATTTCACCAGGAAAAGCAATATGACAGTTTACTCCCTTGCAGCTAGATCTTTGTACAAAGCTACATTTATTTCCTTATGTGAAAACCCAAAAACAGAATTGGGTGTGTGCAAGGATTTCCACTTTTCCAAGGTTTTGGATAATGTATTTCTAATTGCCCTTCCAAAAGTACCAGGTGATGGTGTGGTCGTAAAGCCCAGCCCACTGCGGTCACAATGCTCTGGAAGGGCTTCAGCCTGCAGTCATCCCTCCACGCATGGCACCAGGTCCGGGTGCTGTCCTGCAGGGCTTCTGTTCCCCTCACCTGCTCCTGAACCTTGTTTACTTTGTGTGGAGCAAGAGTTCCTGTGCGACACTTACAAGGCCACCATGGCTCTAAGAGGTGTGGAGTGCCTTAGCCGCGCTTTTCGCTTGGTTTCCTTGGCTGTGTATAACCTGTGCTTTCTCCCTCTGTTTAGACCTGGGGCTAGGTGTGCTTAAGGCTAAAGAGGCTGACGAAGGAGGAAGAGCCACCTCGGGGAGTGCCAGGAAAGGAAAGCGGCAGCACAGTTCCCCTCAAAACCCACTTCTGGACTGCAGCCTGTGCGGGAAGGTTTTCAGCAGTGCCAGTTCTCTGAGCAAGCACTACCTGACGCACAGCCAGGAAAGGAAGCACGTCTGCAAAATCTGCAGCAAGGCCTTTAAGCGCCAGGACCACCTGTATGTAGGAGTCTGGTCAGAAAAACGTCTGTTCAGGGGCTGGGGGTGGGGATGTGTTCCTGGGTCTTCTTCCTGTCCTCCCAGATCAACCTATCTCGTCCTCTGTTGGGTTTTCCAGATGTGTATAACCTCTGCTCAGCTGCAGCCACAGCCACTCCATTCTCTTTTTTTTTTGTCTGTCATCCAGGCTGGAGTGTAGTGGCGTGATCTCAGCTCAGTGCAACCTCCGCCTCCTGGTTTCAAGTGATTCTTCTGCCTCAGCCTCCTGAGTAGCTGGGATTACAGGCTCCTGCCACCATGCCCGCTAAATTTTGTATTATTTTTAGTAGAGACAGGGTTTCGCCATGTTGGCCAGGCTGGTCTTGAACTCCTGACCTCAAGTGATCCTCCTGCCTCAGCCTCCCAAAGTGCTGGGATTACAGGTGTGAGCCACCACACCCCACCCACTCTGTTCTTCTCATACTATCAGAGCGCGGGGAAGAGAGTGGGTGCCGTTCCAGTCCCTAAATTCATACCTGTGGGGAAGCCACTGCTTCTGTTTGCAGACGGGCCCCTTGTGGGTTAAAAACACCTAACAGCTGGCTCCTGAGTCAATTGTGTTATGGGAGGAGTTGGGCTAACTTTATAGAGCTATGTCCTTACTGTCTGGTAGGTGTCTGAGGAAAGGGGATCAGCGTTGTCTGTGTGTTGGGATAGCACAGGACATGAAACATGAGACACCTGCTTCTAGAACATGGCAATGGAGCATTAACCCTTGTTTTTCTTTTCTTTTTTCCATTTTTTTTTTTTTTTTTTTTTGAGACAGAGTCTTACTCTGTCACCCAGGCTGGAGTGCAGTGGCTTCATCTCGGCTAACTAAAACCTTTACCTCCTGGGTTCAAGCGATTCTCCTGCCTCAGCCTCCCGAGCAGCTGGGACTACAGGTGCTCGCCACCCTGCCCAGCTAATTTTTATATTTTTAGTAGAGATGGGGTTTCACCATATTGGCCAGGCTGGTCTGAAACTCCTGACCTCGTGATCCACCCGCCTCAGCCTCCCAAAATGCTGGGTTTACAAGCATGAGCCACTGCGCCTGGCCCTAGCCTTGTTTTTCTTTTTTTGTTTTTTTGTTTGTTTCTTTTTTAAAAAACTCATTCTGTTCTTTTTTTTTTTTTTTTTTTTTTTTTTTTTTGAGCGGAGTCTCGCTCTGCCGCCTGGGGCTGGAGTGCAGTGGCGGATCTCAGGGGCTCACTGCAAGCTCCGCCTCCCGCGGTTACGCCATTCTCCTGCCTTCAGCGCCTCCCAAGTAGCTGGGGACTTACAGGCGCCCGCCACCTCGCGCCGGCTTAGTTTTTTGTATTTTTTAGTTAGGACGGGGGTTTCACCATGTTAGCCAGGATGGTCTCGATCTCCTACCTCGCTGATCCGCCCGCTCTGCCCTCCAACATTCTGTTCTTTTTTAACTTAAAGGTCAGGAGCAAATTTCTGGTTTTTTTTTTTTAGACAGTCTTGTTCGTCACTCAGGCTGGAGTGCACGTGGTGTGGGTGTGACTCAGCCTCCTGCAGCCTCTGCTCCTGATGGTTCAGCGATTTTTTCCTGCCTCATCTCTTGAGCTAGCTTGGATGCGGACTACAGCGCCATGCACTACCATGCCTGCGCCTAATTTTGTATTTTTAGTAGAGACAGGGTTTCTCCATATTGGCCAGGAGTCTAGAACTCTGGCTCAGTGATCCTTCGTGACTCAGGCTTCCCAAAGTGCTGGGATTACAGGTGTGAGCCCACCGCTTAATGGTCTTGCGAAATGATAAGCCTTGTCTTGCCTGTGGGAAGGAACACGTTTTCAAACCAGGAGACCTGCAAGTGGCGAGGATGAAAGTACCTTGCATTTTACTGTGCCTCCTCCCTTTCACAGGGCTTTGACTAATCCATTCTTTCATCTTATCCTCTCACCCACACCTTCCCAGGAAAAGGAGGGCGATTTGCTCATGTCACCAAGTTGGTAACAGCTGGGGGTAGATCAGGTCTCCTGATTCCCTCTCTGGTTGCTTCCCTCAGACAGAGGCCGAGGGTGAGCCACATTTGGTTGGTTGGCGTGATAATTTTTTTTTTTTTTTTTTGAGACGGGGTCTCGCTCTGTCGCTCCAGGCTGGGGTGCCAGTGGCCGGATCTCAGCTCACTGCAAGGCTCCGCCCTCCCGGGTTTCCGCCATTTCTCCTGCCTCAGTCCTCCCGAGTGCTGGGAATACAGGCGCCCGCCACCTCGGGGCTTCCGTGCTAGTTTTTTGTATTTTGTTAGAGACGGGGTTTCGCCGGGTTGCCAGCGATGGTCTCGATCTGCCTGACCTCATGATCCGCCATGGCTCTCGGCCTCCAAGCCTGCTGCGGATTACAGACGCCTTGAGCCACCGCGGCCCGGGGGCCGGCCTGTATTAATGTTTCTATGGATTGGGCTTCTTTGCTGTGCGGCGCGTTCAGGTGCATCTTCTTAGGGGGTCTCCTATTGGTAAGGCACAGATTCCTTTGTTAAAGGAAGGATCATACCAAGGTAGCATCTCCTCCAGTTCTTCTGCAGAATTCTGGTTCTCAGGAATGCTTAATTAGGGACTTTTTTGAAACAAAACCAACAAACAGTACTCTGGGCAATAAGTTGAGAGACACTGAAGTTAAACAGCGTCTCTCTCTGCTGTGGCTTTTAAATTTGCCTTACTGTGCACTGGGACAGTGCTCACGCCTCTAATCCCAGCCACTTTGGGAGGCTGGAGGGCGGCAGATCACTTGAGGGTCAGGAGTTCGCACACCAGCTTGCGCCAACAGCAAAACCCCATCTCTACTAAAATACAAAAATTAGCTGGGCGTGGTGGCACGCACCTGTAGTCCCAGCTACTTGGAGCCCTGAGGCACAGAATTGCTGGAACTGGGGGACAGAGTTGCAGTAAGCCAAGGTCGTGCCATTGCATCCAGCCTGGTGATAAGAGCAAGGACCCGCCTCTAAAGGCAAAAAATTAATTAAATTTGCTACTGTGCATTGTGACCTCCAAGGAGTGAATGGTGTTTTTCAAAACCTTATTTATCAGCTGTGCAAAGTCCTCGAGGCGGGCAGCAACTCTGGAGCTCTGCGTGTTTCCTTGGGAACCCACTCTGGAAGAGTGCTGATCTGGCCTCAGTGGATTTATTTTTCTTCTTTTTTTAAAATTTATTTATTATATTTATTTATTTATTTATTTATTGAGATAGAATCTTACTCTGCCACCCAGGCTGGAGTGCAAGTGGTGCGATCTGGGCTCACTGCAACCTTCACCTACTGAGTACAAGTGATTCTCTTGCTTCAGCCTCCCCAGTAGCTGGGATTACAGGCATGTGCCACCACACCCAGCTAATTTTTCGTATTTTTAGTAGAGACGGGTTTTACCGTGTTGGCCAGGCTGGTCTCAAACTCCTGACCTCAAGTAGTGATCCACCCACCTCGGCCTCCCAAAGTGCTGGAATTATAGGCATGAGCCACTGTGCCCCGCTGGATTTTTTTACTTTTCTGTAAGGGGTTTGCTTAAAGGTGAGGGAGAGGAACGCCCCTGCCAGATGGCTTTGACCAAAGCAGGGTTTGCTGGGTGGTCTTTCCTCGTGGGGGCTAAGTACAATTTCTGAATTGTGGTGCAACTGTACCACAGACTCTTTGGGGCCTCCAGGGTCCTACAGCAGAAAGCCCGGTCCCAGGTGCCCCGGTGACGCCCCTGCTTGTGTCTGTGGCTCCAGGACCGGGCACATGCTCACCCACCAGAAGACAAAGCCCTTCGTGTGCATCGAGCAGGGCTGCAGCAAGAGCTACTGCGACTACCGGTCTCTGCGCCGCCACTACGAAGTCCAGCACGGCCTGTGTATCCTGAAGGAAGCGCCCCCGGAGGAAGAGGCCTGCGGGGACTCCCCCCACGCCCACGAGTCGGCCGGCCAGCCTCCCTCTAGCAGCCTGCGGTCTCTGGTGCCCCCGGAGGCCAGGTCCCCCGGCTCCCTCCTGCCCCACCGGGACCTCCTGCGCCGCATCGTGAGCAGCATCGTCCACCAGAAGACCCCTTCTCCTGGCCCGGCCCCAGCGGGGGCTTCAGACAGCGAAGGGAGGAACACGGCCTGTCCCTGCCCCGCCTCATCGGGGTCCTCCTCCTGCACCCCAGCCGGTCCCCCCGCGGCCTCAACAGCGCTGTGTGACACCAAGCTTCCCGAGGAGCCTCGTCTCTCACAGAAAGAGTTGGCCACTGACGTGTTCGCAGCCCCTAATTCCAGGGCCGCCGAGAATGGCGCCTCCGACCCGTCAGAGCCTGAGCCGGATCCCGCGCTGCTCCAGGCCCGGTCCACCGCGGAGGGCTGGCCCGAGGGCGGCTCCGTGCCCGCCTGCCTGCCTCTCTTCCGAGGCCAGACGGTCCCTGCCAGTTCCCAGCCATCGAGCCACAGCTTCCAGTGGCTCCGGAACCTGCCGGGCTGCCCCAAAAGCAAAGGAAACAACGTGTTTGTTGTCCACAAGCCCCTGGCCGTGCCGTCGCGGGAGGGCTCCGAGTCTGACCCAGGACCCAGCAGCGCCGCCCCCTCGGAGGAGTCCCCGCCCGTCCCCGGGGGCGGCCTGGAGGACGCGCTGCCCTTCCCTCCCGCGCTCCTCGGGGAGGCCCTGAGCGACCCCAGGTCGGCCAGCGGAGAAGATGACCCCTGCGCCCCCAGGAAGGGCAAGCTCGACTGCGACTCCTTCCTGTGCCAGAACCCCGGGGAGCCCGGCCTCCAGGAGGCCCAGAAGTCTGGGGGGCTCCCTGCGGATGCCTCGCCGCTCTTCCGCCAGCTCTTCCTCAAGTCGCAGGAGCCTCTTGTGAGCCACGAACAGATGCAGGTGTTCCAGATGATCACCAAGTCCCAGCGGATCTTCTCCCACGCCCAGGTGTCCGCAGCCGCCTCCCAGCTCCCGGCGCCTGAGGGCAAGCCGGCAGCCCTGAGGCCGCTGCAGGGGCCATGGCCGCAGCAGCTTCCGCCACTGGCTCCTGCTGTGGACTCTCTCAATGCCGGCCCTGGAAACCCCGAGGCAGAGGGCTCCCCAGCCCGCAGGAGAAAAACCACACCCGGGGTTTCCAGAGAGGCCTCCCCCGGCAGCACGAGACGAGACGCAAAGGGGGGACTGAAAGTGGCCGCGGTTCCAACGCCCCTTGCAGCGCCGTCTCTGGACCCTTCCAGGAATCCAGACATCTCTTCTCTGGCCAAGCGGTTGCGATCCTCTAAAGGGACCTTGGACCTGGGGAACATCTTCCCCTCCACAGGCCAACGGCAGACCCAGTTAGGTGGGGAGGAGCCGCCGGGAGCCTCGCTGCCCGGGAAGCAGGCCCCAGCCGAGAATGGCACGGCTTCAGGGACCACGAAATGTGAAAGGGGCCCACCCTGCTCCCGGGGTGGAGGCTACCGGCTCTTGGGCAACCCCAGGGCCCCGCGATTCTCCGGCTTCCGGAAAGAAAAGGCGAAGATGGATATGTGCTGTGCCGCTTCTCCGAGCCAGGTAGCCATGGCCTCCTTCTCATCGGCCGGGCCCCCCGCAGATCTCTCCAAGTCCAAGCTGACAATATTCAGCAGAATCCAGGTACCAGCTCTCTCTCACGTGGCCTGACCAGAGTGGAGTGAGTTTCCTTTGCATTTGTTAGTTGTCCAGGCATTTTATTTCATTTCAGGGAATCCCTAGATGCAGTTTTACAAAGGAAGGAATTCAGGTTCCGAAAGTTTGTGGTTTTCCCCACTAAAAAAAAAAAAAGGCCAAAATGAGGCCAGGTTAGGTGGCTTAGGCCTGTAATCCCAGCCCTTTGGGATGGGAGGCCGAAGTGGGGAAACGGCTTGAGCTCAGGAATTCGAGATCAGCCTAGGCAACATGGCGAAACCTTGTCTTACCAAAATTTTTAAAAAATTAGCTGGGCGTGGTGGCGCACACCTGTGGTCTCAGCTACTCGGGAGGCTGAGGTGGGAGAATCGCTTGAACCTGGGAGGTGGAGGTTTCAATGAGCTAAGATTGTGCCACTGCACTCTAGCCTGGGTGACAGAGCGAGACCGTGTCTCAAAAACAAACAAAAAAGATCAACATGAGGATATTCCAGTTGTTCAAAACACTTACCTCACTAAGCCTTTTTTGCTTTTTTTTTTTTTAATCTTGTTTCCCTTTGGATTTACCTTTTTAGAATCGTCAGAGGATATGAAGGTAGATGCCTTCTTTCCTTTAAAGATTCCTGCTTGAAATGGCCTTGTGTTTTCTGATTGTGACTCATGGTTTCCACGAGCACAAGTGGGCACCTGCATCGTGCCCCACACTTCAGCACGTTGACAATTATTCACTGGTTCCTCCAGACATTGTGCTTGGAGGGCCTGGTCCCAAGAGCTCATCCAGGTCTCCAGACTCCAGGTCCAACCTGGGCAACATGGCGAAACCCCGTCTCTACCAAAATTTTAAAAAATTAGCTGGGTGTGCTAGTGCACGCCTGTGGTCCCAGCTACTCAGGAGGATGAGTAGCTTCCCATCATACCACAACTACTTCATTTTTGTTTTATTAACAGCGTTATTATTCAGGTGCCATGTAATGCACCATTTTATTTTTTATATATTTTTTAGAGATGGTGGGGTCTCACTATGTTGCCCAGCCTGGTCTTGAACCCCTGGGCTCAAGCGATAGTCTCAGCCTCCTAAAGTGTTGGGATTACAGGCATGAACCACCATGCCCAGCCGAATCCGCCACTTCACTTTTTAAATTTATTTTATTTATTTATTTATGATGGAGTCTCACTCTGTCGCCCAGGCTGGAATGCAGTGGTGCTATCTTTGCTCACCGCAACCTCTGCCTCCTGGGTTCAAGCAGTTATCTGCCTCATCCTCCGAGTAGCTGGGATTACAAGCATGTGCCACCACGCCTGGCTAATTTTTTATTTTTAGTAGAGATGAGGTTTTACCATTTGGCCAGTCTGGTCTTGAACTCCTGACCTCACGATCCACCCACCTCCGCCTCCCAAAGTGCTGAGATTACAGGCGTGAGCCACTGTGCCCAGCCAAATTTATTTTTGAGACAGAGTCTCACCTTGTTGCCCAGGCTGGAGTATAGTGGTACAGTCTTGGCTCACTGCAACCTCTGCCTCCCAAGTTCAAGCAATTCTCCTGCCTGGGCCTTCCAAGTAGCTAGGATTACAGGCACATACCACCATGCCCAGCTAATTTTTGTATTTTTAGTAGAGCTGGGGTGTCACTATGTTGGCTAGGCTGGTCTTGAACTCCTGACCTCAGGTGATCTGCTTTCCTCGGCCTCCGAAAGTGCTGGGATTACAGGCTTGAGTCACAGTGCCCGGCCTGAATACACCATTTTAAAGCGTAGCATTGGGTAATTTGTAGTATATTCACAAGATTGTGCAACCATCCCCACTCTGCCAGAACAGTTTCATCTCCCCAAAAGGAACCCCACATTTCTTAGTTGTCACCCACAGTCTCACACTCCCCCCAGCACCTGGCAACCACGAGTCTCCTTTCTGTCTCTGTGGATGTGTCTGTTCTGGACATCGCATGTGAGTGGAATCATGCACTCTGTGGCTTTCGTGTCTGGCTTCCTTCACTTAGCATGACGTTTTCCAGGCTCATCTGTGGGGTGGCAAATGGCAGAGCTGCATTCCTTTCCATGACTGAGTGATCCTCTGTTGGATGGATAAGGCCACATTTCATTTGTCTGTTCATCAGTGGATGGACATTTGGGTTGTTTCCACTTTTTGGCTATTTTGAATATAGTGCTGCTGTGAATATTCATCCATGTACAAATTTTTATGGGGATTTATGTTCTAGGAGTAGAATTGCCAGGTGGTACAGCAGCTCCCTGTTTCAGGTCTGAGGAACTACTAGGCTGTTTTGCTTGTTTCCTCTTCCCACCCACAGTGTATGAGGGCTCCACATTCTCCGCATCCTCACCAACACTTGTTATTGTCTGTGGTTTGTTCAAATTATGACTACCCTAGTGGGTGTGAAGCAGTATCTCATTGTAGTTTTGATTTGTATTTCCCCGTGACTGCTGATGTTGCACTCCTTTCTGTGTGCTTATTGGCCATCTGTGTATCTTTCTAGAAGAAATGTCTGTTTAGGTCCTTCGCTTATTTTTAAAAATCAAATTACTATTTTTTGAGTTCTCTATATATTCTGGATGCAAGACCCTTATCTGACACATGACTTGCAAATATTCTCTCATTTTGTGGTGTGTGTTTTCGCCTTATTTATGATACCATTTGCAGGACAAAAGTGTTTTTGTTTTTGTTTTTTTTTGAGACGGAGTCTCGCTCTGTCGCCCAGGCTGGAGTGCAGTGGCGCGATCTCCACTCACTGCAAGCTCCGCCTCCCGGGTTCACGCCATTCTCCTGCCTCAGCCTCCCGAGTAGCTGGGACTACAGGCGCCTGCCATCACGCCCGGCTAATTTTGTATTTTAGTAGAGATGGGGTTTCACTGTGTTAGCCAGGATGGTCTCGATCTCCTGACCTTGTGATCTGCCTGTCTTGGCCTCCCAAAGTGCTGGGATTACAGGCGTGAGCCACCGCACCCAGCAGGACAAAAGTTTTATTTTATTTTACTTTTATTTTTTTGAGATAGGGTCTCACTCTGTCACTCAGGCTGGAGTGAAGTTGTGTGATCATGGCTCACTGCAACCTTGAACTCCTGGGCTCAAGTGATTTTCGCACCTCAGCCTCCTGAGTTGCTGGGACCTCAGGCCCACGCCAGTATGCCAGGCCAATTTTTGTATTTTTGGTAAAGATGGGGTTTCACTATGTTGCCCAGGCTAGTCCCAAACTCCTGGGCTGAAGCAATCCTCCCACCTCGGCCTCCCAAAGTCCTGGGATCACAGGCGTGAGCCACCATGCCTGGCTAAAAGTTTTACATTTTGATGAAGTCTAATTTGTCTGTTTTGCTTTGGTGTCTTATCTAAGAAACCACTGTCTAATCCAAGGTCATGAAGATTTACTCCGATGTTTTCTTCTGAAAGTCTGTAATTTGAGCTCTTCTTGACTCTTCATTTTGGATGTGTTGGTTCAGATGCATTTTCATCTTCAGGGTGGAAACATCTACAGGCTCCCTCATCCAGTGAAGGAAGAGAACGTGGCAGGCGGAGGGTAAGTTAAGAAGCCCCCCGATCCTGCATGCATCCCGACAGGAGTCCTCTGGCCTTCCTGTGCTGGCCCTGGACAAGTGAGTGGGGAGGATGCTTTCAGTCCTAATGGGATTAGGGTACAGCCTCCATTTTTTAGGGTTTATCAAGAGTAGTCAGGCTGGGCACGGTGGCTCACACCTGTAATCCCAGCACTTCAGGAGGCCAAGGAAGGGGGATCATTTGAGGTCAGTAATTTGAGACCAGCCTGGCTAACATGGTGAAACTCTGTCTCTACTAGAAATACAAAAATTAGCCACGTATAGTGGCACACACCTGTAATCTTAACTACTTGGGAGGCTGAGGCACAAAAATCACTTGAACCCAAGAAGCAGAGGTTACAGTGAGCCAAGATAGCGCCACTGCACTCCAGCCTGGGCAACAGAGTGAGACTCCATCTCCAAAAAAAAAAAAGAATAGTCAGTGGATTGGAGTTGTAGACAAAAAAGATAAAAAAACCCAAAAAATCAGTGATCAAGGATGGAGTCCCAATCTCCCACCCTTCTTTCCTGCCATGTCTACCTATAGTAACCAGCAAAATGGCGGTCCCACAGACTGGACGGAGCCCAGGAGCACTTTCATCTGCAAGAACTGCAGTCAGATGTTTTATACGGAGAAAGGGCTGAGCAGCCACATGTGTTTTCACAGCGACCAGTGGCCGTCACCTCGAGGGAAGCAGGAACTGCAGGTGAAGGGGGACGACCAGTGGCTTTGTGGTTACTGGGTTTCTGGCAGGCCTATGGGGAGTAAACGAGACTGGTGTCACTTATCTCAGGATGGTGACGTCATTCTGGGTTGGGGGCTGGAGTTGGGCTGTGTGGCTCTCCAGGGGCAGGCTGTCACTATGGGCTGCAGCAGCTCTGCAGCTCAGTCCGTGCCACAGACTCACTGCTGTTTTCTATGACAGCTTTTTTTGCTGAAGCAGCTCTTTCTTTCCCCACCTACCTTCTCTCTTAAAGAGCCATCTCTTCTCTTCTGTGTTTAGGTGTTTGGCACAGAGTTTTGCAAGCCGCTAAGACAGGTGCTGAGGCCAGAAGGGGACAGGCATAGTCCCCCAGGAGCCAAGAAGCCCTTGGACTCCACAGCTGCAGCCCCTTTGGTGGTCCCCCATTCGATCCCCGTGGTTCCAGTGACCCGACACGTAGGGAGCATGGCCGTGGTGGGTGCTTGTCGGTCTGCCTCCTTCCTGCCACTGCCCCCAGCTGCTAGGGGAAGCTGTAGGAAAAACCCAAACCAGATACCACAGAAAATCTTTGACTCCAGGCTGGGCGTGGTGGCTCATGCCTGTAATCCCAGCACTTTGGGAGGCTGAGGCGGGTGGATTGCCTGAGCTCAGGAATTCGAGACCAGCCTGGGCAACATGGTGAAACCCCGTCTCTACTAAAAATACAAAAAAATTAGCTGGGCATGGTGGCAGGCACCTGTAAACCCAGCTACTCGGGAGGCTGAGGCCTGAGAATCACTTGAACCCGGGAAGCAGAGGTTGCAGTGAGCTGAGATCGCACCACTGCACTCTAACCTGGGTAACAGAGTGAGACTCTATCTCAAAAAAAATATATATATATATATTGATCCAGAAGAAACTGGTTTGCATGTTAATTCAGTCATTCAGCATTCACTGAGCCCCTCTGTGCCGGACCCTGTGCTGGGTGGTGCTAGGGACACAGAGGTGACCACAGTAGCCTGGGCCCTGCCTCCCAGGGCTCCCAGTCCAGTGGAAGAGAGAAGCCTGTCCCCAGACAGTGACAACCCAGAGTGGGCAGAGCTGGGAGCAGAGGGAGCCCAGGGAGTTCCCAGGGGGCTCCTACCCAGCCTGAGGAGGTAAGGGAGGGCTTCCTGGAGGAGGTGTGGGAGCTGAGACCTGGAGGATGAGGAGGAGCAGGGCTGGCAGAGCGGAGAGGAGATTTTGTGGAGGCGAGAGAGAGCGTGGTGAGTTACTAGTGATCAGTCTCGTAGGGCTTGTCTCTGCAGCCTGTACTGGAGGACCCCCTACTGGAGAAGCTCCTGCTAGACTCCAGGACAGGGTCCATGGACCTGAAGGTCCCCTGAGTCAGTGGCTGGGTCTTTTGGGTGCTTGTCATTTGGGTGGAGCTGCATTTCTTTCTTGTCACTGTCACACTGTATCTCTGGGGATCTCTCTCTTTTTAAGGGCCAGCCATCTTAACGATTGAGGCCATTCTCACACAGAGTCAGGGGCTCTCCTGGGGCAGTGGGTACAGGAGAAGGCTGCAGCCGTATCATCACCAGGCTCTGTACCTCAGGTGTGGCCCAGGTGTGGCCAGCCTCCTTCGCTGGGCGTGCATGTCCAAGTTTCCTGTCTCTGGCCAGTCTCCTTTTCCTGCTCTCTTTCCATCCTGGAGATGGAGTGGTGCAGTAGGCGGCTTCAGGCGACCACCTGTGGTTCTAAACTTCTTCTTCAGGAACAGGATAAAGACGGGGAGGAGCGAGACAGCAAGGAGAGCAGCCAGCAGAGAAAGCGGAAGAAGCGGCCCCCACCCAAGGGGCTGTTCATCCCTCCTCCACCCTCCACGGCTGGGGAGCCCAGCCCTGCAGGAGGCCACCAGAGTCGCTTGCGGTCGCCCATGTTCCTGGTGGACCGCCTCCTGAAGGGCTTATTCCAGTGCTCCCCCTACACACCGCCCCCAATGCTCAGTCCCATCCGGGAGGGCTCTGGAGTGTACTTCAACACCCTCTGTTCCACGTCCACTCAGGCCAGCCCTGACCAGCTCATCAGCTCCATGCTCGGTGAGTGAGGCTGGGGCACTCACTCTGTGATCCCAGGGTGGATCGCCTGCAGACCATGGCCACTCTCCCTTGTAGCATTGGGTTCAGTGATTGTCTCCTGCCTGGGTGTACCTAGTCTCAGGGTTCCTTTGGTATTCAGATGTGCACCAGAACTGAGCTAAGTGCCTTCTAGTGCATAGAATTTTACAGACCGAAAGAAAACGTAGAGGCCGTTTATCTTACCATGCTTCTGCCTGCCCTTCTGTGTCATTATCATTTTCTTTATTGAGGCAGAGTCTTGCTCTGTCACCCAGGCTGGAGTACAGTGGCTCGATCACAGCTCACTGCAGCCTCGATCTCCTGGTCTCAAGCAATCCTCCAGCCTCAGACTCCCAAATAGTTGGGACTACAGATGCGCGTCACCACACCTGGCTAATGTTTTATCTTTCGTAGAGATGGGGTCTTGCTGTGCTGTCCAGGCTGGTCTCGAGTTCCCAGACTCATGTGATTTTGTTGCCTTGACCTCCCAAAGTACTGGCATTAAATGTGTGAGCCACCCTGTCTAGCCTGTGTCATTTCCTTTTTTTTTTTTGTTTTTTTGTTTTTGAGACAGAGTATCACTCCGTCACCCAGGCTGGAGTGCAGTGGCGCGATCTTGGCTCACTGCAACCTCCAACTCCCAGGTTCAAGCGACTCCTGCCTCAGCCTCCCAAGTAGCTGGGACTACAGACATGTGCCATCATGCCTGGGTAATTTTTGTATTTTTAGTAGAGATGGAGTTTCACCATGTTGACCAGGCTGGTCTCGAACTCCTGACCTCCAGTAATCCACGCTCCTCAGCCTCCCAAAGTGCTGGGATTATAGGCGTGAGCCACTGTGCCTGGCCTGGCCTATGTAATTTTCCTAACAGCTTTATTGGGCTGTACTACACATGCCTTGCAAATCACCCATTTAGAGTATGCAGTGGTTTTTAGGATATTCACAAGGCCGTGCACCCATCACACAGTCTCATTTTAGAGCACGCTTAGCATCCTCGAAGAAGCCGGAACTCATTACCAGTGACTCCGCTCATATCCCCACAGTCCCTTCTTCCCCAGCCTGGGCACCCACTCATCTGCCTTCTCTCTTTGGATTTGCCTATTTGGGACATTTCATGTAAGTAGAATGATACAATATGCAGCCTTTTGTGTCTAGTTTATTTCACTTGGCATGTTTTCAGAGTCCCTTCGTGTTGTAGTGCATATCAGTGCTCAATTCCTTTTTATGGCTGAACATTTTTCCCTTGTACAGATGGGCCCCATTTTATTTATTCATCAGTTGATGGACATTTGGGTTGTTTCCACTTTGGGCTATTATGAATAATGCTGCCATAAACATTCGTGTAGAAATTTTTTGGGTTTTTTTGGGAGACAGGGCCTCACTCTGTCACCCAGGCTGGAGTGCAGTGGTGTGATCACAGCTCACTACAGCTTCAACCTCCTGGGCTCATCTGATCCTTCTGCTTTGGCCTCCAGAGTAGCTGGGCCTACAGGCGTGCGCCCCATGCCCGGCTAATTTTGTAACTGTTTTTATGTAGGGAGGGGGATCTTGCCATGTTGCCCAGACTGGTCTCAAACTCTGGGGTGGGCCAGGCATGGTGGCTCATGCCTGTAATCCTAGCACTTCGGGAGGCTGGGGCGGGTGGATCACGTGAGATCAGGAGTTTGAGACCAGGCTGGCCAACATGGTGAAACCTCGTCTCTACTGAAAATATAAAAATTAGCCGAGCATGGTGGCGGATGCCTATAATCCTGGCTACTCAGGAGGCAGGAGAATCACTTGAACTCAGGGCAGAATGTTGGGAACAGGCCCCCAAAAATCTGGCCATAAACTGACCCCAAAACTGGCCATAAACAAAATATCTGCAGCACTGTGACATGTTCATGATGGCCATGACGCCCACGCTGGAAGGTTGTGGGTTTACCGGAATGAGGGCAAGGAACACCTGGCGGAAAACCGCTTAAAGTCGTTCTTAAACCACAAACAATAGCATGAGTGATCTGTGCCTTAAGGACATGCACCTGCAGCAGGTAACTAGCCAGACCCATCCCTTTATTTCGGCCCATCCCTTTGTTTCCAGTAAGGAATACTTTTAGTTAATCTATAATCCATAGAAACAATGCTTATCACTGGCTTGCTATCAATAAAATAACAAATCACTATACGACTAAATCTCCTGTTCCAGAGGCTCTTAGATCTGAAGGCATCGGTGAGACCCCTGCGATTTCCCACTCCACACCTCTAGATTTCTGTGTGTCGTCCCTTAATGTCCTTCTGAGCGCCCGAGCCTGCGGTTAGGGGTCTCCCGGCACCCGAGGTGGTCTCCGGGCATACCGGAGGATACAGTGACGCCCCCGAGACCGAGGCGGTGCCATTTCAGTTTCAGCCCCTGGGAAAAAGAGCAAAACTTGGTCTCAAAAAAAAAAAAAAAACCGGCCTGGCGCGTGGCCCTCCAAGGCTGTAATCCCAGGCACTTTGGGAGGCCTGAGACGCGGCGGATCACGAGGTTAACGGAGATCGAGGACTATCCTTGGCTAAACCACGGTGAAACCACCCATCTCTACTAAAAAAAGTACAAAAAAAACTAAGCCGTGCGAGTGGCCCCGGGAGCCCGCTGTAGTCCCAGGCTACTTGGAGGCTGAGGGCAGGAGAATGGGCGTAAACCCGGTAGGCAGAGCTTGCATTGAGCCAAGATCCAGCCACTGCACTCCAGCCTGGGCGGCAGAGCAAGACTCCGTTTAAAAAAAAAAAAAAAAACCCTGGGGTGAAACAATCCTCCTGCATTAGCTTTCCAAACTGCTGGGATTATAGGCCTGAGTCACCATACCCAGCCCTATGTACAGGTTTTTGTGTGGATTTATGTTATGCAGTGAGCAAAGATGGCACCACTGCACTCCAGCCTGGGCAACAAGAATAAAAAAAGTTTTGTAATTTTGACTGTTAGGTTTAGGTCTGTAATCAATTTTAAGATAACTTATATATATATATATATTACATGAAGTAAAGGTCCAAATTCATTTTTTTGCATGTGTATATCCAGTTCTTCCAGCAGCATTTTTTGAAGACTTCCCATTGAATTGACTTAGCACAATTCAATGTTAGAAATCAATTGACCATAAACATGTGGGTTTATTTCTGGGTGTTCAATTCTATTGCATTAATCTGTATACTTATCCTTATGCCAGTATCACACTGTCTTGATTACTGTAGCTTTCAACTTTTGATTACTGTAGCTTTTAAGTTTTGTTTTTTTTTTTGTTTTTGGGGGGTGGTTTGGAGGGGTTTTTTTTGAGACAGAGTCGTGCTCTGCCGCCCAGGCTGGAGTGCACTGGCCTGATCTCGGCTCACTGCAGCCTCTAACTCCCAAGTTAGCCTCTCACTTCAGCCTCCTGAGTAGCTGGGATTACAGGGGTGCACCACCATGCCAGGCTAATTTTTGTATTTTTAGTAGAGACGGGGTTTTCTTATGTTGGCCAGGCTGGTCTCGAACTCCTGACATCAGGTGATCCACCCGCCTCAGCCTCCCAAAGTGCTGGGATTACAGGTGTGAGCCACTGCGCCAGGCCTGTTTCTTTAGATATTTCTTTCTGTCTCTTTCTCCTTTCTATCTGGTACTCTTGTTACATGTAGTTGCTGTACTTAATGGTATCCCACATTTCTCTGAGGCTCTATTTCTCTTTATTCTTTTTCTCTTTGTTCTTCAGATTCCACAGTCTCTCTTGATCTGTCTTCAAGTTTACAGATTATTTTCTTCCTGTTGACTCAAACCTATTGAGCCTCATTTTGGTTATTTTTTTTCCTCAACAGCTTCACTTGCCAATATTTTACTTTCTAACCCCAGAATTCCCATTTAGTTCTCTCTTTTTAATAATTTCTATCTCTTAATGATATTCCGTCTATGATGAAAAATTGTCATTATACCTTCCTTTAATTCTTTAAGCATGGGATCCGACAGGAGAGGCAGCCCCTGTCTGGGCTGCACCTACCTGGAGTAGAACCCTTGGAGCTGGGAGCTGGCTGGGTAAGGGAGCAGGTCACAGCTCAGATGCAACAGCCTCTTGTTCTTAGCAATATTCAGTTGATTATTTTTTATTTTTTTGAGATGGAATCTCATTCTGTTACCCAGACTGTAGCACAGTGGTACAATCTTGGCTCACTGCAATCTCCGCCTCCCAGCTTCAAGTGATTCTCCTGCCTCGGCCTCCCAAGTAGCTGGGATTACAGGCACCTGCCACCACGCCCAGCCAGTTTTTGTATTCTTAGTAGAGATGGGGTTTGCCATGTTGGCTAGGCTAGTCTTGAACTCCTGACCTCAAGTGATCCACCCACCTCAGTGTCCCAAAGTGCTGGGATTACAGGGATGAACCACCACACCCGGCCTAGTTGATTTTTTTTAATAATATTTCTCCAAGTGCTGAATGACCTTAGGACAATTTCCAGAGACTTTAGTGTGCTGTTTTTATATATACGTATAATTGTCATGAGTTAATTTGTTTGCTGAGTTCCTTCCTCTACCTTTTCTGAAGTGCTGCCCTCTCCCATGGGATTTTTTTTTTTTTTTTTTTTTTTTTGAGATGGAGTCTTGCTCTGTCGCCCAGGCTAGAGTGCAGTGGTGCCATCTTGGCTCACCACAAGCTCCACCTCCTGGGTTCACACCATTCTCCTGTCTCAGCCTCCCGAGTTGCTGGGACTACAGGCACCCGCCACCACACCCGGCTAATTTTTTTGTATTTTTAGTAGAGATGGGGTTTCACTGTTTGTTAGCCAGGATGGTCTCAATCTCTTGACCTCGTGATCCACCCACCTCGGCCTCCCAAAGTGCTGGGATTACGGGCATGAGACACCACGCCCGGCCAGCCCGCGAGATCTTCAAGAGCCTGTTTTCAGCTTCGTCCACACAGGCAGGCAGAGGACGCTGTGGGTTACCTGCTGTCTGTCTTTTTGAGCCTTTTCACTCTGTGTTTTCTAGATCAAGTGGATGGGTCTTTTGGCATCTGTGTGGTGAAGGATGACACCAAGATCAGCATTGAGCCGTAAGTTGGGTCCTTCCCAGTGAAGCTGCTTTTACCCCACCTTGAGTTCTAGTGTCACTTTTCCCAAGTGTTCCTTCTTTCCGTGGGGGGGTTCAGGTTTACTCACATAGGCTCCCTAGGCGTGAAGCGGTCGATTTTTCCAAGTATATGTAGGAAGACCCCCCAAAATTATTCCTTCTAGAAATTGTTTATATATATACCTGGAACCCCACGGGGTTCCAGGTAGAATTGGTTACGGCACAGAGCGGGACTCCAGCGTGCCTGAGGGATGTGGCTGGATGGCTGTGGTGTGGAGTGGACGTAGACACATGCCGGGTGTCAGCTTGTACCTCCACTGCCTTGATCCTGAGAGAGAAATGTGACAATGAAGGAAAACAGAGGAAGGGAGGAAGTGTCCCTGCAGAAGTTTCTGAAATGCCTGTGTGCGTCTGTCGGGAACAGCATGTACCTGATGCACCTGAGACAGCAGAGGGTTTCCACAGAGCAGGCTGTAGCCCAAGAGCAGGGCACACAGAGCATCTCCATTTCACTTCCCATCTCAGTCATGTTTGTACATCTCCCTTATCTGTGTGTGTGGCCTCGTTTCAGACATATCAATATAGGAAGCCGGTTTCAGGCAGAGATCCCAGAACTTCAGGAGAGATCCCTGGCTGGAATTGACGAGCATGTAGCTTCTCTGGTCTGGAAGCCATGGGGAGATATGATGATCAACCCAGAGACACAGGATAGAGGTGGCTGAGGCTTTGGGGCTAAATTCCTAAGGGCCCTTCTTTCCCCTCCATTTCCAGTGTGTTTTTCCTCTTGGGTCTCGAACTCCTGACCACTGGATCCAAGAAGCAGTGTGCCCTGGGCGTGGGAGGGAGCTGGCCCTTGGCCAGTGTTGCTTCTTCCCTGCTGCATTCTCCCTCCCCTACCTCTTTTGTCATATGGTGGCTGGTCAGGCCATCCAGAGCGGGTGCTGGGGACAGGGTTCTCCTCTTCCTCCTTGTCCCTCCCTGAGATGCAGGAGAGAGAAGGGGAAGGCGCCCCTCTCTCCTGTCTCTCGGGAAGGGTTCCTCCCTAGCAGCTGATGATTCCTGTGTGCCTCCTCTTCCTCATGTCCTTCTTGGAAACAGTGACTGAGCTCTGCAACGTGGCGTGCTCCAGCGTGATGCCAGGAGGGGGCACCAACCTGGAGCTCGCTCTGCATTGCCTGCACGAGGCTCAGGGCAACGTTCAGGTGAGGCACAGCAAGGGGACCCTCCCTGCTTTCCTGGGACCCAGGGTTTTAGGTGCATGTGACATGTGTCTGCTTCGGGGTTCAGAGCGGATGGAAACTGGAAGAAGGCCGTCCATCCTTCTCCACAGCAGCTTTGAGATTGCAGTGGTCCTTGTGCACGGACTGTAGGGGAATGCTAAGACATGGGCCCAATTCGTAGCTAATTGGGGCAACAACCAAGTGCAGTGTTTCCTCTAAGATCTCGGGGCACTGGAGAAAGGAAGCCCCGAAGACCCAGCTCAGGCCCTGCATTCATCTGCTTCATTCCTTGAATTTTAGCTTTCAACTGAACACTCATATATACAAACCTCTGATGCAACATAAATGCCTCTACCTACTCCAAGGACCCCCCGCCTCACAATTCTGGGTGTTAGAAAGTAAATTAAAAAGTCTCACTGTGAGGAGCGGGAGAGGAAGAGCCACATTGCCTGTGTTCGGAATCTAAGAGTCATGCCATGGTCTTGCTTTTCACCAAGCTGAGAGGCAGTGTCTGGCATATAGCAGGTCCTCAGCAGAGTGGCAGTACATACTTATTGGGTGCCTGCTGGTTGCCTGTACTGTAGGCACTGGGGCCAGGGCCAGCTGAGGGACTCCATGCTTGGTTAATGCTCTGCTGTCTCTGTCTTGAAATTCTTGGCCAGGCGCGGTGGCTCACGCCTGTAATCCCAGCACTTTGGGAGGCCGAGATGGGTGGATCACCTGAGCTCAGGAGTTCAAGACCAGCCTGGATAACATGGTAAAACCCCATCTCTACTAAAAATACAAAAATTAGCCAGGCACGGTGGTGGGCGCCTGTAATCCCAGCTACTTGGGAAGCTGAGGCAGAAGAATTGCTTGAACCTGGGAGGTGGAGGTTGCAGTGAGCCAAGATTGCACCACTGCACTCCAGCCTGGGCAACAGAGTGAGACTCCATCTCAAAAAAGAAAAAAAAAAACCCCAGAAATTCTTAATGCTTTTTAAACAAGGAGCCTGCATCTTCATTTTGCAACAGGCTTCACAAATTATGCAGACCCTGCAATGATGGCTTACACTAGTGATCGACATAAAATCCCTGCCCTCAGGGGGCTTACATTTTAGGAAAGTCAAAAGGAAATTTAGTTTTAAAAATTGTTAGCTAGGCTGGGCACATGGCTTACACCTGTAATCCCAGCACTTTGGGAGGCCAAGGCAGGCGGATCACTTGAGGTCATGAGTTTGAGACCAGCCTGGCTAACATGGTAAAATACCGTCCCTACTAAAAATACAGAAAAAAAAAAAAATTAGCAGGGAGTGATGGCAGATGGCTGTAGTCCCAGCTACTTGGGAGGCTGAGGCAGAAGAATCGCTTGAACTGGGAGGTGGAGGCTACAGTGAGCCAAGATCATGCCACTGCACTCCAGCCTAGGTGACAGAGCAAAAGACTCTGTCCCAATAAAAGGAAAATTGTTAGCTAGCTGGGTACAGTGGTACCCACCTGTATTCCTGGCTACTTGGGAGGCAGAGACTGAAGGAACCCAGGAATTGGAGCTCAGCCTGGACAACATAGTGAGACCTCATCTTTAAAAATAAAATAAAATGTTTTTAATTGTTAGCTATTGACTAGAGCTATGAAGAAAATAAAAATGGGGCCCTAGACAAGGGTCGTACTCCTCAAAATGCCATTCCCTAAGGAGCTTGTGCCAGAATAAATCTACACACAGTCTTCTTCATCAAGATAGGCTTACTGTGAAAAAATAACTTCAGCTGCATTCGGTGGTATGCCTGGTGTCATAGTTGGTGCGCCCACAGACAGTTACAGGCTGGTGGCCCATCCAGGGCTACTTTGAATAACCCTGGGACAGGCAGTGACTTTAGGGACAGCCACAAGTGTTTTTCAGATGAATGGGAGGATGCTGGTGGTCCTCTTCCCCCACCTGGTCCTGGGCAGCCTGCCGTTCCTCTTGTTCCAGGTCGCCCTGGAGACTCTCCTGCTCCGAGGGCCCCACAAGCCACCGACACACCTGCTCGCTGACTATCGCTACACAGGTGATGGGGAAAGGCTGCCGGGCTGGTTTGGCCCAGCTGAGACCCCTATGAATCGGCCAGTTCTGTTGCAAGCTCTGCCTCTGCCTCCTGGAGTTCTCTTCGGGGCCTTTGCCTGCCTTTCAGGAGGGCCTGTCCTTGTCAGGATGACTCAGTGGGCGCCACATTCTGCTAGTGGGATCCTGCTTCACCCTTTCCCAGTGGTTTCCTTACAGACTCTGCCCAGCCACAAAGGGAATGATCCTGGCCAGGGGGAGGGGAGATGGGCTTAGGTTCAGTGGTTGAATCCATCAGCTCTGGAGACAGGCTGCCAGGGCCCCCACCTGCCCTTAGGAAGCGACTGAAGCCTCGTTGCCACATCTGTTAAGTGGGGCTGATAGTGGTCCCTCCCTTCTGGAGACTCTTTGAGTTTTTTTATGAGTTTGGCACATAATTGGTGCTCAGTAATGGCAGCTGTTAAAGGGAAGGTGGTCTGCATTTCAGCCGTGGCTGTGGTCCCAGGACAAATGGCCTTCCCCCTGTCGGCTGTGTTCTTTGATAGGTTCAGACGTCTGGACTCCTATAGAGAAGAGGCTTTTTAAGAAGGCGTTCTATGCCCACAAGAAGGACTTCTACTTGATACACAAGACGGTAAAGTGAATGTGGGCTGGTGTCCAAGGCCCCGCCTCACACAGCTGAGACAAGCTCGAGCTGCAGGGCTGGTCGGGGTCGGAGGGCCCCACCCTCACCTGCCTATGGCAGCGCTCTTAGTGTAGACAGTTTACAGTGTCAAAAAGCCATCCTCGTGAACAGCTCCAAATGGTAGAGACCTGCATCACCTGCACAGAACAGTCTTCCATGTCCCTCCTCGCAGTCCTGCTTCTGATTGGTGACCTCTGTTATGTATTCCACCAAGCAACAGGCGTTTCTGTCTGTACAAATTTTATATGTACAGGTATGCATATACTTTTAAAAAGATAAGGGCCATCCATGGTGGCTTATGCCTGTAATCCCAGCACTTTGGGAGGCCAAGGTGGGAGGATCACTTGAGGTCAGGAGTTCCAGACCAACCTGGCCAACATGGTGAAACCCCATCTACTCAAAATACAAAAATTAGCCGGGCATGGTGGTGAGTAATCCCAACTAGATGGCAGGCTGAGGCATGAGAATCATTTGAACCCGGGAGGCAGAGGTTGCAGTGAGTGGGGATTGTGCCACTGCACTCCAGCCTGGGTGACAGAGTAAGACTCTGTCTCAAAAAAAAAAAAAAAAAAAAAAAAGGCCAGGTGTGGTGGTTTACACCTGTAATCCCAGCACTTTGGTAGGTCGAGGTAGGTGGATCACCTGAGGTTGGGAGTTCAAGACCAGCCTGACCAACATGGAGAAACCCCGTCTCTACTAAAAATACAAAATTAGCCGGGTGTGGTGGTACATGCCTGTAATCCCAGCTACTTGGGAGGCTGAAGCAGGAGGACTGCTTGAACCTGGGAGGCGGAGGTTGCGGTGAGCCAAGATCCCACTATTGCACTCCAGCCTGGGCAACAAGAGTGAAACTCCATCTCAAAAAAAGAAAAAAAGGATGAGGTCAGGCGCAGTGGCTCATGCCTGTAATCCTAGCACTTTGGGAGGTCAAGGTGGGAGGATTGCTTGAGCCTAGGAGTTCAAGGCCAGCCTGGGCAATATAGTGAGACCTTGTCTCTACAAAAAAGTTAAATACTAGCCTAGCTTGGTACCGCATGCCTGTAGTCCCAGCTACTCGGGAGGCTGAGGTGGGAGGATTGCTTGAGCCTGGGAGGTGAAGGCTGCAATGAGGCAAGATTGTACCACTGCACTCCAGCCTGGGTGACAAAATGAGACTGTCCCCCCAAAAAAACCCAAAGGATAAGATCTCACTACATATAATGTCCTGCTGCTTATTTTCTGTTCAAAAATAAAAAAATTAAAAAACTTGGATGTACACAAAATTGCACATAATTGAAGTATAATAAGATTTGCTAAGTTTTGACATATTGATACTTCACCTGGGAAACCATCACCACAGTCAACATAATAAGCATGTCCCTCAGCCCTGAATCTCCTCCTGCCCCATAGTAATCATTCCCCATTGCACCCCCTGTCCTCAGTCAGCAGTGATCTGCCAGGGCACTGTAAGTTCGTTTTCATTTCCTAGAGTTTGCTATAAATGGAGTAGTCACACAGTATGGACTCTGCTTGGTCCAGCTTCTCGCACTCAGCATCATGAATTTGAGTTCATCCATGTTCCATGTATTGACAGATCTCCCCTTTTCACTGCTGAATAGTATTCCACTGGATGGACGTACCACGGTTTATGTAATCATTTGCCTGTTGGTGGACATTTGAGTGGCTTCCAGTTTGGGGTGACTATAAATAAATTTGTTATGAACATTCAGGTACAATGTTGGTATTGACATGTACTTTGTTTTCTAGAGGAGTAAATACCAGGAATGGAATGACTTAGTAGGTGTACACTTAACCTTTTAATAAACCGCCAAACAATGTTCCGAAGTAGTTGTATCATTTCACATTTCTACCGGCAGGAAGTGAGATGTCTAGTTGCTCCACAACCTCGCTAGCCCTGGGTAGGGCCAGTCCTTTTAATTCCAGCCATTCTCATGACAGTGTGGTGGCATCGCATGGTGTTTCCTTCATGACTGACAATGCTGAGCATCTTTTCATGGGCCTGTTTACTGTCTGTATGCCTTCTTTGGTGAGGTGTCTGTTCATATCTCTTGCCTATGTTTTTATTGGGATGTCTGTGTTTTGTTTTGTTTTGTTTTTGTTTCTGTTTTTGAGACGGAGTACTCACTCTGTCGCCCAAGCTGGAGTGCAGTGGCACAATCCATGCTCAATGCAACCTCTGCCATCGCTTGAACCAGGTTCAAGCGATGCTCCTGCCTCAGCCTCCTGAGTAGCTGGGATCACAGGTGCCCACTACCATGCCTGGCTAATTTTTGTATTTTTAGTAGGGACGGGGTTTTGCTGTGTTGGCCAGGCTGGTCTTGAACTCCTGACCTCAGGTGATCTGCCCACATCAGCCTCCCAAAGTGCTGGGATTGCAGGCGTGAGCCACCGCACCCAGCCATCTGTGTTTTTATTATTAAGTTGTAGCAGTTCTTTATCGGTTCGGGATACATGTCATTTATCCAGATCCATGCTTTGGGAATGTTTTCTCCCAATCTGTAGCTTTTTAATCTCTTAACAATGTCTTTTAAAGAAAAATTTTGTCATTTTCATGAAGTCATTAATTAATTTTTCTTTTATGGACTGTGCTTTTGGTGTTGTATCTAAGAATTATTTGCCTAACTCAACTGCAAAGATTTTCCCCTTGTTTTCTCTAGAAGTTTTTTGTGTGTGTGTGAGAGACGGAGTCTCGCTCTGTCGCCCAGGCTAGAGTGCAGTGGCGAGATCTCGGCTCACTACAAGCTCCACCTCCCGGGTTCACGCCATTCTCCTGCCTCAGCCTCCCAAGTAGCTGGGACTACAGGTGCCTGCCACCACCATGCCCGGCTAATTTTGTGTATTTTTAGTAGAGACGGGGTTTCACCATGTTAGCCAGGATGGTCTTGATCTCCTCACCTCGTGATCTGCCCACCTTGGCCTCCCAAAGTGCTGGGATTACAGGTGTGAGCCACCGCTCCCGGCCTTATCTAGAAGTTTTATAGTTTTAGGTTTTACATTTAGGTTTACAATTCATTTCGTGTTAATTTTTGTATATGGTGTAAAATATGAGTTAAAGTTCATGTTTTGCATGTGGATATTCTTTTGTACCTTTTGTTGAAAAGACAAAAGTACTACCATACTGTTTTACTACTGTAGCTTTATAAGTCTTGAAATCATGTATTACCATATGAACTTTCTAAGTAGCTTATCCATTTTTACCAAAAAAAAAAAAAAACCTGCTACGATTTTGATTGGTACTACATTGACTCTATTGACTCTATAAGCCAATTGAGGAGAGTTGACTTTTTTTTTTTTTTTTTTTTTTTT
>NW_016803605.1:719060-772401 GCF_001698545.2 Rhinopithecus bieti
TTTTTTGGAGATGGCGTTTCACTCTTGTTGCCCAGGCTGGAGTGCAGTGGCACGATCTTCACTCACTGCAACCTCCGCCTCACAGGTTCAAGCGATTCTCGTACCTCAGCCTCCCAAGTAGCTGGGATTACAGGCACCCACCACCATGCCTAGCTAATTTTTTTATTTTTAGTAGAGACAGGTTTTACCATGTTGGCCAGGCTAATCTTTTGAACTCCTGACATCAGGTGATCCACCTGCCTCAGCCTCCCAAAGTGCTGGGATTACAAGCATGAGCCACCGCACCTGGCCAAGGAGAGTTGACATTTTAATAACACTCAGTTTCTGACCCATGAACAGGGGCTGTGTCTCTATGCATCATCTTTAATTTCTCTTAGCAGTGTTTTCAAGTTTTTATTTGTTCTTATTTCTTTTAAGATCTAGGATCTCACTCTGTCGCCCAAGCTGGAGTACAGGGGTGTGATCATAGTTCACTGTACCCTTTGACCTCCTGGGCTCAAGTGATCCTCCAGCTTTGAGTAGGTGGGACTACAGGTGTGTGTCATCACACCTAGCTCTGGTATAACTTTTTTTTTTTTTTGAGACGGAGTCGCCCGCCACCTCGCCCGGCTAGTTTTTTGTATTTTTTAGTAGAGACGGGGTTTCACCGTGTTAGCCAGGATGGTCTCGATCTCCTGACCTCGTGATCCGCCCGTCTCGGCCTCCCAAAGTGCTGGGATTACAGGCTTGAGCCACCGCGCCCGGCCAACTTTTTTTTTTTTTTTGAGACAGAGTATCGCTCTGTCACCCGTCTGGAGTGCAGTGGTATGATCTCGGCCCACTGCAACCTCCACCTCCTGGGTTCAAGCGATTCTTCTGCCTCAGCCTCCTGAGTAGCTGGGATTACAGGTGCGCACCACCACGCCCGGCTAAATTTCTTGTATTTTTAGTAGAGATGGGGTTTCCCCATGTTGGTCAGGGTGGTCTCAAACTCCTGACCTCTGGTGATCCTCCTGCCTCCCCCTCCCAAAGTGGTGGGATTACAAGTGTGAGCCACCGTGCCTGGCCTCTGGCATAACTCTTTGAACATATATTAAACAATTACGGTAACCTTTCACGTCCTTCCTTGCTCATTCTAACATCTGTGTCTGTGGTGGGTTGACTTTGACAGATTGGGTTTTCTCCTCCTGAGTGCCATGTTATCCTGCTTCTTAGCATACATGGTGATTTTCACCAGATCACAGGCATTGTGAATGTTAGCTGTTGGATGCTGGATATTCTTGCAGCCTTATAAATATTCTTGAGTTTTGTTCTGGGACACAGCTACTTTTAGATTCAGTTTTAGATTTTTTAGATTGGTCCAGCATAGCTCTTCTCTAAGGCTGATTATTTCTCCTTACTGAGGCAAGACTGTGTCACTGCCCTACCCAGTGCCCCCTGAATCACGAAGTTTCCCACTCTGGCTGTGGGAACGGGCACTCTTCCTGGCCCTGTAGGAGCAGCAGGCACTTTTCCCTCTCATCGTTTTGGATGGCTCTTTTTGGCTGGTCTGTTCCCATGCATGTGCTGGGCAGTCTTGGGCTGAGTCCTTGGGGGAAATTTGCTCCCCATCTCTGGAGTGTTCTGTGTGCAGCTCTTTCCTCTCCCATCCTCTGTCCTGTGGGCTCTACCGCCGTGGTCTCCAGGGGCACTGTGCTCCACCTCAGCTCCCTAAGTCCTGCTGGGTTCTGTCTAAATTGCCCCTGCCTGGGTGGTGGCCTGGAAACACAAGGTGATAAGCCAGAGCAGTGGCAGCTTGCTTCCTGTCAGGGTTCACTGGCCTTTGCTGAATGATGCTTGGTGTCTTGCCAAACATTGTTTATATTTTGACTCTGTTTTCATTGTTTGGGACGAGAGGGTAAATCTGGTTCTGTTGCTCCATCTTGTTCAGAAGCAGAAGTCCAACTTTTTTTTAAACTTAGTGATGTTTCTTAGGCAGAGTTTGTGCTGTTTTGACTCCTCGTTTGTGAATACTTAAAAGCTGAAAACATTTGGGTGGAGAATGTCTTTTCTGGAGTGAGCTCAGTAGCCAATTTTATTTCCTGAGAAATTTTCTTCCTAGAGCAATTAAACTTTTCCTTTTTTTTTTTTTTAAAGAGACGCTCGCCGGGCATGGTGGCTCATGACTGTAATCCCAGCACTTTGGGAGGCTGAGGCAGGCAGATCACGAGGTCAGGAGTTCGAGACCAGCCTGGCCAATAAAGTGAAACCCTGTTTCTACTAAAAACACAAAAAATAGCTGGGTGTGGTGGTGCGCACCTGTAGTCCCAGCTACTTGGGGGGCTGAGGCAGAAGAATCGCTTGAACCCAGGAGGTAGAGGTTGCAGTGAGCCGAGACCGTGCTACTGCACTCTAGCCTGGGCAACAGAGTGAGACTTCGTCTCAAAAAAAAAGAGATACTCACTCTGGAGTGCCATGACACATCATAGCTCACTGCTGGCCGGGTGCAGTGGCTCAGGCCTGTAATCCCGGCACTTTGGGAGGTTGAGGCAGGCAGATCACCTGAGATCAGGAGTTCAAGACCATCCTGGCCAACATGGTGAAACCCTGTCTCTACAAAAATACAAAAATTAGCTGGGCATGATGGCAGGTACCTGTAATCCCAGCTACTCAGGAGGCTAAGATGGGAGAATCACTTGGACCCGGGAGGTGGAGGTTGCAGTGAGCCAAGATCATGCCATTGTACTCCAGCCTGGGCGACAGGGTGAGATTCTGTCTCAAAAAAAAAAAAAAAGCTCACTCTAACCTTGAACTCCTGGGCTCAATCGGTCATCTCACCTCAGCGTCTTAAGTAGCTGGGACCACAGGCATGCACCACCATGACTGGCTAATTTTTAAAAAATTTTGTAGAGGCTGGGCACGGTGGCTCAAGCCTGTAATCCCAGCACTTTGGGAGGCCGAGACAGGCGGATCACGAGGTCAGGAGATCGAGACCATCCTGGCTAACACGGTGAAACCCCGTCTCTACTAAAAAATACAAAAAACTAGCCGGGCAACGTGGCGGCCGCCTGTAGTCCCAGCTACTCGGGAGGCTGAGGCAGGAGAATGGCCTAAACCCAGGAGGCACAGCTTGCAGTGAGCTGAGATCCGGCCACTGCACTCCAGCCTGGGCGACAGAGCGAGACTCCGTCTCAAAAAAAAAAAAAAAAAAAAGTAGTCCACATGCCTCAGCCTCTCAAAGTGCTGGGATTACAGGCGTGAGTCACCAAGCCCAGCTTCCCTTTTGTTTTTAACAGAAGTTATTTTTAGTGGGATCCTTTCTTAGTGGAGGAACGGGAAAATGATCCCGTAGGTTCATGCTGTGCACTCAAAACCTCCCCTTCTTCTAGAGTGGGCCACTTCCTGCCAAGACTTTAGAGGCTCTGCCTAGCTGTTGTAATGTCTGTGTGGTAGTCTGCCTGTAGAGGGCATTCCGATTTATCAGCATGATGTCGCAGTTAGCATCCCTGGAGGGACCTTTGTGCGTATCTTCCTTAGGAAAGAATTCCTGGGCTGGAATGACTGCTCAGAATGTGCAGGCTTAAGTACTAGTGGCTACTGTGTGGCTCCACTTTGAACGCCCTCATCCCCAGGAAGGATTTTGTGGTCCTGTGCCTTTGTGGTGAGTGGTGACGCCAAGCCAAAGGAAGAGATCCTTCCGAAGGGCTTTCCAAAGGAGGCGGCCGGCCCAGTGGCAAGGTCACACTCCCGGGGCCCGCGTGGCACGGCCACAGCCTGCTTGTTTTCTTTCACTAGATCCAGACAAAGACGGTAGCTCAGTGCGTTGAGTATTATTACATCTGGAAAAAAATGATCAAGTTTGACTGTGGCCGAACCCCAGGGCTAGAAAAGAGGATCAAGAGAGAGCCGGAGGAGGTGGAAAGGACAGAGGAAAAGGTAGAGGAACCGGGGCGGTGTCGGGAGCTCGTCTCTTCTCCCAGTGCCTGCTGCCTGTGGAGTTGGAGGGTGGGGTCAGAGGGCAGGGATGCTCCTGACGGAAGGGTTTCCCTGCAGGAGACACGTGTGCCCTCAGCTCTGTGCCTCTCTTACAGCAGGACAGGTCAGCACCCTTATGTCACTTCTGCTCCCTCTGCAGGTCCCATGCAGCCCTCGGGAGAGACCCAGCCACCATCCAATTCCCGAGTTAAAGATAAAAACCAAGAGTTATAGGAGGGAGTCCATCCTCAGCTCCAGCCCAAATGCAGGCCCCAAGCGGACCCCAGAGCCGTCGGGAAGCGTGGAGAGCCAGGGCATTTTTCCATGCAGAGAGTGTGAAAGGTACTCAGCTTTCTCCTGGAGACGTCCCTAGGACTCCCAGCCTCAGCCCCCCATGATCCCTTCCTCCCTGCTCTGACCCCATGTCCTCTGGCGACTCCTCAGGGTGTTTGACAAGATCAAGAGTCGAAATGCCCACATGAAGCGGCACCGCCTTCAGGACCACGTGGAGCCCATCGTCAGGGTGAAGTGGCCGGTGAAGCCCTTCCAGCTGAAGGAAGAGGAGCTGGGAGCTGACATCGGCCCCCTGCAGTGGTGATTCCTGTGGCAGGAAGTCCAAATGGGGCCTCCGGTGCTGCCCCTCCTCCCTTCAGCCTCTCCAGGGTGTTTGGGGTACCCCTCTGCCTCCCCCCACCCTCCCCATCCCCCGTTGGCCAACCGGCCTGCAAACGTGGCGGGCATTTGGCCACAGATAGGCAGGAGGAGCTCAGTTGTTGGACAGCTATGCAGTCCCTGTCCAGTGGCGCTGGAGGCTCTACTCTCCTTAGGTTCATAGTCTCTCCCCTTCTTTCTCTTCCACTTCTAGAGCAGGGAGGCTTGGGGAGGGGAAAAGTTAGCTCTGGGTAGCTCTTAAATCTTAGCCTCCGTTGTGGGGTTTGGTTTCATGTGTTAGATAAGGCCAAGACGTAGAGAATCAGTGGGAAAAAACCTTGAGATCTCCAACACGCTGGGCCCCTCCCCAGGGCGGGGACTCTGCCTTCCAGATTCAGTCCCTAGTCTTGCGATGAATTCTGCATTGTTCCGTGTTTTTTGTACGTGTCAACTCGTAAATCTGATTAAATTGGGTTCTTGAGCCACTGTCTTTGACTTCCCTGCCTATTGATCCAATAAAGGCTTAGGAACCCCACCACGTGCTAAGGCCGGGAGGTGAGTCAGCTGTGGCCTGCCCTGGGGGCTGGGGGCCTTAGGGAGAAGACAGGCATGTTGATTTGGACATTCATTCAGCAAACATCTACGAAGCACCTGCTGTAGAATGCACTGGATGTTGCCAATCGGTGCAACAGGGATAGTGAAGCAAGACAGGCCCCTTTTCTCACGGACCTTCCCTTGTAGGAGCAGGAAGGTAGCAGTAATAATAAGCAAACAAGGTGATTTTGGGTCTTGATACTGGAAATGCTTTTGGCTATAACAGAAGAGTTGGTGTTGATTTAAACAATCATGGAGTTTGGTTGTCCCCGTGGGGGCTCAGCCTTGGAATCAGGGACCCCTGGCAGGGGCAGGGGCAGGGGCAGAACCAGGGCTCCAGCAGAGGCGAGAATAACCTTGAACCAAAATCCAGACCTGCAGGGGGCAGGGGAGTCAGGGAGAAAACAACCCCCCTCCCTGCCTCCCTTTTTAAGAGTGAGGAAAACTTGACCAGCTCCCAGCAGATGCCGTATGTCTCACTGAGCCTGTGTTCGCTTCTAAACTGATCCCTGTTAGTGAGAAGGGAAATGACCACAGTTAGCCTAGACCACTCAAGATGTAGCTCCATGACCAGGTGCAGTGGCTCTTGCCAGTAATCCCAGCACTTTGGGAGGCCAAGGCAGGCGGATCATGAGGTCAAGAGATCAAGACCATAGTAGCCAACATGGTGAAACCCCGTCTGTCCTAAAAATACAAAAATTATCTGGGTGTGGTGCCATGTGACTGTAATCCCAGCGACTTGGGAGGCTGAGGTAGGAAAATGGCTTGAACCCGGGAGACGGAGGTTGCAGTGAACTGAGATTATGTCACTGCATTTCAGTCTGGTAGAGCAAGACTCCGTCAGAAAGACAGAAAGAAAAGAAAGGTGGACTCCACAGTGGCTCACACCTGTAATTCCAGCACTTTGGGAGGCCAAGGTAGGTGGATCACTTGAAGTCAGGAGTTTGAGACGAGCCTGGCCAACATGATGAAACTCCATCTCTACTAAAAATACAAAAAAATTAGCCAGGCATGATGTTGGACACCTGTAGTCCCAGTTACTCAGGAGGCTGAGGCAGGAAAATCACTTGAACTTGGGGGGTGGAGGTTGCAGTGGGCCAAGATTGCACCACTGCACTCCAGCCTGGGCAACAGAGTTGTCAGTGGCTCACACGTCAGTGGGAGGTGGTCAAGGAAAGGACAGATCGAGTTGGCAGGGCAGGTTTGAGCCTGAGCAGCTGTAGTCGATGCCATTAGCTCAGATGGGGAATTGACTGCAGAGGATTGAATGCATCGGGGTGTGATCGTGTCTATGGCAGGGTGTGCTGTGTTCTGAGGGGCTGGGAAAGTAGACGGCAGTGTCAGGAGGTTTCACAGAGGGCCCACCTATCAGCTAAGGCTTAAAGATGGGGAGGGAGGGGGAGCAGAGGTGGACGCTGAGTTTGAAGCAGTTAGAACACTGCAGTTAAGGGAAGGGGTTCAGACGTCAGATGAACCTCATCCATCCTGGCTCCTCTTACCTCCTTGTAAACTAGGGCGAATCACTTTCCCTGTGGGAGCCTCAGTTTTCTCAATCTGTAAAATGGGATGAAAATTGCCCCTCCTCAACCCCCGCAACCTATCAGTTAAATAAAATGTAAATTATGACCAGGTGTGGTGGCTCATGCCTGTAATTCCACACTTTGGAAGTCCGAGGTGGGCGGATCACTTGAGTTCAGGAGCTTGAGACCAGCATGGGCAACATGGTGAAACCCCATCTCTACTAAAAATATGAAATACGAAAATTAGCCAGGCATGGTGGTGCATGCCTGTAATCCCAGCTACTTGGGTGGCTAAGGCACAAGAATTGCTTGAATCCAGAGATGGAGGTTGCAGTGAGCCGAGATCGTGCCACTGCACTCCAGCCTGGGCAACAGAGCGAGACTCCATGTCAAAATAAATAAATAAAAATAAAATGTAAATTAAGCATTTGGAAGGGTGCACCATAAGAACCGAACAGCTACTAGTTAACAAGCTCTCATGCGATTGCTAATATTGTTTGGATCCCATCCTAAATAAATCCAATGAACTCTGGAAATGGAAAAATACTCCCCGGTTGAAAAGGCTGAGGGGTATATTATCTGTTGCTGCATGACAAATTACCCTGAAAGGGAGCAGCTTAAACAGAAGCTTTTACATAGTGTTGCTGCTTTGACAGACATGGAACCAAAACTGCTTGTGGTAATCCAGGCTCACCCCCACCTGCTCTGTGGTCAGGACACAGTGGCAACCACAAGTGGGTGGTCCAGGCAAGTCTATTCATGTATGAAGAGAGTTGGAGGAAGACTTCTTACGCCTTGCTCCGCTCAGCCAACCCCCTAGATAATAGCGGTTTCTCAAACTGTGGTCCCTGGATTATCTGCATCCTAATTTTACTTTTTTTTTTGAGAGGAGACAAGGTCTCACTCTGTCGCCCAGGTTGGAGTGCAGTGGCACCATCATAGCCCACTGCAGCCTCAAACTCCTGGGGTTAAACAATACTCCCACCTCAGCCTCCCAAGGAGTAATTTAAAAATCTTTTAATTTTGTAGAGATAGGGTCTTGCTTTGTTGCCTAGGTTGGTCCTTAACTCCTAGGCTCAAGCAGTCCTCCCACCTCGGTCTCCCAGAGTGTTGGGATTACAGGCATGAGCCACCGGGTCTGGCTGCATCCTAATTATATGGGGTTCTGTTTTTTAAAAATGCAGATTCCTCTGACCCACCACAGACTCAGAATTGGAACCATTGTGGGTATGGCCTTCAAACCTGTTTTATTTAAAGAAGATTTTTAGGATAGTTTTAGATTTGTAGAAAAATTGCAATGACAGCAAAAAAAATCCCACACACCCATTTCCCCTATGATTAACATCTTATATTAGAATGGTACATTTATTACCATGAATGAACTAATATGGCACAATATTATTAACTAAACTTCATAGTTTATCTAGCTTTCCTTAGTGTTTTTTGTTTGTTTTGAGATGGAGTCTCACTCTATCGCCCAGGCTGTAGCACAGCGGCACAATCTTGGCTCACCACAACCTCCGCCTCCCGGGTTCAAGCAATTCTTCTGCTTCAGCCTCCCGAGCAGCTGGGACTATAGGCGCCCACCACCATGGCCGGCTAATGTTTGTATTTTTAGTAGAGATGGGGTTTTGCCATGTTAGCCAGGCTGCTCTCGAAAGCCAGGCGGCTCACGAACTCCTGACCTCAGGTGATCCACCGGCCTCAGCCTCTCAAAGTGGGATTACAGGAGTGAGCCACTGCGCCCGGCCGATTTCCTTGGTTTTTTTAACCTAATGCCCTTCTGTCCCAGGATCCCACCCAAGGTAAGACATTACATTTAGCAGCCATGTATCCTTGGCTGTGACGGTTTCTCAGACTTTCCTTGTTTTGATGACTTGACAGTGTTACTTGTTTGAGACGGAGTCTCCCTCTTGTTGCCCAGGCTGGAGTGCAGTGAGGTGATCTCAGCTCACTGCAACCTCCGCCTCCCGGGTACAAGTGATCCTCCTGCCTCAGCCTCCCAAGTAGCTGTGATTACAGGCATGCACCACCACACCCAGCTAAGTGTTTTGTATTTTCAGTAGAGACAGGGCTTTGCCATGTTGGACAGGCTGGTCTTGAACTCCTGGCCTCAAGTGATCCTCCTGCCTTGGCCTCCCAAAGTACTGGGACTACAGGTGACACACTGTGCCCACCAACAGTTTTGAGGAGTACTAGGCAAGTGTTTTGGAGGATGTGGCTCAACGGGAATTTGTCTAGTGTTTTTTTCATGATTAGATTGAAAGATCCCAGAAGTAAAGACCCATTTTAATCACATGACTTATCAATATTGAGGTTAACCTCAACCACCTGGATGTCAAAGTCCGGTTTCTCCACTGTAAATTTAGTCTTTTTCTCCCCTTTCCTGCACCCTCTTCTTTGAAAGGAAGTCACTATGCACAGTCCATACTTACAGAATGGGGAGGTATCCTTCACCTTCTTGAGAGCAGAGTATCTACACAGATTATTTGGAATTCTTCTGCACAAACTATTTGTCTATTCTCCCCCCTTTATTTATTTGTTCTCTATTCATCTATATGACCACAGGCTCATGGATACTTTATTTTTGGGATTATAATGCAATACTACTTTATTTTGCTGCTCAAATTGTTCCAGCTTTGGCCATTGGGAGCTCTTTCAGTTGGCACCCTGGCATACCCCCTAATTTTGTGTGTGAGCACACGTGTGGAATACTTCCTTCCTCTCTGGCACTACAAAGTGATACTGCGGTGAGCTATGATTGTGCTGCCGCACTCCAGCCGGGGCGACAGAGCGAGACTCTGTCTCCAAAACCAACAACCCAAAGAGTGAGACCTGTCTCAAAAACCAACAACTCAATTTTCTGGGGCAGTAGGAGGTGTGTTTGAATCTGAACTTTTTTTTTAGAGACAGAGTCTTGCTATGCTGCCCAAGGAGGGACTCGAACCGGACTCAAACTCCTGGGCCCAAGTGATCCTCCCGCCTACCGAGTAGCTGGGATTACAGGCACGAGACACCGCGCCCAGCTTCGAATCTGAATTTTTTAACACGCTGTCTTCAGCTTTTTTTTTTTTTCTGAGACTAAGTCTCACTCTGTCGCCCAGGCTGAAGTGCAGTGGCACGATCTCGGCCCACTGCAACCTCCACCTCCCCGGTTCAAGCGATTCTCCTCCCTCAGACTCCCGAGTAGCTCGGATTACGGGCGTGAGCCATCACACCCAGCTAATATTTGTATTTTAATAGAGCGGGGTTTCGCCATGTTGGCCGGGCTGGTCTCAAACTCATGACCTCAGGTGATCCGCCCGCCTCGGCCTCCCAAAGGGCTGGGATGACAGGCGTGAGACACCGCGCCCGGCCCTCTTCATCTATCTTTTATGAAACCAGAGTTAGAGAACCTCTTAAGTTTTTGTTTCCAGTCTCTCAACTACTTCACCGGTCTCCCCAAAGCAGTTCCAGTACTGGCCGGTAGAGGGAGCAAGAAAAAGCAGAACGGTTTCCTTTTCCCACAAACGCCTTTCCAAGTGAAGAAATGGGCGAGACCAGCCGTGGGGCGGGACTAAGCTCTGCGCAGAACTGTCAAACCCGGGCTTCGGCCCCGAGTTGTCACGTGAGTGTCTGCGGTCAGCTGACTGTGCCGGAGTACCTCAGGGAGGGCGAGGGGGGGGCCCCCCAACAACGCGAGCCGAGGGCTGCTGCTGATTGGTGGAGGAGGATCCAGCGGCAACACCGTGGGGCGGGGCCTCGGCGGTGAGTACTGCCATTGCCTTCCGCAGGGTCACGTGGGAGGTGAGGCACAGAGCGCTGGGGAGAAAGTGGGGCGCCGTTGTCCTGTGTGTGCGCATGCGTTGAGATCTTGGGACGCCGATTGGGGGGTCCCGAGTCACGGGCAGCGTGCGGCGGCCAGTGGGGGCGTGGCCGGCAGAGAGGGCGCCGCGCTACGAGGCCTCTGGTTGGCCAGCGCGAGTCACGTGATTCCGGGCCGCAGGCGCCGCGCACCGGTGCGACGTCAACGCAGCCGGGCAACTTCTCCCGATCTGTGTTCCGCGGCCCTGCCGCGGCTGAGTCTTTCCAGGGCGAGTGTCGGGCGCTTTGCCGAGTCCTTTTGTGGCCGCCATGGACAATTCCGGGAAAGAAGCGGAGGCGATGGCGCTGTTGGCCGAGGCGGAGCGCAAAGTGAAGAACTCGCAGTCCTTCTTCTCTGGCCTCTTTGGGTGAGAACTGGGCTGAGGGGTCGGCCGGGACCTAGGCTGAGAGGACGAAGGAGTCACGGTCGGAGGTGGCGGGTTAGGGCACGCAGAGCTCGGGCCGAGGGGACGGAGAGGAACCTGGATTGAGGTGACATGGCCTGAGACGGCAGAGGCGACACAGGCTGAGGGCCAAGAGCCTGGGCCGGGGCAACACGGTTTGAGGAGAGACGGTCTGACATGGCGGAAGGGATTTGGGCTGAGGACACACGGACAGAGGCGACACTATCTTGAGGCGAGGAAGGGGACCCAGGCCGAAGACAGGCCAGCGGGAGGGGGAGAACCTGAACCGAGGGAATACGTCCTGAAGCCTTGGAGGGGACCGGCTTGGGGGGAGGGAGGGAGTCGGGAGATAAGCCAGGTCCCGAGGTTTTTCAGAGCTCTAGGGGAATGTGAAGGCTCTCAGGAGGCAGTGATGGGGCCTGGGGCTGAGGACGCCTACCCGAGGGACTGACCTTTTCATCCCCCGGGGCAGTGGATTTGCGTGGGCCCTGGGCAGTGAGGGTGAAGGCTGAAGGGGGCTGACACCAGGCGGAGGGGCTCAGGGCTTAGATGATCCTAGGAGCGGTGAGCCGCGTCTGAAGTGTCGGGGGGTGCCTGGGGTCAGTACGACTCTGGTTAGCAGTGACTAGTTTAAGGACAGCTGAGCGGAGGAACCGGGATGATGGAGTCAAGACTGTGGCAGTCTCAGCACTTTGGGAGGCCGAGGTGAGCAGATCATCTGAGGCCAGGAGTTCGAGACCAGCCTGACCAACATGGTGAAACCCCGTCTCTACTAAAAATACAAAAATTAGCTGGGCCTGGTGGCGGATGCCTGTAATCCCAGCTACTCGGGAGGCTGGGGCAGGAGAATCACTTGACCCAGTAGGCGGAGGTTGCAGTGAGCAGAGATCGCGCCTCTGCACTGCACTACAGCCTGGCAAGTGAGTGGGACTCCGTTTCAAAAAAAAAAAAAAGGAAAGAAAAAAACCTGAGGAGGCCTGGGTTGAGGCTGGAGACTCCTGGGTGGGGGAACGCATGGTGGTGGCTTGGCCAAGGAGATGGAGGGATGACAGGGAGAGACGGGGACTGAGAGAATCAAAACTGGGGATCAAATTCCTGATGTGTGATCCTCAAGTAATGGGGATGACAGGAACATGCTGAGAAGAGGGATGGGAAAAGGCTTGGGAGACACAACTAACGCATATGACATGGCATAAAACTCACGGTAGCTCCTAAAATCTGACACCACCATCCTGTGATAATTTTAGTGGCTTAGAAGTGTTAAGAGCCCAGGTTTGAAATGTGGCTCTGCCACTTACTTCATGACTTTGGGTAAATGGTTTAGTCTCCCTGTTAAAGGAGATCACAAATCTAACCTGCCTCCCATTTGCTGTGAGTGTTAGAATTGAGCCTGGCGTGGAGTTACATCTCTGAGAGTGTTAGCTGTTGTTAATGTGACTTCCCAGAAGGAAACAGGTTTGGAGTGTGCAGAGAGCTGATGGGGTTCAAGGTGGGCGCCCGAGAGGAGAGGTCTGGGAGGGGTCAGGAGAGGGAGAGACAGAAACATGAGTGTGCTAAGAGGAGCTGAAAGGGAACAGTAAAGGGATCCACGAAGACTTAGTGGGGTTGAGAGGAGCATGAGGCTCTGGGCAGAGAAAGTAAAGGGAGTTTGGCAGGGGGTGGTGGTGTGTGGCGGGGTGGGATCTGTGCTGATGAGGGGGCCCGAAAGGGTCAAGGGGAGGCTGTGGAAACTGAGGGGAGGACTGGGAAAGGACTAGTGGACTTGTAGAGAGAACGGTCTGTGGTGGCCCCTCAGAAGCAGAGCCTGGGGAAGTTGGTGGGGCTGGGAGTGTCTGCAGAAGGCTGGAGAAGGGGGTTTGGGAGGAGGGCCTGGGGATGGGAAGAGACTGGGGTAGGAGCCTGGCAGAGGCTAGTAAGACACAAAGGGGAGCGATCTTTCCAAGAGAGGAAGGAACAGGAAAAGGGCTCTGGGCCACACCCCTTCTTTGAGGTTGGATAATGTTTAGCAAAAGAACTTGAAGAACATGATGGTGAATTGCCTGGTGTGGAGAAACATCTGGGGCTGATGGACTGTATTGATTAGGTGAAAAATGTTTTATTTTAGAGGCTGCGAGGAGACAGAGGGTGTGTGTGTGTTTTCTTTTTCTTCACAAGGGGAGAAGTTCAAGTGCTGTGTTTGGGGGTGGGGCCACGAGCTGGATTTTTGGTGATAGTTCTCCTGGGTGGCTCTGGGTGTCTGGTCCCTTTGGCCCAGGGATTAGTGGGCTGTTGGACTGTGTGCTTGGAGGGAGCAGCTAAGTCAGCCCCAAGGCACTTGCTACCTGGTTGGGAAGGCAGGATGCACAGCAAACACTAGTAAAGCAGAATTACCTACTGTAAGGAAGGGCTCGATTATGTCATTCCTGTGACTGAGCTCAGAGGAAGCAGCGTGAACCAGGGGGAGGCTCATGGTGAGGAGTGAGCTAGGCCCCGAGGAACCCCAAGGACTTGCTGGGGAGTGGGGCCGGGGAGGGTGCTCTAGGCAGCAGGGATGGTGCAACAGAGATCTAGCGTGAGGGGAGGTTCTGCCTGGAAAGACAGGGAACTGAGATCCAGACGGATCAGAAATGGCTTCCTGGGGAAGAGGCCCCAACCCCGGGGGGATGAACAGGAGTTCTGGGTGCCCTCTGGCAGGGAGCAGCACTCCAGGCAGGGATTATGATGGAGTATGCCTTAGGAAGATGAAACACAGGGAGTTCCACGTTAGACCATAAAGGTGGAAGCGGCAGGTGAGGCCAGACAAGGAAGGCCTGGTGAGCAAGAGCTGGGCCTGGAGGAGGCACTGGAGAGCTCCGAGGAGGCTAAGGGAGGCCCATCCTGAAGAGCTCCTGTTTGCCTTCTAGAAAGGACTGCAGCAGCTGGTGTGGGGGAGAGTGACAGCAGGAGGCTGTTGCAGTGCCGGTAATACTAGCAGATGCAGGTTATTAAGTGCTCACTCTGACTTGGACCCAGGCCTGGGCCAGGCTCAACCTGCTGATGGATGGTATGGATTTAGTCCTCACAAAATCCCCGTGGAGGTAGAGAAACTTGGGGGCTTAGAGAAGTTGACTTACTTGCCCAGCCACATGGTAAGTGGGAGAGGTGGCATTCAAACACAGTTCTGTGTGATTCCAGAGCCTTCTCACTTAGCCCCTTTGCTGTGCTACCTCGGTAGTTTCTCCTCAAGGTTCATGACCATCTCTGGGCACTACATTTAGGAAGGATGTTGGCAAACTAGGTGTGTTGGAAAGCCGCCACCCTCTTAACTGTCGTCCCATGGCCGTTTTCTCCAAGTATTTGAAAAAAAGAGCTGGTGTGTTCATCTCAGTTCCTTCCAGCTCCCAGAGGAGCTGACCTGGTGCTGTGGGGGTGTGAGTGAGGTGAGGGCAGAAGGCAGGGAGGATGGGAGGCTGGCCTGACTGGAGCTTGCGTGCCTGGGAGCTGGGAGCACAGTCAGAGGCCAGCTTGGGAGGACCTGTTTGACGGGTGGGAATCACTCAGGCATCTCCTCCTCTCTGATCTGGGTTTGCTTGAGTTCAGCATTTCATAACCCACCTTTATTCAGGTCCTTGGTAGCTGCTGGGACTGGAGAAGGGAGTGTTGGGCCTCAGCTTGTCCTTGGTGCCTCTCCCTTCCCCTTTGGGAATCCTAGCAATGACAGCGTCCCACATTGAGGGTCCTCTGCTCCTGTCAAAGGGCAAGTCAGAGAGCCTTCACCTGGGACGCAAGGCTGTCCCCCGCTTCGGTGCTTAGACGCCACCCTTGCTCTTCATTATTTCTGGGCTGCCAGACGCTAGGGGGCTTTGATGTACCAGCAGCCACTGAGGGCGACAGCACCAGCCAGTTAGGAGAAGCTCAAAGCCATCCCTGTTCCTCCCCTTGGTGATGGGGGCGCAGCTCAAACTTCTGCTCTGGAAGCAAAAAGACGGAGACTTCCTAACTACAGCACAGTGAGCAAGCAGCAGAAGGGGTGGCTGAGTCCAGGCGCGCTAGTTCTTCCTCCCTGCTGCATGTCTCCTGGTAAATCCAGAGTGCCTGCTGTGCCCTTTGGGGATTGTGTGGCTTCTGGAGATCGAATGGCAGCTCTGTTCCCTGGGGCTTTTCCTCATCCCTGATGTCTCCTGGCCACCTCCCCTGCCGCCAAAACAGCCAAAATAAAAACTTCCTTCCTCTTGGATAAAAACGTGTAGAGGGAGTTTCTTCATCTGTGAAATGAAAATCCTAGTCAACTGTTTCCTCGGGTGGTTCTAAAGATAAATGAGACGATGCGTGGGAAGTGGTGGGAGCACGGTGCCTGGCTCTGGTAATGTTTATTAAGGGCTCACTGTCATCTTTATTAGTAGGTATTGTCATTGGAAGTTGAGCTAGAAGTGCTGGAGAAATAGGTGGCAGGGTGTTCTGTATACAAACAGTGCATTCCTAAGATCAGATCTTGACAAATCAGTTCCTGTTTGAACTACCTGTAGGCAGTAACTGCGGGACCATGGGAGGGCCAGCTTGTCTGTATAGGGCCTGCATGGGATCTTGGCTGAGACTGGTGTGGGCATGAGCTTCCAGATTTCCCTCCAGACCACCTTTCTCTGCAAAGTGTGCAGAGACCCTGGCACCATTTCCAGTGGGCACCCTGGTGAATCACAGTGCCCTGCCAGCTGCCAAGATCCACAACTGAAAACTTGGCATCTCTTGTCCAGTCTCAGAGCGGAGTCTTTCCTGAGAGCACACAAGGTTTCTGGGGAATCTGAGAATTCCTGGCTTTCCTGATGGGTGGAACTTTGCTGCCTGGCTGTACAAACATTTCTATCTCCTTTTTGGGATGGGGCTCCTGAAAGACAAGGGTCTTTGAGAACACCTTTTAAGGAAAAGGAAGCACATTCGCCCTTGGTCTGTGGTGAAATGTAATCCCATTGGGGTGCAGGGGGGCATCCGTATAAGAAAATAAGAAACAGAGCGCCTGCCAGGCTGTGTGCCGTGTGGCAGGTGAGGTCCTGGCTCTGAGCTTATCGTCTTGAAGGGCCGTGGGCCTGTATGTATTTTGAGCATTGTGCAGTAAGGGGGAGGGTAGTGGGAGGCCAGGACTCTGGAAACCAAAGGAGGAGCAGCACTTAGCAAATCTGGGGTGGAGATGAAGCCCATGCTGCGATTCTGAAGTAGGGAAGTGTGCCTGGAATCGGTCCTCAGTGAGGCCTGATGAGAGGGATGCTCTTGTTTACTGAGCGCCCGTGGTGTGACTGGCTCTGTGCTGGGCACGCCGTGGGGTGCTGCCTGCAAGATTGCTCATGCTTCAGCAGCACTGCAAGGTGTGGAGTCTTATCCCTAGTTACACATGAGGAAACGCAGGCTGGCACGCGATGATCTGGCACTGAGGCCAGGCCTGTCTGACTGTTGTCAGCATTTATTTTATTTTATTTTTACCACCACAAGCAACTCTCTAGAATTCCTATTGCTGGGTGGCAGGCACCCCTTTGAGCTTATTTCTTTTCCTTTGTATAGTGGCAACCATTTGAGCACCTCTTCCATTCTGCTCTCTGTGCCAAGCATTGGATGTGTGTCATCTCTAATCCTCACAAAGACCCCTCCCAGGCCAGGTTCATTGTCTCCATTTTATTTCATTTTTCATTTTTGAGAGACAGGGTCTTGCTCTGTCGCCCAGGCTGGAGGGCAGTGGCATGATTGTAGCTCATTGCAGTCTCCATCTCCTGGGCTCAACTCCTGGGCTCAAGTGATCCTCTCACCTCAGCCTCCCAAGTAGCTGGGACTGTAGGCATATGCCACCATGCCTGGCTAATTTTTAGTAGAGTTGGGGTCTCACTGTGTTGCCCAGGCTGGTGTCACACTCTTGAGATCAAGCAACCCTCCTCCTTCGGCCTCCCAAAACTCTGGGATTATAGGTGTGAGCCACTGTGGCCAGCCACACTGCCATTTTATAGATAAAGAATGGAATCTCAGCACTTTGGGAGGCAGAGGCAGGAGGATTGCTTGAGCCCACGGGTTCGAGACCAGCCTGGGCAACACAGGGAGACCCCCATCTCTTATTCAAAAAAAAAAAGCCTTAGGGATAACTAGCCCCTGGTTGGACCCTTAGCAAAGTACCTGAAATGAACTTCAGCCCAGGTCTCGCCACCCCAAAGTCATTCTCTTTCTACCCCTTGTCCTTGCCCAGACAGTCATGTCACAGGAGGGTCCTGTGGCGATTTCAGAGCTGGGCAGTTAGCCTGTGACACTTTATCCTTTCACCGTTGTTAACCGGAGCCTGTGCCAGCACTGTGGAGAGATGGGAAAGCAAAGCTGGGCCCAGGCCCCGCCCCGCAGGAACTCATACCCTGCTTGGTCAGGCAGGGCCCACTGCAGAGTGGCGGGAGGCAGCCGGTGGTTTCGCACTTCCAGGTGATACTGGTGGCGGTGCCTTCAGGATGCTGAGCCTCTAGCAGCTCCCAGCTCCGGTGCAGTCAATGGACTAGCAGGGCTGGTGGCCCCCGGCTCCCTGTGCCAGGGTGGACCCTGCACCACAGGCAGCCTTAACTTTTTCTGACATTCCTTTTGCCTACTGTCTTGTTACTGGCAGGCTCAGTAGGGGGCTGACTTAATTCATCCTTTTTTGCCTAGAGGATGCTCCACGCAGCTCCAGCAGAGAGCAGCCTCTGCTTGTGAGATGAGGGAAGCCTCGGCAGTACAGGTTCCTTCGCTTGTTTAATCTAGAGGAGGGGTGGGGGTAGGCAGGGACCTTGTCCTCCCTCCTCATTTTTCCGAGGACTCTTGGGCATGGGGAGGGAAGCCTTCCTGATCACTGAGTGAGAGGCAAGGGCAGCACTGGATCCCCAGGGCCCCGGTCCTCTTTCCCAGCCCTGTTGCTTGCTGGCAGGGTAAGCTTGGGCAAGCCCTCCACCCTCTCTGAGCCCCAGCTTCCTCCCCTTTAAAGCAAGGGCAGCACCCACAGGGCTCTTGTGAGGAGCTGTGGGCTCCTTCCAGGGGAGTGCCCGGGAGGCAGGGAGCGCCATGCGCCAGCTGTGATTAAGGTGCGTGGTCTCGAGAGCCATGCAGGAGGTGGGCTCACAGGCATGTGACAGGCCCTAGGGCACCTTCCCCACTGAGGGTGCTGACTGGAGACTTGGTGCAGTGGGCCTTAAGTCTGAGGAGGAAGCCATAGGCCTGTGCCTGTGACTTCCAGAGAGGCAAGAGAAATAGAGTGAGTCCAGGACCCAAAATGGGGGCCTGACTTTGTCCACCCTACCTCTTGAGGTTCTTCGGGAGCTGCAGGTGGTGGGTCAGGGCATGGTGTATTTCTGGCAGCCAGGAAGTGCCTGGTGGATGGAGGAAGGAAGGAGGGGGCTGAGACTCTGCCCTGCAGTACCCCCTGGCCCAGGTCCCACCGGGTGTCTGTGCATTCCTGGCAGCGCCTAGACTTCCATATGGCAGTCACTGAGGTTGGTGGCTGTGTTTGGGAGACCTGAGACTCCTTCCTCCGCCTTGGAGGGGGAGAGAGCAAAGCTGAGCGGGTAATTATAGACAGCCCTGCATCAGGCAGCCCAAACCAGTTCCCTCTATTCCCAGAGCGGCTCAGAGCCGTGGGATGGGAGGAGTGAAGCAGAGGCAGCTTGGGGGAGGTCAGTGGGGGAGGGACAGTCAGCTGTCACATGCACTGCCGCCCAGGCCCTCAGGAGAGGAGGCCCAGCTAACTTTTCCTTTCGTGTACTGCTGTTATCTCCTGGCACATAATAAATGCTGGGATACCTGTTCCCCAGGTGAATAAATGAGTATGTGAATGGCTTCTTCAGGATCTTCCACTGGAACCTAGGCACGTCACTTTCCCCCTTTGGGAACTTCACTCGCATTTCTAAAAGAAGAGGATGGGACTCCAGAGATCTCCTGTCATCCCCTGGCCATGGTAATGGGCAAAACCATGGGGTGCAGGGGAAGAAGGAGGCAGGCCTGGGGCCTGAGCAGGTGTTAATCCCTCTGGCCTTTCCACCCCATGGTTAGAATCATTGACCCCATGCAGAGTTGGCTGTGCTTAGCCTGGGATCATAGAGTTTCACCCCTGGCAGCTGGTAGACTTTGTGTCTGTCCTGTGTCTGCTCTGTCCCGCTGAGCTGAAATAAACCTAAACCCGGCTGGGGCTGACTCCGCTCGTTGTTGATTGCCTGCTGTGGGCCACTCAGTGACGTGGGTCATTTCTGCTCATCCAGGTCATCTCTGAGCTTTTTCAGAGAGTGCATGAAGCTGGATAGGACTTAGTCACACTCAAAAAGAAGGGAAGGCTGAGCTGGGGAATCTCTGGGGTGGGCAGACCTGTGATTAAGGTCTGTGAAAATGTCCCTTTAAGAGAACATTCCAGAGAAGGTCCTTCTGAGGGCTTTTTGCAGCCAGGCCCCAAAGGACCCTTCAGGATTCTCAGCCAGAGGTTTTGAAAGTTTCTTACCTCTCTCCAAGGCCAAGAATGTGTTCTAAAGAAGTCATTCTAGGCTGGGCATGGTGGCTCATGCCTGTAATCCCAGCACTTTGGGAGGCCAAGGCGAGTGGATCACTTGAGGTCAGGAGTTCGAGACCAACCTGGCCAACATGGTGAAACCCCCGTCTCTACTAATAATACAAAAATTAGCGGGGTGTAATGGCACACATCTGTAATCCCAGCTACTCGGGAGGCTGAGGCAGGAGAATTGCTTGAACCTGGGAGGCGGAGGTTGCAGTGAGCTGAGATCGCGCCACTGCACTCCAGCCTGGGCGACAAGAGCGAAACTCTGTCTCCAAAAGAAAAAGAAAAAAGAAGTCACTCCAAACAAGGCCCAAGGTGTGTTGGGCCAGCTGAGGTGAGGTGGGTGAGGGAAGATGGGGTGCAGCAGGGCAAGTGTGGGAAGAACACATTGCTCAAGGCCACTTCCCGGGGACAGCAGAGGGTGGGGGACAGCATCAGCACAGCCCCAGAAGGCAGGAAGTAGGCTTTCATCTGACAAGATGACAGAGAGGATAGGAATAAATAGATTATTTACCTGGTGTGATGTGGGTTCGGGAGACCAGGATCCCTGGCCCAACCAGCCCACCCGCCCTGGGGGGCATTTATTTGCCTGCTGACATTGCCAGGCCTGGCCCCTGATTGCTGGTGGCTGCTTTCCAGATAGTCAGTCTCAGTCAGTTTTTCCTTCTCAAACTCACATGATCAGCTGAATTACCTGGGCCTCCCAAACCCCAGTAGTTAAAAATCTCAATTGCAGGCCCCATCCAGACCTGCTGAGTGAATCCCAGAGAGTGTGGCTCTGGGACTCTGATTTGATAAAATGAGCACTTCATGTGGTTCAAAGGGATGGGCAGGTTGGACACACTGAATCCACAGTGCAGAGGGAAGGAATGCTCACATCCCAGCTCCCAGAATTACCTTTGAGCCCCTCCACAGCTGGGGTTGGTATGGACAAGTTTCCAGGTACAGCATTGGGCCAGTTGACGCAGGGTGTGGGATGAGATGGTGAGGACGATTTGAATGGGAAAATACCCACCCCTCCCTTTTCTCTTCCTTAAAAATAGACTCAACACTAGTTCTGTCAGTGAAGAGAGACCCTGAAATCCATTTGGTGGGACTCCTGAGTGTGTGGATTTTATTCTACTGATTATGTGGATGATGGGAGTTTGAGCAGTTACAGAGACTACAGACCTCGCGGGCTCAGCTTGGTTGTATTATTAACGGCAGAAGGATTCAGTGGGACTTACGGGTTTGAGGTACTAATGAGGTCCCCCATGTCAGGAGGAGGCTCATTTTGTACATGTGGAGGTCGAGAAGCCAGAGTGAAGCTGCCCAAACAGGGTGCCCTTTATGTTTTTAAATTTCTGTCTGTCTCCCAGTGTATTCCTACTATTGGACGTTAAGTTTTTGGGGGGGTTTGCTGTTTTAAATAATGCTCTGCTGAACATCCCTGTAACTTATTAGTTTTATTAGGATAAATTGCTGGAAATGTAATTCGTTTCTGGACCACAGGGCCGAATATAAATCCTAATACTTAAAAATATGTGTGTGTGTATATATCTATGTATAGATATATACACATACATACATATACACACATATACATGCGTGTGTATATATACATGTGTGTGTGTTTATGTGTGTGTATATATATATTTTCTTGAAAAGATGTGCAAACAGTTAAAAAAAAATTCAGATAGTACAAACACGGGATGCCTAGTGAATAAGGTGGCCTCCCACACCTGGCCCTCCTTCTCCAGGCTCTACCTTAGAGAAAAATGCTGTTACTAGGTTTTTGTGTGTTTGTCCAGAAATATCCTATGTTTATATAAACATGTATGTTTCTATTCTTCTCACTCTTTTTTTTTTTTTTTTTTTAAGATAAGGTCTGGCTCTGTCGTTGTCCAGGCTGGAGTGCAGTGGTGTGATCTTGATCTTGGCTCACTGCAACCTCCGCCTCCCGGGCTCAAGCAGTCCTCCCACATCACCCTTTCTAGTAGCTGGGACTACAGGCGTGCGCCATCACACCCTGCTAATTTTTGTATTTTTTGTAGAGATGGGGTTTTGCCGTGTTGCCCAGGCTGGTCTCGAACTCGTGAGCTCAAGCAGTCCGCCCACCTTGGCCTCCCAAAGTGTTGGGATTACAGGAGCCATGAGCCACCGCACTCAGCCCACCCTCTTTTTTTAAAACACAAACGGGAACATTTTATATCTACAGTTTAAAATAGTGCTTTCCGTCTCTTTGTATGGCTGTGTGATATGTATGCCCAGTCCTGAACTGGTAATGACACACTCCAGGGTTGCAAGGCACAGAATTAAGGCTCCCTCTGCGAAAGCAACACGATGTCTTAAACTGGGCTAATCCCCCAGAATGCTTTGCAGTCTCCCGAGGAAAGGGGATTTGTAGTGTGCCTGGGACCCAGTGGGCCCCCAGTATCCCAGGCAGGAAGTAGAAGAGGCTGTCAGACCCTGGGGTTGTGGTGGGGTCAGGAACTCTTCGCCCCACAACCCCAGCGAGCACCCAGTATCTACCCCAGTCCTCGCGGAGGGAGCCGGTCTGCCCGAATTGAGTGTGCCATTGTATGCAGGGTGGGAGCCACAGACTCAGGAGGCCTGCAGGAAGCTGGCTTCACATGTGAAGGGTGAGGGGTAGGGGCATGTCTATACTGGCACTGGAGCAGAATGCTTGCTTTCTCCTGGATAGCAGACTAGATTGTCTCCTTTTTTTCTTTCCTTTTTCCCCAGAGGCTCATCCAAAATAGAGGAAGCATGCGAAATCTACGCCAGAGCAGCAAACATGTTCAAAATGGCCAAAAACTGGAGTGGTATGTCATCTCCGCTAGAGCTCCTCCAAGGTGCTCTCCTCCTCCCTCAGCTTCCACTCACACAGGCCTGCCCGAGAGGTTGGCCTTGAGGGCCCCTTCTCTTTTTATGCCATCTCCGGCATCGGAAAGCCACTGGCCCGCTCTCTAATTGTTTTGTGCCTGCTGGGTTACTTTATACTCTGGGTCATGGGGCCTTGGAGAAAGGACAGAGAGGATGGGAATAAATAGATTATTAGACCTGGATAAACCCATGTGGATTGATGAGCTCTTAGAGTCCTCCTTAAATTCAGAACTTTGGGTTTCCTGGTAACTTCCTTAGTGCTTCCGTCAGTGTCTGAATTCTAGGCTGGGGTGGTGGGGGTGGGGAATGCTCAGGTGATTCCAATAACAGCATGAATCATGGCTACTGTTTGTTGAGTACTAAGTGCTCATCATTCAGTTGCGTTAGCACAGCAGCCCTAAGGGTCAGTCTGTAAATATCCCTATTTTACAGATTTGGAAACTGAGGCTTGGCTTAGTCTCTTGCCCAGAGTGCCAGAACTAGTAAATGACAGAACCAAGATTCAGAAACCAAGGCTGTGACTGCAGTTAGCCTGAGTGTTTAACCTGCCCCAGTGAGGCAGGAGAGCTTCACGGAGGAGAGGGGTGGGGAGGAGCCCCTTGGGCTCGGGAAGGCTGAAAATCTGTTTGGGGCTCCCTGCAGGCCCAAGAAACCCAGCAAGCCAGTGCACTGAGCCCCTTTTGAAGCTCATTTCATAACACATCTTTCATGTCACCAAGATCAAATTAAGGAGATACAGCAAGAGACCAGTGTCTGAATGCAGGGAGGAACTTCCTGACTGTGGAGGAGAGGGGACCTAGTGGTGGGACCATGGAGGCAGGGCGCAGAAGTGCACAATAAAATTGATTATCATCATTTTGAGAATGTTGTTGGTTTCCCAAAAATTCAAAGAGTTATTCCTGAGTTTTCATAAAATACGTTGTGAATGAAGCCAAATGTTCTGTGTATTTTTATGCTCCCGAACTAAGAAAATTCCTCTAGAGAAAAAAAGCTTATTTTTTAATTACATAGGTGTTGCTTTTCCCCTAAAATTTGTTACCTCTGCCCCCCAACTCTTCAAAGAAAAGCCCTAGGCCATTTTCCCCCGGTGTTATCCCCTTTTCTTGAAATTTTTTTTTTTTTTTTTTGAGACAGTCTTGCTCTGTCACCAGGCTGGAGTGCAGTGGTGCGATCTCGGCTCATTGCAACCTCTGCCTCCCTGGTTCAAGCGATTCTCCTGCCTCAGCCTCCCGACTAGCTGGGATTACAGGCACGTGCCTCTACGCCCAGCTAATTTTCATATCTTTAGTAGAGACAGGGTTTCACCATGTTGGCCAGGATGGTCTCCATCTCCTGATCTCATGATTTGCCCACCTCGGCCTCCCAAAGTGCTGGGATTACAGGCAAGAGACACCACGCCTGGCCGTAATTTTATACTCAAATTTGGAACTCTTGAAAATAATAATGAAATCATATAGTGATAATCTGGAAGGCTTTGTCTCTTCTGCTGCTCGAAACTTAAGAGGATGGGGCCAGGCCTCCTGGTCCTCTTCCAGCTCAGAAACTCTGACTCAGATTCAGCTGGAGGAGAATGAAGGGGGGAGAAGCCTCAGAACTGAACTGGAGGTGGTCAGCTCCACGAGGAGGAGGAGAGACACTGCTGCCTCCCAAACGTCAGTTAGGAGATGTGTGGGCAGAATGGCTTGGGACCCACAGAAGCTGACTGTGTGCAGATGAGCACAGGACAGATGAGGCTTCAGGCGCGGTCTCTTCTGCCCTCTGCCTATGGGCGTTGGTCTGCATGTATTCATTCTTGGTGTCCACATTTTGTTTCCCTCTCTGGACGTGCAGCTCCTGGAGGGAGCCGCCTCTGTGTTGTCCGACCCCAACTCCATGAGCCTCACAATTCATGCAGGTGCCTTGTCCATGGGGATCTGCAGTGAAGGGAACACAATGTGAACAGAGGCAGAGGAGTTGGGAGAATCAGGAAGAGCTTTGGGGAGATGTGGAGAAAGAAACAGGACTTGGAAAAGGGAGTAGATGGGAAGGTGTTATGTGGTTTAATCTCAGTTGCCCCTTGCTTCCCAAAATACCCCTCCCAAGCCACCCCATGATTCAACCTGTACTTTGTCTTCTAGTGGTGGTTCTGGGCACTGTGCTTTGAGGCTCCCCTAGGGAGGACTGCCCAGGATGGGAGGTGCAGGAGGCCACCTCACTCTGTTTTATATCCTTTCCAACTCAGCTCTGTATGCCTTCTCCTTGGATCTTTAGAAGTGGTGACCCTGGGAATACCAGCATAGCTGGGATTAGGGATATGGCATTTTACCTGGGCTTACCCTGGCTCTCTTTCCATGTACCTGGGGCTCAGGGGCTTCCCCTGAGGCAGCTTCCTGCCGCCCTTAGAGACTGTCAGGCGCACCACCAGGAGCCTCAGCACAGGAGCCAGCAGACCTGAGGTCTAGGCCTCAGTCTGGGCTCGCTCAGGTCACCCTCGTCCTATCTTGGGAACTCTTTCCACATTTTCGAGAGCCCGATCCACCTCCCAGGGCAGTGTCTCTGTGGTTTCATAAAGTGTGGAGCCCCACTGAGGCCGGGACCGCCCTTCTCTTCTGTTCCAGCTGCTGGAAACGCGTTCTGCCAGGCGGCGCAGCTGCACCTGCAGCTCCAGAGCAAGCACGACGCAGCCACCTGCTTTGTGGACGCTGGCAACGCATTCAAGAAAGCTGACCCCCAAGGTGAGGACCTCTGTGGGCCACAGGGGCTGCCTGCCTGGCCCAAAGCGCCGTCCTAGCACCCTGCATCGAGTCCTCAGGTTTCCTGGAGGCTCTGGTTTTTCCAATGGCCGACATGTGATAGGCTGGCAGGGACGCGCCTGAGGTAGAGTGAGCATTGACTTCAGAACTGGCTCCCTTCCTTCTGGTTGGCATTCGCGCCCTGCTCAAGTCTCCGCTCCCTATCTACCCTGTCGGTGCAGCTGATCACCCCTTCCCAAGCCCAGAGCATTTGGGAGTGGGAGTTCCATTGCAGACCCACCGCCTGCCGGGGAGAGAGGAAAATCTGTTCTGTTGTCAGAATTAACATGCAGAAGGGAGCAGGGTGGGGGGGATTTCTGAGACCAGCCAGGTAGGAGTTGCTGCCGAAAAAGGAGCGGAAATTAGCCCAACCTGGCTTCCCTACATCCTGGGGAGGAATTAGAGAGAACAGAGCCCGAGATATAGTTGCCAGAGAACAAATTACTTAAACTGAGAGCGTGTTAGGGACAGAAGCCCAGTTTGGGGCTGACTCATGGTGAGAAAACAGTTTTTGTCCCCCTGGGTGCCTCCTGAAGAGGAAGTTCAGCCCAGTGTTTGTATGGGGCGGGAATTTTAATTTATTTATTTATTAATTATTTATTTATTTATTAATTATTAAATAAATTAAAATCTTGGTGCCAGGTACAGGTTGCTAATTAGAAAGCACAGGCAGTTTTTAAAAATGACCATCTACTGTCACTGTCATCTCAGGGGAATGGAAAATATATAAATCTTTAAAAAGTAAAAGGCTGTATAATCTTGGAGTAAGGGTCTGTCCTTCCCAAGAGAAGATAGGTTTGCAGCAATGCAGGGCGCTTCCTCCATGGATCCGCGAGCACTGGTTCACACACCGTGTTTGAGAACCGCTGGCATACCCCTTTGTCATGATCTGAGACATTAGTTCCCAGACGAGGATGAATTTGTGTGTTGACCAGTAGCTCTTTGTCCTTAGACTAACCAGTTGCTCCTCACGAGCCGGACATCTCACACGTTGGCCTCAGTGGTCACATGGTGGGGCTCAGGCCTGGCAAGAGGCAGAGGAGCAGCCTTGTAACTGGGTGGGCCGTGGAGCTTGCCTGGCTGGTAGCACTGGGCCACAGCGGGCTGCGTGGGTGATGCAATGATGACCCAGGGAGACCCTGCGTTGGTTTTAAGCTTGACTTACCCCAGGAAGTCTCCATGCCTTCCATTAAGCTGCCCCGCCAAGCCTTTCCTTCTGCTCCCTGGGAAACTGGTTGGCCTAGAGGTGCTGTCTTAGCATCTGTGATGTTCAGCTGCTGCCTCATCTGGAGTGACTAGAAGGACACTCTGGGGCAGCACTGAGCGCCAGGCTGCAGAACAGTGAGTGCCATTTGCTCTTTTAGCAGACTCTTCACTTCCTGCAGACAGGCCCTACCTGGCAGTGGGATATGGTGGGGTCCCTCCCCTGTGTTTGATCTGAGCTTTTCTAGCTCTCCAGCTAGACTCTGCAGGGTGTGGGCCTGGAGTCTGGATGTGGCCCTTCCCTTGCCTTAGGAAGCTCAGAAGGTGGCTGAGGACTCCGACCGGTAGGAAAGTATAAAGATGATGCCACATCCAGGGCACAGAGGCCGACTTGCGCAGAGCTGAGGCTAGGAGGGGGTGAATTTGGCTAGGGGAGATCTTTCGGGGAAGAAAGGGGGCAGTTCTGAGAGGAGAGCCTCACCTGACTAGAGCTGAGAGCAGGTACCATGTCCAGAGCCCTGGGGAGGTGGTGCTGAGCAGGGAGGGGTGTTAGCGCAGTGTCCAGAGCTACAGCCTAAAGATGTGCAGCCCAGCCATGGCTCCCAGTGGGGCAAGGGGCACACTGGCATCAAGGGCAGCGGCTGCTGTGTGTCTGAGGCTAGTCAGGCCTTACAGAAGGCCAGGTGCAGTGGCTCATGCCTGTAATTTCAGTGTTTTGGGAGGCTGAGGCAGTAGAATCACTTGAGCCCAGGAGTTCAAGACCAGTCTGGACAACATAGTGAGATCCTGTCTCAAAAAGAAAAAAAAAAAAAAACCACCTCACAGAGAATGTCATGTAGCAGCTGTGTATGGCTCAGCAGTGCAGGTGGTGGGGTGGTCTGGGAGGACCCTGCCTTCCCTGTGATCCTAGGCAAGTCAGTCTTTTGGGCCTCTGTTTCCTCATCTGTTAAAGCAGAGACTGCTGTGAGATGATGCAGTCATGCCCAGCGCAGCACCTGGTGTGTGATAAACTTCCAGTCAGGACATCCTTGGCTTTCATCAGTCCAGGGGCCCCTGCCTGCCCTGGGCTCCCCACAGCCTCTGCCCTTGGCCGGGTGCCTTGTGAAACAGTTCTGGAGGCCCAATTTGGAACCTTGCCTGGCTTTCCCAAGCAGGTGGCTGGCTCCCTGGGGCCCTCATCATCACTGGTCTCGGCAGTCTAGAAGTCCTCTGTCTTGGGTCAGCACTTCCTCCAGGACTCTCTCCAGAAGGACCTGCCCCCAAGTGGCAGCTGGAGTGTGCTTAAGGCCTGGCTGGGCTCCCGATTTCCTCTCCCTCTACAGAGGGTGGCCTGCTGCCACCTTGGTGGCTGTGGGTGGGGAAGGGTGATGCTCATATGTGTTATTGGTTCCTCAGTTACCCAACCACCGCTGCTGCTCAGGGCAGACTCGGGCCAACGAGGCCTATTCCCGAGCCTGACTGATAGCTGGGACTGGGGGCAGTGTGTGTACCTGGGGCAGGGACGCGGCCCAGCCCCTGCTTGTCCCCCATTTCCTCTCTAGCTGCCATTTACTGGGTTCCTACTGTATACCAGATGCTTGGCATTTTTTAACCCGTTTGATTTCTTTGTGCATTCTATGATTTGCTCCCATTTTACTAAGGAGGAGATGGCCAAGTGTAACCAGGAAGGGCTTCAGAGAGGCAGAAGTCAAGCTGGGCATCACTAGTAGGAATGACTGTGGGGATGGGCAGTGGCCAGAGCCATAGCTCCCCAACTTGGGCTTTATTGCTCCGAGCCCCTTTCCAGCCCTCTGTTGGTGGGTGCAGGAGGGGCCAGGCCACAGAGCTGGGTGTTGCTCCACCTGTCTGAGTGCACAAGGCCTGGTGACCAGAGATAAGAGTAGCAGTCGTGAGTGTGTCAGAAGCTTGTCCAGGAGTTAGCTGGCCCACGTGTCTGCTGGTGGTCCGCCGCTTTCCAGGCATGGAGGAGACTTAACCCTGTGAGTCCATGTTGCTGCCCGGGGGTAAGCTGTCTCCCTGCTGCTACTGCAAGGGCTGTGCCATGCTAACAGTAGGCGCTCCAAAGCCAGTGCCAGCAGGCCCAGGTGGCAGCTATAGATCTCACTGCTCACTGCAGAGCAGCAGCCTTTGCCGCCTCAGCCCGCAGGGTGCCAGGTTGGTGTCCTGGCCAGGAGAGTGAACCAGTGAGCAGCCCGGGGCCACCAGGTGGAGACTGCAGCCAGGTGGGGCGGGGCAAGGTGGACCACTCACTTCACTCCAGCTGCTGCTCCCCTCCTCCGCAGCATGGCCCGGCTCAGCCGTTGCTTCTGGGCCCACCGATTACTGGATGTGTGTGTCTTCAAACTGCCAGGTTTAGGTTGTGTTCTCTCCCCGTCCTCCTCCTCTGCCCCCTTTTTGCCACCTTTCCCTCTTTCTGCTGCCACAGTCTCTGTCTGTCAGCTCTGGAACCTGGACTGAGTGCTGTACCTTCTGTCAGTCCCTTTCGGATCCCCAGAGGTCTTTTCGAATTGGACAAAACCTACAGACCCCAGTCCCCAGAGGAGTGCTTGTGGATCCCACTGTTCACATGTCAGAAGGAGGGGTTGGAATCCCTGAAAGCCCAGCCACAGGCCTGAGACTTAAGAGCCGCTGTTCAGATGCCTCCCCATGGAGGGGGTTTGGAGTCCCATCCAGACCGTGAGCCCCTTGAGAGCTGCCCAGCCCCGGCGCTTCTTGGTAGCACCCTCATCCCAGGTGAACATGGCATGGGTGACCATGGAGACCCCCATGGAGACCAGGAACTTTCAGATGCCCAGGCTGCAGCTCAGAGCCCATGCCCTGTGACCTGTCCAGGCTCCCTGCCTTTCCCTCTCCCCAACCCAGGCCTCCCTCCCCACAGCACCCCTGTCCTCCTGAGATGTGCTAAAATGGTGTTCTTAAAAAATACCCCCTGAGAGCTCATTTCTATCTGCTAGAAAATGCCTCCCACTCATGCGTTTCTCTCTCCTCCAAATAACTTGTCAAAAAAAAGCCTTTCCCAAATTTAAAATCTTGCAAGAGATAGTACAACAAAGGTAGCCCAGTTCTTCCTCAGTGCCATCCTGGTGTGTTCAGGTTTTTTGGCAAAACCTTTGAGGAGCTGGTGGGTGGCAGGGCCAGGTTAAAGGGACTGAGAGCAGAGGGCTCCCAACTGCTGAGATATGAGGAAAAGGGGGCAGTGGAGAGCACACCGAGGGCTCAGTGTTCATGACATCCAGCCTCCTCGTGCCAGAGGTCCAGGTCCTCCTGATGCAGGGACAGAAGCTGCTCAGGGTCCTGCAGAGATGGTGGCAGAGCCCAGGTAGAAGATGGCACCCCTGCTGCCTCCAAGACCACCTCAGATGCTGGGCTTGGCTGCCTCCCATGCCCCCTTCCCCTTTGCCAGCAGCTCAGTCCTTCAAGAACAGGGCCTTGGCAGGTCTGTCTTTTTTTTTTTTTTTTTGAGACGGAGTCTTGCTCTGCCGCCCAGGCTGGAGTGCAGTGGCCGGATCTCAGCTCACTGCAACCTCCACCTCCCGGGTTCACGCCATTCTCCTGCCTCAGCCTCCCAAGTAGCTGGGACTACAGGCGCCCGCCACGTCGCCCGGCTAGTTTTTTGTATTTTAGTAGAGACGGGGTTTCACCATGTTAGCCAGGATGGTCTGGATCTCCTGACCTCGTGATCCGCCCGTCTTGGCCTCCCAAAGTGCTGGGATTACAGGCTTGAGCCACCGCGCCCGGCCACAGGTCTGTCTTAAAACACCCGTGGGAGTCTGGCCATCAGCCTGGCCGAGCACTGCTGTGCCCTGTCCCTGGGGTTATGGGAAGCTGGTAGCATCCTGGCAGCCCGAGGGGAGTAGGACTCCCCCTGAAGCATGTGCCCAGCAAGTCACAGTCTACGGAGTCAGCCCTCTCAACACATTTCCTGGGGCTCAGGGATTCCGTCCCCTTCTTCCCAGCCCCTTGAGAGTGTGCGGCAGCCCTGGCAGCTCTGAGTGCCTATTGATCTCTCTGCCGGCAGCCAGGTGCGCTGTGTCCGCCTCCTCTCCTCGGCTTCTGCTGAAACGACTTCACTTTCTCATGTCTCCTCCCACCTCCCTTTCTCTCCAGAGGCCATTAACTGTTTGATGCGAGCAATCGAGATCTACACAGACATGGTAAGGGCCGCTTGCTTGTCCTGATGCCCCTCGGGTCCCACTGCATTGCCCCGGCCTTGCGTCCCCTCCTTCAGCACCCCCAGCACTGTTCTTATTCTGCGGCCAAACCAGTTGGGGAGGGGGAAGTGGGAGCTGGGGGGATTAGGCCACCTGAGCTGGCCTGGGCTGGCTGGGTCTTCACCCAGCTCCCCACCAGCCTGACGGCCCCCTCACTGCACAAGCAGTCATGGTTTTCATTCATAGAACTTAGGTTATTGAGCTGGGCATGGTGGCTCATGACTGTAATCCTGGCACATTGGGAGGCTGAGGTGGGAGGATCTTTTGGGCACAGGAGTTCGAGACCAGCCTGGGCAACATAGCAAGACCTCTTCTCTACAAAAAATTAGCCTGGTGTAGTGGCATGCACCTGGGGTCCTAGTTCTTGGGAGGTTGAGGCAGGAAAATCACTTGAGCCCAGGAAGTTGAGGCTGCAGTGAGCTGTGATCACACCACTGCACTCCAGCGTAGGTGACAAAACAAGACCCTGCCTCAAAACAAAAAAAGAAATTGGGTTATTGGAGAGAGTGTGTCTGGCACTTTCCCTTGCCCAGCCTTCCCACAAGTGTTTTATTATTTGATAAGCATCTTGCAGCAGGCCACAGGGGTAGGCAGAGCCCACAGGAGGCTCACCACCTGTCCTGTCCCAGGGGGCTTTGCCAATGACAGATGCAGACCAGATGGGCAGCTGTCAGCCGGAGCCAGAGTGAAGGGTTCCACCCAGGCCAGGGCTCCTGTCAGTGCTTTCTCTCTCTCTCTCTATTTATTTATTTATTTATTTATTTATTTATTTTTTGAGACAGAGTCTCTCCCTCTCATCCAGGCTGGAGTTCAGTGGCGTGATCTCCACTCCATGCAACCTCTGTCTCCCAGGTTCAAGCGATTCTCGTGCCTCAGCCTCTGAGATTATAGGCGTGTGTTACCATGCCTGGCTAATTTTTGTATTTTCAGTAGAGATGTGGTTTCACCATGTTGGCCAGGCTGGTCTCGGACTCCTGACCTCAAGTGATCCACCCGCCTTGGCCTCCCAAAGTGCTGGGATTACAGGCATGAGCCACCACACCTGGCCAGCTCCTTTTTGCCTCTCTGCTTGCCCTGTCTCAGCTCTCCAACCTCAGGCAGGGGCACGAGCCATACCCCTTGTGTTCAGGGCAATGCTGCAGGGATGACTGTGATTAGAACAATAATAGCAGCTGCCATTTATTAGGCCAGACACTGCAGGGTGGTTTAATCCACAGCCCTGTGAGGTTGGCATTATTGTCATCCCCATTCCATAGTGGAGGAGAGGGGCTCAGACGAGTGACGACTTGCCCAGGGACACGCGGCTATAAGCAGGAGTCACTGAGACCCAAAACAAGCTCTGGCTGAGCCCAGGACCTTGCCCTTTCCTACTGCCCTCAGCAAGGGGGTGGCGTTGGACCAACCCCTGGTGCAGAGCAGTCAGGCAAGCGCCTGGACACTGGGTGGAGGCGGATGGAAGGTGCGAGGCCCCTCGGAACCTGAGGCCTCCCTGGGGAGCTCTGGGTGTGCATGGGAGAGGCTGACAGGTAGGTGTTGGCCCGGGGGCAGAGCTAGTACTCTTGGGCAGGGGTCTCAAGCCCTCCCTCCCATCCTGGTTTCTCCAAATCCTTTTGCCAAGTGACTCTGGGCTTGTCCTTCCACTTCTCTGGCTGCTATCAGAGGCTTCCTAAGGGCCAGGGTCTTGGCCAAGTGCTCGTGCTCACATCCTCTCTGGTGTCACACCATCTGTGCCCTCATGGACAGGATGGAATTAGGCTGAGGCTCTGGAGTGGCTTGTCCAAGGTCACCAGCTCAGCCCAGCACGCACAGCCAGGCCTCTAGTGCTGGGGCCCTCCCTTCTCAACCCTGTGTTCCCCCTTCTCTCAGTGTTTTCTTCATACCTCCTCACAGGACTGGCTGAGGGGTGGGAACTTGAAGGGTCATGGGTCAGCAGGGGTGCGGGACAGGGCATGCAGGTCATGAGTCACAGGCAGCCCCTTCCCGTGTCCCCTCCAGGGCCGATTCACGATTGCGGCCAAGCACCACATCTCCATTGCTGAAATCTATGAGACGGAGTTGGTAGACATCGAGAAGGTGAGTGGCAGCAGGGCCCTGCCTGGACTGGCAGCCAAGACCAGCGCTGCTCTCTATTCCCACCAGGGGAGTCCTCTGGTGTCTGAGTGCCGAGAAGGGGGCATGGGGCGCTGGCAGAGCTTGGAGAACGGGGTCTGGCTGTGTCCCAGATGGGCAGGGTGAAGGGTGTGGAAGCTTCATGGAGACCTCCTCTCCCTCCCCTGCCCTCCCCTGGAACCCATCCCCCATGTCTCCCCAGGCCATCGCCCACTACGAGCAGTCCGCGGACTACTACAAAGGCGAGGAGTCCAACAGGTAGCCCCCTTCCTGCCTGCCCCAGCCCCGTGGGGACCGCCACCACTTCCCCTCACTCCTCCTTCCCACACAGCTCAGCCAACAAGTGTCTGCTGAAGGTGGCTGGCTATGCCGCACTGCTGGAGCAGTATCAGAAGGCCATTGACATCTACGAGCAGGTGGGGATGGCGGCCCCCACCCTGCCCCCTCCCGGGGCCTGTGCCTCCTCCTAAGCCCCGGCGCCTTGTTCTGGAACCACCCCTCCCCTAGCTCGCCCTCTGCCTCTTCCCGCACAGCCCTTGCCATATCTTCCCCCCACCCCATCTCCAGTCTGGCTGAACGTTCTCCACCTACGACTCCATGCCGTGTCAGCACTGTCTCCCTGGCTGTGCCCCTCCCACACCCCTCGCAGAGCTTCCTGGAGGGGCCCAGAGTGAGGCTGCCTAAAGAACCCAGAGGGAGGCAACGGGAAGAACTGCCAAGAGGCCCAGGGTGGCTGTGGGCACCCCACCCCATGGCACGATGGTCCTCATCCACAGTGGGAGGGAGGGAGTGTCACATGGGGTCCCCCCAGCGTGCGTGGAGCCCTGGGTGATGGCCAAGAAAAAGGCAGGCAGCTGGACCCTGGGGAGAGAAGGGTGGGCGCCACCTCTCATGTTCCTGCCGCCCCTCTGCCCACTGCCGTGTCAGCCTCCCGTTAGTCCTGACAGCCAGGCCACCGCCTCCCCACTGTCTCAGGCTCTTGGGAGCCCTCGAACACCTGGCTACAGCCTCCACCTCCACCCAGCCACCATCACACCCTAGTCTTGGTCGCTCACGCACTGGCCGCTGATCTCCCCAAGCCAGTCCCTGGTTCCCTGCCATTGGGGTCCTGGGTTAACGGCCTCACCCTGGGACATGGACCCAGCTCCCAGCTGGCCCCCCAGTGCCTGGCAGTGGCTCTGGCGCTCTGGCTGCTTGCCCTGAGCTCACAGTGCCACTTCCCCATGGCTACAGGTGGGGACCAATGCCATGGACAGCCCCCTCCTCAAGTACAGTGCCAAAGACTACTTCTTCAAGGCGGCCCTCTGCCACTTCTGCATCGACATGCTCAACGCCAAGGTAGCGCACCCCATGCCCACCGGACCACCGCGCCAGGCCAGGTCCTGTTGCCCCCCAAGAGGGACGTGCTCCTCCCTCACGTCTGGCCCCTGCCAGGCAGCCTTTGGATGAGAAGTGTGATTCTCACAGCTGTGTTTCTGTGCTGGTGTCACCTGCCCGCCCAGCCCTGGAGGCTTTTGCAGGTCCAGCTCCTGCCTCACTTAGTGCTCTTTTCTTCATGGGTGCACGTTTTGAATCCTCGCTGCATCCCATTAAAGTCAGCACCATTGTCACCTCGTCTTACAAGTGAAGGTGGTGAGGCTGGGACGAGAGTCCCTTGTTTGAGACCACATGGCTAGGGACCTGTAGCCCGAGTGTTCCAGATCTTTGTGACTCCCGCTGTCACGACTTTGGCTGTAGCTCACATGCCCACCTGTTTTTGGGGTGCTTGGCAAAAGAGGGGTCAGAGAGGGCAGTGGGAGGGGACGTGGCCAGAGGGAAGGAGCTGGAGGGTTGGTGCTAGATTTTGCTTGACTGGAGTTTTCCTACCATTGCCTGGCAGAAGCACAGAGTCCAGGATTTCCTGGTGTCCCTGGCTGCCCAACCGCCTGCCTCACGGCCTGGGGTGATGGCCCCACACACCCCACACACACACACCCCATAGAGCCCTGCTCTGCTGTGGGCACCGGTGGTGGGCAAAAGCTTGGGCTTTGTCAGACCAGGTTCACATTCCCACCCCATGTCTCACCGTGCCCTGGGTAGGTCACTGCCCCCTCTGGATCTATTCCCTCACTTTCAAAAGGGGGCTCACCGTTATTTGACCCTCTCAGGGTCCTCAAGAAGCACCAGCCCCAGGCCTGCCATGGAGGATGTGCTCATTTGTCCCCTGCCCTGGCTGAGCCAGGTGGGAGGAGGCAGTGGGTACCTGTCGAGGAACCTTCCCCCTCCACCCACCTCTCCCTGCAGCCGTCTCTGCCTGCCAGGCTGGTACTGAGCTCAGCTCCGGGAAGGTACTGACACACAGAGCCAGGTGACACCTGAGGCTAGGGGAGGGGCGCAAAGAGCTGACTCAATATCACCAGACATCCCCAAATCCCCTCGGCTGCTAGGCCAGCAGCTCTGAGGCCCCTCTTGTTGCTAACTCGTCCTCCCCCTTCCCTGCTGCCCAGCTGGCTGTCCAGAAGTATGAGGAGCTGTTCCCAGCTTTCTCTGATTCCCGGGAATGCAAGTTGATGAAAGTAAGTACTGGGTGCTCCGGCCTCCCCCTTCCCGAACCCCAGATGGGGGTGGCCGGGGCTCCAGGTGGGACAATCATCAGGACCTGTCCAGTGGTTCTCAGAGGGTATCTTTGTTTTGTTTTCTCTTCTTTTCTTTGGCCATTTGAGTCTCCATTTTCCAGATAAAGAAAGTACAACTTGGGGAGTGCTGGAGCTCGAGGTGGCTGGGTGAACACACTACACACACCACACACCACACCACACACACATCACATACACCAAACACTACATACACTACACCAAACACTACACACACCACAGCACACACACCACATGCTACACACACACCACACACGACACACACCTCACACAATCACTACACACACGACACATCACACGACACACCACACACATCACACTACACGCACGACACACCACATACCCCACACACATTGCACACACACAACACATGACATATCCCACACACACATAACACGCCGCACACACCACACACACACACCAAACACACCACAGACACACACACACCACAGACACACCACATATCCACACACACACACATTCTGTGTGATGTTCTATGTTGGTAAGCTTGCCCTGAGAGCAGGCCGTTTCTGATGAGTAGGGCAGCAGGATTGCAACACGCCCCTACCCGTCCCCAGTTTAACCCACATGGACTGACCCTCTGAGAGTCCTCAGGAAACCCCAGCCCCAGGCCTGGCGTACAGATAGTGTGTGCTTTCATCTAATCCAGGCCAGACCTCAGGTCAGCCTGGACCCCAGACCCCTCTCTGCCGTTTGCTTGCAGAAGTTGCTAGAGGCCCACGAGGAGCAGAATGTGGACAGCTACACCGAGTCGGTGAGTGGCCCGCATGGGGGTCAGGCCCCTTCACGGGGATGGGTCCCCTAGGAAAGCCACCCTTCTCAGACATGCTGTCCCCTGACATTCACCCATTTTTATCTGGCCCCCAGCCCACTGTGAATTTCTTTCTCCAGTCACCCCAGAAACCTCACAAGTAGCCCCAAGAGGTGCAGGGAGTGTTTTCCCCATTTTATAGATGGTGGTCTTGGCACCTCAGGGGCAGAGCTGGTGTTCAGAGCCACATCTGTCTGCCTCTGAAGACCAGGGTTCCTTGAGTCCCCCAGTCGAGTGTGTGAGACTCACAGTGGCCGCCTTGGGCACCCAGGAGGCACAGACTGGGAGGGAAGGGGTGAGAAGGAGAGTGGAGCTGAGGACACGGGAGAGGCGCCAGCTTCCCTCTGCCTGGTGGAGCCGCCCACGTGGCTCTCTCTCCCTTCCCCTTCTCTGTTCCCAGCGTTCCCGGGCTCAGTGGCATCCAGCTCAGGTCCTGATTCGCTCCTCTAATGGCACATGTCAAGCATTTCTCCCTAGGTGCCCCTCAGGAATGGAAGCCCCTAGCTGAGGACAGCGAGCAAATGCCATCCGGTTCCTCTTGCCCCAGACAGTGGGTGGCAACTCAGCCAGGAGCTCAGGGAGGGGATGCCCAGCAGGCCGTGGCTTCTCTCCCCCATGCCCCATGGCACCCAGGAGTGGCCTTTGCCGTATCTCCAGGCCTCAGTTTCCCACCCATTCAATGAGGATACTGGACCTTTTTTTTTTTAAGCTACAATCTTTCTCCCCCAAGGGAAATGTTGTGCCTAGCATAGTCAAGACAGACAAGAGGGAGCTCCTCTGGCTGAGTCGGGACCTCGAGCCCTCCCTCTGCTCCTTCTCAGAGACCAGGGTGACAGGGACAGATCTTGAAAACCTTGGGACAAGTGCCCTTGGGCTGCAGGGTTGGGAACAGGGAGGAGCATGGCCAGCCCATCACCTGGTGTGCCCTCAGGTGAAGGAATATGACTCCATCTCCCGGCTGGACCAGTGGCTCACCACCATGTTGCTGCGCATCAAGAAGACCATCCAGGGCGATGAGGAGGACCTACGCTAAGCCCCACCCAGCCCCCCGGTGCCCGTCTTCCTGTCCCATCTGCTTAGAGAGAGGTGGGGCCGAGACTTGCTGGAGAGCTTCCCTCCTTTCCCACCTGGGGAGTCCCGCAGGCCACAGTGGGCAGGTGGCAGCGGGGGTCAGCATGCGGGGCCACCAGAGGCCCAGGCTGCTGGCCGGACAGTCACCCTCTGTTCTCGCTTCATCCCTTGCTCCCTGCCCATTTATTTAAGCCCCCATAGGTGCCCTTCACCCCCAAAACCAGCTGTACAGAATATTTGATACAGACCTATTTGCTAGGGGTGCTGCCGGGGGTTTGGGGTCAGCATCTGGCCCCCCATCTCCTAGCTGATTCATGAGGCCGGTTTCTGTCTCTCCCACTTTTGTCCCCCAGCCAAGCTCTAAAGCACATGTAGCCGCTGAGACTTGCTGTCTCTATTGGGGGCAAGCTCCTCTTCCCCAAGCTCTGGGAGCTTCCCCCAGCCTCCTGCAGCCCCGACCTCTCAGGTTAGACCCCACGCCCTGGAGCTTAGGGGGTTGTCCCCGACCCCAGCCCCACACCTGCTCCTTCCCTAATGCTTTGAGGTTTTCTTGGTTGGAAGCTGCAGCTGGCCCGAGAAAGAAAATAAAAAACAACACTTTTGCATGAGTCTCTCTTCCTCCTCATCTCTGCTACCCACTTTGCCCCTGGGCCGGTCACCCGTTCTCCTCACACTCCTCATCCCCCAGACTCTGGGCAAGCTCTTGGGAGGTTGGGGGTATGCATCCTTGAAACATGTGTGGGCTGGGTCAGTTTCTAGGTTGGGGATACCCAGGGATGGTGGGCCTGGGGAGGAGCTCTGGCTTGGAAGTCCCAGAGCGCCCATCTTCATCTAACTTTCTCTGGGTTCTTGGAGTCCAGGGACCTTGGTTTCCTCAACTGGGATGCATGGTGATGATGCCACCCTTCAGAGCCAGTGGGAGGGTCGAATGTGACAATCCTCATGACTGCTTTGGATGAGAATGGGTGGAAGCTCGCCGAATCTCCCATGTCCACATTTCCCTGGCAGGAAGGCTGAACGCCCCGGTGACAGTTGTTCCATCTGTCACAGGACGGGGGAGGAAGCGGCTTTGGTGGGCAGAGTCTGAGGCCCGAGTGGGTCTGGGGAGTGGGGGAGGAGATAGCAGGAGCCTTTGCCCAGGAAAGGTGGGCAGGAACCAGCTGCCTCCACCACACTCCACAATGTGCATGTTGGGGGACCCGTCTGGTACGCATGTGCTTTACCCTGCCCTGCGCAGGGCCCCTCACTATGGAGGAGACGGGCTGGAGGAGGCTCAGTGCTCAGGCATGATGGGAAAGTGTCAGGAAGTGAGCAGGGGCAGTAACTGCACAGAGGAGGGGCTGCCTAGGAAACCAGGGTACGCTCCTGGGAGAGGGGCTCCAGCCCGGTAAGCCTAGAGAAGTGCAGGCGAGGTTCAAATTCCCTGACACCTGCCCTGCTCCTCTGTCCCCTGCAGCTCCTCCCACAGCTCCAGTCCAGACTCCTGAGACCTGAGATTGATTACCATGTCTGCCCCCGTTGTGGGCACTGACTGAAGGATAGTGTGAGAATCTGTTTCTGCCATCCATGACCTAAATCAGTGATGGTCAGCCCTGACTATGCTTTAAAGTCATTAAAAGTATCCAGGCTTGGGGCTGGGTGCTATGGCTCATGCCTGTAATCGCAGCACTTTGGGAGGCCGAGGCTGGTGGATCACTTGAGGTCAGGAGTTCAAGAGCAACCTAGCCAACATGGCAAAACCCTGTCTCTGCTAAAAATACAAAAATTAGGCATCATGGTGCAAAAATAAAAGTATCCAGGCTGGGGCCGCACTCTGATAAATTACGGTTTGACTGAGGTTTCCTACCCTTTTGTTTTGGGTTTGTTTTCTGTTTTTTGTTTGTTTTTTGTTTTTGTTTTGTTTTGTTTTGTTTTGTTTTGAGATGGAGTCTCGCTCTATTGCCCAGGCTGGAGTGCAGTGGTGCAATCTTGGCTCACAGCAAACTCTGCCTCCCGGGTTCAAGTGATTCTCCTGCCTCAGCCTCCCGAGTAGCTGGGATTACAAGTGTGTGCCACCACGCCCAGCTAATTTTTGTGTTTTTAGTAGAGACAGGGCTTCACCGTGTTGGCCAGGCTGGTCTCTAACTCCTGACCTCAGGTGATCCGCCTGCCTCAGCTTCCAAAGTGCTGGAATTACAGGCATGAGCCACCACGCCCGGCCTGTTTTGGTTTGTTTTTTAAAGCTTCATAGGCGGTTCAAGTGTGCAGTTAGGATTGGAAACCTCTGAACAGAATGACTCCTTCCTAACCTGTACTTCATTTTTTTATTCATCTGCTCAACATGTGGCTTATAGGTTACTAGGGAGGGAAGACGCCTGAAGGAAACGCACTGCTGAAGTGGCACTAGACCCATGTGACACTCCCTCAGCAAGTATTCACTAAGCACCTGCTGCATGCCAGGCCCTGGGAATACAGCAGCACTGATGGCATTCCCAGACTACCTTCCAGGAACTTTTCCCCACATCCAGAAATCTGGAATCGTCACAAATTCCTTCTTGCCACCTCCCTTATCCAGTCTGCTTTTGAGAACTTTCCATTTGCTGTCTCTTACATGCTCAGCACGTAGTTTGTGATTTTTGACACATTTACTGAATGCCTGCTTTGTGTCAGGTCTTGTGGTCCAGGTACAGGCGATAAGACTGTGATCAAGGGAGATCAGCTGCTTCCTTCATGGAGCTTGCAGTCTGTGTGTACTCGAGGTGTCCAGGACAGCTGGCCAACCCATGTTTTCTGGAAATGACACACACATGTGCATAGAGTACCCAAACCTTCGTGGCCTTCTAGGGACAAAGAAGCACAGATAGGAACCCCTGAAGGCCCCAGAGTGGGGAACACCTGGTTTACATCCTGTCCCCACCACTAAAGAGTCCGTCAGTGGACTTACTCTTTCCGAGCCTCCATTTCATCCTCTGTAAACTGGGATAATAAACCCCTTTGAAGAGGTTTCTTTCTTGCAAAGATTAGTGAGATAGATTTGCAAAGGACGTCCAGGCACACAGTAAAAGCTCAATGAATCCTGAATAAGTGAACCGGCAGGGAGGGTAACAGTAGGCCCTTGCAGAACAATTGTGAGGAGTCAGATTATCAGAGCCAGCATGACTGTCACCAAGTAGGTGTTCGATAAGGGTTGGTTATTATAGCTGGATCATTTTTCCTTGGGGTCAAGAAGAATGTATTCATTATTTTAAAAGTGATACTGTTAAGATTACGAACTATGGTCCGGGCAAGGTGGCTCACACCTATAATCCTAGCACTTTGGGATGCCGAGGCGGGCGGATCGCCTGAGGTCAGGAGTTAGAGACCAGCCTGGGCAACAATAGCAAAACCCCATCTCTACTAAAAATAGAAAAACTAGCCAGGTGTGGTGGCACCTGTAATCCCAGCTACTCGGGAGGCTGAGGCAGGAGAATCGCTTGAACCCAGGAGGCAGAGGTTGCAGTGAGCTGAGATCGCACCACTGCACTCCAGGGTGACAGAGCAAGACTCCGTCTCAAAAAAAAAAAAAAGTGAACTGTGGAATTACCTTGTTTGGTTTCCAGTACTGACCGCTCGTTACTAGCTGTGTGATCTTAGGCAAGTTACTTTACCCCTCTGTGCCTCAATTCCTTCATCTGTAAAATGGATTTAAGTACCTACCTCCACCCCCTTGCAAATTTTTAATAAATTATATGGAATACACTTATAGTAGTTCCTGGCACATAAGGGCAATATTAAGTTTTACGATGATGATGATTCGACTTTCCACACAGCATAGAGCGAGAAGCCGTGGCCGCCACCTCCCATCTCTAGTCACAGACTCCTTATGGCAGCCACTTGGCCCAGAAATGGAAAGGAGAAGAGTGCGCAGGCGCAGTGGGTCAAAGTCGCCTGGGAGACCCGAGCATGCAATCTGGCCGCCATCTTGGGAGAGGGCAACGCCAGCAGCTTCTTGTACGTCATCAGCCTGCGCAACGGCCGGGCACCCGGCGGTTCAGGTCGCTCACAGAGTCGTAGGTCGGGTAGTGCGGGTGGCGGCGGGGGCTGCGGAGAGGGTGCGTAACTGAGGGGCGTGATGGGGGAAGCGGCCGTGGCCGCGGGGCCTTGTCCGCTGCGCGAGGACAGCTTCACGCGCTTCTCGTCGCAGAGCAATGTGTATGGGCTGGCAGGCGGCGCCGGCGGGCGCGGGGAGCTGCTGGCCGCCACGCTTAAAGGCAAGGTGCTCGGCTTCCGCTACCAAGACCTCCGACAGAAAATCCGGCCAGTGGCCAAGGAGCTGCAGTTCAACTACATTCCCGGTTGGTGGCGCTATGGTGCTGGGAGGGGCCTTCGAACGTGGTGTTGAGAAGGCTTCTGAGGCTCTGTCTGAGCCGGGTCACCGTGCTGGGAGAATGGAATCGGGGTAGTTTAAGGGGGTCACTGGGATCAGGAGGCAGGCATAGTTGGGGCCTGGATGAGCCTAGGGTTTCAGGATTCTTCAGACTTACAGGTCAGGATCCCTGGTACCCAGGGAACCGAGGTCGGGTGATAGTGGTCAGGACTCAGACCAGAGGGCATGATGATTGCGGTGGCCAGAGTTCACCATGTTTGGGAGATCGCAGTCATGAGTCTGCCTGACACTGAACTTAGAACTCTCCCCTCCCAGTGGACGCGGAGATTGTCTCCATTGACACTTTCAACAAGTCACCCCCCAAGCGGGGTCTGGTTGTGGGGATCACGTTCATCAAGGTACCTAGAGCCCCCTCCACCTCCCTTCGCCCTCCTCCTTACACACATGGTAAGTTCCACTGAGCTGCCCCAGATCCCACCTGCCACCCCTGCCCTCCCCTGAACCCTGTGTCCTCCCCCAGGATTCAGGGGACAAGGGCAGCCCCTTCCTGAACATTTACTGCGACTATGAGCCCGGCTCTGAGTACAACCTTGACTCCATTGCCCGTGAGTGAGGCGTGGACGGGAGGAGGGAGAGGGTCCCCGACAGGTCCCCCATGCTCGCGTGCCTGTGCCCCTCCCTACAGAGAGCTGCCTGAACCTGGAGCTCCAGTTCACTCCGTTCCAGCTGTGCCATGCAGAGTGAGTGTCCCCTGGGCATCCGCACCCACCCCACTGTAAATGTAGAAACCCTGAGTTCTCGAACCCCTTCTTTACTTACAGATCCCTGTAGTCTGTTTCCCCTTCTGGAAAATAAAGAGGTTGTACTAGATTAGGGATTGAAAACTAAAATGCCAGCCAGGCACGGTGGCTTACACCTGTAATCCCAGCATTTTGAGAGGCTGAGGTGGATGGATCACCTGAGGTCAGGAGTTCGAGACCACCCTGGCCAACATGACGAAACCCTGTCTCTACTAAAAATACAAAAATTAGCTGGGATGGTGGTATGCACCTCTAATCCCAGCTACTCAGGAGGCTGAGGCAGGAGAATCACTTGAACCTGGGAGGTGGAGGTTGCAGTGAGCCGAGATTGTACCATGGCACTCCAGCCTAGGTGACAAGAGCGAAACTCTGTCTCACAAATAAATAAATTAAATTAAACTAAAATGCCTTTGGGGACCAGGGAGGTCATGTGAGAATGGAAAGCACAAGTGTAATGTAACAGGGAGCATGTGTCCACATACGCATATGCAGCTGAGGTTGGAAAGCTGTAGCTAAGTGGAGACCACAAACTTGCCCACAATCAGATTCTACGTTTGTTTTTTAGAGCATCGTTTTTTTTTTTCTGAGACAGAGTCTTGCTCTGCCACCCAGGCTGGAGTGCAGTGGCCGGTTCTCAGCTCACTGCAAGCTCCGCCTCCCGGGTTTACGCCATTCTCCTGTCTCAGCCTCCCGAGTAGCTGGGACTACAGGCTGGGACTACCACCTCACCCGGCTAGTTTTTTTGTATTTTTTAGTAGAGACGGGGTTTGGTCTCTCACCGTCATTAGCCGCAGGGATGGTCCATCCGGATCTCCTGACTCATGATCCAGCACCCAGCGCGGGCGCCGTCCTCGGCCTCACAAAGTGCTCGTTTTTTGTGATTTTTAGTAGCCAGACGAGGGGGTTTCCACCGTCGGTTAGCCAGCGATGGTTCCGACTCTCCTCGCCCTCGTGCATCCGCCCACGCACTCTCGGCTCCAAAGTGCTGGGCGATTCAGCCGGCTTGAGCCACCCCGCCACGGCCCTAGTCATCTTCTAGAAAGAGACCAGAAACACAGCACTTCTAGAATACTGGGGTTTCAGATTGAAGGGAGAGGTCCTAGCTTCTAAAGATTCTACACGTTCCATTCTAAGAGTTCCACATTCTATCCTGACAATCACAGAGGCGAGAGGTACAGGAGCTAGTGCGGGCTCTAACGAGTCGGGTAGGTTCTAGCCAAGCCTGTTCCCGCAATTCTGAGACTGGGAGGTACATTCCTTGGATTCTGAAGATTCTCATGCAGCGGCCTCGCGTTTCTACACGTTGTGGCTGTTTTCAAGGCACGATCGGCAGTAACCTCAGGAGCCTGCCAGCCCTGAGAGTTCTAACCCTCCGGTCTAGTGTCCCTGGATCCCCAGAATATTAAGGTTCTCCAATAAGGCCGGGGTTTTTTCGCCACAGAGGAGAGTTCTGGCCTTCTCAGATCACCAACATGCGATCTCGCCACTTCCGTGGGTTCCTAGATTTGCTGCTGCTTTCAGCGGTCCAGGTCGGGAGGATCAACTGCGGAGGAGCCGTTGTTCTCTTCTTGGAGTGCGGAATGCACCCGGCTATTCCATCTCTAAGGCCAGGAGGCCCCCTGATGGCGGGGAGGCGTGCTGGCAGAGCCTGTGGGGTTCACTGTGGGCTGGCGCCTGGGTGGGTATATGCTGTGACAACTGACTTAACGCGGCGTGTGCGGGGTGGGCTCTGCCCGGCTTCTCCCCAGAACGAGGGGCTGCATCAGTTTGAGGGAACGAGCCCGCTGGACAAACCTCTTCCCGAGCCTGAGACGAACCTGACCACGCTAGGTAGGGGAGAGAGGTCCCGAAAGAGGCACCGGGGACCGGCGGCACGTGACTCCAAGAAGATCAGGGCGTGGGACCTTAGAGAAGTTGGCACAGGGGCGAGGAGGCTCACGAAGAAGGAGTCCACACATGATTCAGAGAAATTGCATCAGCAGGGGTACACCGCAGAAAAACAAGAGGCTGCGACTTCGCAGCCCCTCGGGGGTGTGCAGAATTGACATCCAGAGGAATTGGGTGGTGAGGATTCATCCCAGCCAGAGGCATCAGGCAGCAGGCTCCCCGGGCTACAGGGAGGGGCCAACTGCTCCTGGCGCGGACGGGCCGAGGGGCGGCCGGCCGGCGGGCCCACATGGCCCTTGGCCTCAATCTATCCATCCCGCCGCCAGTGCTCCTCTCTGGCTCTGGACAGTCGCAGCGCAACCTCCCCGGCACAAACCGCGTCCCGGCGCCCCGTCCTTCAGCTCTGCGGCTGTCCAGAGTGGTTCATGTCCCGTGTCCGCCCACGTGGACCGCGAGTCGAGGTGAGGACCGGTCGGATGAGCGCGGGCGGTAAGGAGCTGGGATTGAGCGCTGGGGCGGGGCAGGGTGGGGCTGAGGATGGGAGCTCGGTGGGGTAGGGGAGGGCAGGTACAGGGGGCGCTTGAAAGGGATGCGAGGGTGGCGGCTAGCCTGGGGCGGCGGGGATAAGGTGGCCCGGTCAACAGGCTCGGAGCCTGGTGAAGTAGGTAAACCTGGGGGCGCGGAAGGATGCACGGGTGCGGTTGAGGGCGGGGGCTTCGGGTGGGGTTGGCAGAGCTGCGCAGGGACTGCCGCCACGGCTACTGGTGGGAGCTTTTCAGGGCTGGGGCGGGACCAGGGTGGGGCTGGGGCTCTGAGTCCTCGCTCTTCACGCAGAGGTTCTGCAGATGTGGTCGGTCCTGCAGGACGGCCCCATCTCCCGAGTGATCGTGTTCAGCCTCTCGGCCCCCAAGGGTGAGCTCTGGGTTTGAGGGGATGGGGAGAGAGCAGTGGATGGAACGTGTCGGGGGAAAAGACAACTCTGCATTCTTGGGAACGTGTCGGGGGAAGAGACAACTCTGCATTCTTGGGTCCTCCCACCCAGATTTGCACCCCTCTCCCAAAGTGTCCAGCCCCTAGTCCCTCCCTCCTGGATCCCCCACTCCAGGCCTTGAACTGCAGTGCACCTCTTCCCTCCCCTCCCCTCCTGTGAATATAACTTCCAGGACTGGCACATGGGGCCTAACCCATATATTTTCTGTTAGAGTCCATAGTTGTTCTCTTCACTTTGGTGTAACCTTAGCCCTGTAGCCTGGGGCTGAGCGTCCACCTCTCCCTCTGTACCCTAACCTGCACGTCTCACATCGGGACTTCTTCACCCTACTCTGTGGCCCCTTCGCTATGTCTCTTGATGCAGTCTAGCTCCCGGCTATGCTCCTGGACTCACCACCATCCCACCACTCAGAGTCTAGCCTTTTCCTCCAGTATGTTGATCATTCCTGCTCCTTTACTGGGGTCTATCCCTGACTGGCATTTTGCTTGTGTAAAAAAGTTTTGACTAGGCGGGGTAATCCCAGCACTTTGGGAGGCTGAAGCAGGCAGATCACCTGAGGTTGGGAGTTCAAGACCAGCCTGACCAACACAGTGAAACCCCATCTCTACTAAAAATACAAAAATTAGCAGGGCGTGCTGGCAGGCGCCTGTAATCCCAGCTACTCGGGAGGCTGAGGCAGAAGAATCGCTTGAACCCAGGAGGTGGAGGTGGCAGTGAGCTGAGATCACACCACTGCCCTCCAGCCTGGGCGACGGAGTGAGACTCTGTCTCAAAAAAGAAAAAAAAATGTATTTCAATCACTTTGGGGACACAAGTGGTTTTGGTTGCATGGATAAATTCTATAGTGATGGATTCTGAGATTTTAATACACCCATCGCCCGAGTAGTGTCTGTTGTACCTAATGTGTAGCTTTTATCCCATACCCACTCCCACCTTCCCGCTTCTGAATCTCCAAACACCATCATATACTCTGTATGCCTTTGTGTACTCATAGCTTAGCTCCCTCTTCTGTGAGAACATACCTTTTTTGGTTTTCCACTCCTGTGTTACTGCACTTAGGGTAATGATCTCCAGTTCCATCTAAGTTGCTGCAAAAGACATTTCCTTCCTTTTTATGACTTGTGTAGTACTCCATGGTGTATATATGCCACATTTTCTTTCTCCACTCATTAGTCGATGGCCACTTAGGTTGGTTCCACATCTTTGCAGTTGTGAAGGGCTGCTGTAAACATACATGCACAAATGTCTTTTTTTTTTTTTTCCAGAGAGAGTCTGGCTCTGTCGCCCAGGCTGGAGTGCCGTGGCTCAATCTCGGCTCACTGTCACCTCCACCTCCCGGGTTCAAGCAATTCTCCTGCCTCAGCCTCCTGAGTAGCTGGGATTACAAGCGTATGCCATCATACCAGGCTGATTTTTGTGTCTGATTTTTGTGTTTTTAGTAGAGACGGGGTTTCACCATGTTGGCCAGGCTAGTCTCGAACTCCTGACCTCAGGCGATCTGCCTGCCTCGACCTCCCAAAGTGCTGGGATTACAGGCGTGAGCCACCGCGCCCGGAACCTCAGACTATCATCTAACACCTTTTTCTCCTTCTGGTGTCTGACGTTCCTAATTTCTCTCATAGGCCAATCTCTAACCCTCCCTCTGTAACAGCCTCAAGACTTTTTCCAGAGATCTAACTTGCATGTCTCTCATTAAAGGGGCCTGGGGTATGATGAGGAGCCCGGGTATGATGAGGAGCCCGGAACCTGTCCCCACAAAACCGTTCCCCTCTTCATTCATGTTTTTTTTTTTTTCTTTTTTTCCTGAGACGGAGTCTTGCTCTGTCACCCAGGCTGGAGTGCAGTGGTGCGATCTCGGCTCACTCCAACCTCCGCCTCCCGGGTTCAAGCAATTCTCCTACCTCAGCCTCCTGAGTAGCTGGCATTACAGGTGCCCGCCACCATGCCTGGCTAATTTTTGTATTTTTAGTAGAGGCGGGGTTTTATCACGTTGACCAGGATGGTCTTGAACTCCTGACCTCAGCTGATCCACCCGCCTCGACCTCCCAGAGTACTGGGATTACCATTCATGTTTCTTCTCCAGAGACCAAGGACAGGCCAGCACAAGATGAGTACAGCGTGCTTGTGGCCAGCATGTTGGAGCCAGCAGTGGTGTATCGGTAAGGGGGCCTGAGATACATGGGTGTGGTCTAACCTTGTCATTCTCCACAGTAAGTTCCTTTGGGTGGATTACCCAGAGCTGGACAAGTAAAGATACTTGTGACCCAGGGGCGGGGGCTGTGAATTTTGAAGTCTAGACTTGCAGGGAATATGTTGAGGTGGGGGGGTGGGAGCAGAGATGCCCCCTGGAATGGATGTAGTAGGTGTGCTGGCAAATGGCTAATCACTGGCTATGCACGAGGAAAGCCCAGGTTTGTAGCATCTGCCAGAGTTTCCAAAATGTAAATACTTCCGCCACGGTGGCTTTCAAACCATGAACATGATTACATGGGAACGTTTCCCAGTCAGCTCTTGAAAGCGACTATGGCCAGCCCTGGCACCCCTCTAGGGGTGGTGAAGGTGTCCGGCCAGGGCCAAGCGCTCTTCGGGGTTCCATGAAGGCAGCGTGGGTGTCTAGATTGAGGACACGCGTTTCTGAATCCCCAGATGGGACCCTGTGGCTTTCCATTTGGGAGTGAGGTGGTCCCCGAGGTGAAGGGCTTGCGTGCACAGGTTGACCCCTTGCTGGATCTGTGAATATGTCCATATTTGAGGTGATGACGTCTAGGCTTCCAGAGGACCAGTGTGTCTAGGCCTGAGAAGGGAAGCAGTACCAGTGCCCAGCTCAGCGTCTGCCAAGGGTGCCGGGCACTGCAAGCTGACCCCAGTCTGCTGCATTTGGGACCCTCAGGGACCTGCTGCACCGGGGCCTTGAAGACCAGCTTCTCCTGCCCGGCAGTGACCAATTTGACAGCGTCCTCTGCGGCCTGGTCACCGACGTAGATTTGGATGGGCGGCCGGAAGTCCTGGTGGCCACCTATGGACAGGTGGGACCTGACAGTTGGAGCCACCACCCACCGTCCTCGCTCCACTGTGCCCCCCGTCTACCTGTGTGACCTGACTCTTCACCCCTGCAGGAACTGCTGTGTTATAAGTACCAGGGCCCAGAGTCGGGGATCCCTGAGGCCCAGCACGGGTTCCGCCTGCTGTGGCAGCGGGGCTTCTCGAGTCCCCTGCTGGCCATGGCTCACGTGGACCTGACTGGGGACGGGCTGCAGGAGCTTGCCGTGGTCTCCCTGAAGGGCGTGCACATCCTGCAGGTAACCCCGGCTCTCAGGGAGAAGGGTTGACCTCAGCAGTTTCAGGCAGGGGGTGCAGGCCACCTTCCGGAGGAGGGAGGAACTCATTTCTGGTAGGCAATTCCTACCGGCCAGGACAACTCCCAGGAGAAAGGGGCATCTGTGAGCGCTCACAGCAGCTGGGGTGGGGGCACCGGCCTGGTGAAGGAGATTTATTTATGTATTTATTCTTTTTATTCTTTTATTTTTGAAACAGAGTCTTGCTCTGTCACCCAAGCTGGAGTGCAGTGACTCGATCTCAGCTCACTGCAACCACCTCCCAGGTTCAAACGATTCTCATGCCTGAGCCTCTCAAACAGCTGGGATTACAAGGGCCCGCCACCACGCCCAGCTAATTTTTGTATTTTTAGTAGAGACGGGGTTTCACCATGTTGCCCAGGTTGGTCTTGAACTTCTGGCCTCAAGTCATCCGCCCACCTCGGCCTCCCAAAGTGCTAGGATTACAGGCGTGAGCCACCACACCTCACCCTTCTTTTTTTTTTTTTTTGAAACAAAGTCTCACTCTGTTTGCCCAGGCTAGAGTGCAGTGGCGTGATCTGAGTTCACTGCAACCTTCACCTTCCGGGTTGAAGTGATTCTTCTGCCTCAGCCTCCCGAGTAGCTGGGATTACAGGCGCCTGCCTCCACGCCTGGCTAAATTTTATATTTCTTCTAATCTCAGTTCCTTACATTTGGGTCTAGGCTTTGTCCCTCCCACTAGAAATTCGCTACAGGCCACTCCCCTTCACCCCTATCACAGAGGCCCATTCCCATCCCACACACTGGTCTGCTCTCTGCCCTCCCACCTGGGCCGAGCTCCTGGCCTTTGGAGTTGCTTCACTCTAGACTGTCCGCCATGATGTAACCTTTCCCCTCTGCAGCTCTTCCTCAGCTCCATCCCCCTCCTTCTCTTGTTCCCCACAGCACAGCCTGATCCAGGCCTCGGAGCTGGTCTTGACCCGGCTTCGACATCAAGTGGAGCAGAGGAGACGTCGGCTACAGGGGTTGGAGGACGAGGCAGGTGCAGGGCCAGCTGAAAATGCAGCCTCTTAAGCACCCATGCACCCACTCTTCCCAGACCTGGGGCGACTCATGGCATGCTTACCGCCACCCGCTGGTGGGGGGTGTCCTGAAGGACAGGATGCTCTCCTCAGACCTCCCCAGGGTGGTGAAGCTGTGTCCTGAGACCCCAGCTAACCCACTCCTCTCTCTGTGCCTCAGTGTCCCTATTTGAAAGCAGGGATGATCCCGACCCACCCTGTCCACTCTCGATGAGAATTGGCTAACTGATGGTTATTTATATGTCCAGAAGAACAGCATTTCCCAGTTGTCTCGATTATTTTGTTCGGCAAGCATTTGGTGGGCACCTGCTGTATGCCTGGCTCTGTGTTGGATGCTGGATTCACCCAGAGGAATTGAGGGAGACGGATTTGGGGGAGAGGGAATCCAAGGCTAGACCCAGATACAGGATGGAGGTTAGATCCCAGGGTAGAACCCAAGAGAAAGAAATGAGGTGACACCTTAGCAGAAAGGCTAAAGTTAAACCACTGGGGAACAGACTATGTAAAGTGGAAGGAAAAGAACTGAGGTTAGACCCCAGCAAGTGAATTGAGGTTAGACCCTAGTGGAGTGGGCTGACATGAGACCCCAGTGGAAAGATCTAGATCTGAGGGTAGATCCCAGTGGAAAGGCAAGGAGCTTGAGCGTTTAGAGGAAAACTTGTGGGTAGAAAGGGCTGCTGTGGGAAAACAGTGGTCCATTTGTAGCAGAGGGTCTGAGGCTAGACTCTCTATGAATGATGCTGAGGTTGGACCCCAACAAAAAGTAGGTATGGTCAGACCCCTGCAAGGGGCCAGGGTTAAACCCAGCAGAAAGTGAGCTTAGTTCTCAGTGGGGAGCACTGAGGCAAGACCCAGGGAGAAGACTTGCAGGCTAGACCATGCTGGAAAGGGCTAAGCTTAGACCTAATCTAAAATGCCCAGGGGATTGGGGCCCCAGGGAGCGGGAGAGAAGCCTGATTCTCCTAGCCTGTGGTGGTAGGAGTTGCCTTGCCTGTGGTCTTGTATGTGTGTGTGAGACGGAGTCTCATTCTGTCTCCCAGGCTGGAGTGTAGTGGCGCGATCTCGGCTCACAGCAACCTCTGCCTCCTGGTTCAAGCGATTCTTCTGCCTCAGCCGCCTGAGTAGCTGGGATTACAAGTGTGCATCACCATGCCCGGCTAATTTTTTTGTATTTTTAGTAGAGACAGGGTTTCACCACGTTGGCCAGGCTGGTCTCAAACTCCTGATTGCAGGTGATCCACCCGCCTCGGCCTCCCAAAGTGCTGGGATGACAGGCGTGAGTCACCGTGCCCGGCCTCCTGTGCTCCTTTCTGTATTACCAGGAGAAGGAATCAGAGGCCTGTGTCTCTAGGACCAGTGGAGGACGGGAACGATGCAAGTCTTGTCCTCCCTCCACTGCAGGCCAGGAATAGAATCTGGGTCAGCAGGGTTGGGGGATGATCATTTCCTGGGCCATATCCAGGCTGGGGGCAGAGGTTGGGCAGGACACCTGCTTCCTGCGGGGTTCAGGGGAGAGGCAGACACTAGTCATTCTGGCCATCTGTCTGCCTCCCGCTATGGAGGTCCACCCAGAAGTCTGACCACCAGCACTGACAGAGAAGACCCAGCCACCAGTTGTCTACCGAGCGTTTATGGGAGTTAGGAGCTCAGCAACTCCTGGCCATCCCTGTCTTCACCCTCGTTACCAGAAGCCAGGCCCAGGCGTGGGAAGTTGCAGGGAGCTGGATCCTCTCCCTCCCCTGGCAGCAGGCCTGATGGTGTCCAGCCAGGACTGGCAGTGGGCAGGACCGGTGGCACGAGTAGGGCCCCCTCCCTCCCACTGTCCACCTGTGGAGAAGGAGCACGCCACACCGACTCACACACCATCACCCCCTGTCGGGGGGGGGAGTGGGATTGGGAGTGGGTGTAGTGATGGTGTGCCTTGCAGAGGTGTGTGCTTGTGTGGGGGTATGTGTGTGGGCCCATCAGAGGGCGCGTGAGTTTGTGTCTTCAGGAGCCCAGGCCACCTGCCTGGCCCTTTGCAGTTCATGTCTTTTTGTTTTGGAGACGGTGTCTCACTCTGTCGCCTAGGCTAGAGTGCAGTGGCGTGATCACAGCTCACTGCAGCCTCCACCTCCCAGGTTCAAGTGTTCTCCTGCCTCAGCCTCCCAGGTAGCTTACAGGATTACAGGTGTGTGCCACCTCGCCCGGCTACTTTTTGGATTTTTAGTAGAGACGGGGTTTCGCCTTGTTGGCCAGGTTGGTCTCAAATCCCTGACATCAAGTGGTCTGCCTGCCTTGGCCTCCCAAAGTGCTGGGATTGCAGGCGTGAGCCACCTTGCCCAACCTGCAGGTGTCTTCTTGACTTGACCGGTCCTCAGCCTGGGGAATTGTACGGTGCAGCAGTTAAGGGTGCAGAATCTGGAGCCATATTTACCACCTCGTGCCTTGGTTTCCCTGTCTGTAAGTGGAGCTCATAATAGCATTTACCTCACAAAGTTGGTGTAAGGGTCGATTGTGTCAACGTATGTCCTGAATTTATAAAAAAAAGTTAGAACATGCCAGGTGTGGTGGTTCTTACCTATAATCCCAGCGCTTTGGGAGGCCGAGGCAGAAGGATTACTTGAGCCCAGGAGTTGGAGACCAGCCTTAGTAACATAGTGAGACCCTGTCTCTTAAAAAAAAAAAAAAAAAAAAAAAAAAAAATGGAGGGAAAAAGCCTGGCGTGGTGGTGGTGGTGGGCACCTGTAGTCCCAGCTACTCGGGAAGCTGAGACAGCAGGATTGCTTGAGCCCAGGAGGTTGAGGCTGCAGTGAGCTGAGATCGTGCCACCGCACTCCAGCCTGGGTGACAGAGTGAGACCCTGTCTCAAATAATAATGTGATGCCGATGCCAGGCACGTGGTCAGGGCTGCCTGTATGCATGGCAGCTGTTGTTATTCTTATTAATGGGTGTCTTTGTGGTTGTTTCTGGCCTCCTTTGTGAGGCTGTGCAGGCACAGTATGTGAATTTGGATCTGACTCCAGCTAAACATTCTTGCCCTCCCCCTAGTTCTGTGAGTCTGTAACTATTTGTAGCTGTTGGCCCTTGTATGGCTGGGAGACTGTGTGCGTGTATGTGTGTGCGTGTGTGTGTGTTGGGGGGCGGGGGCTGCTTCTGAAACGCACAGGAGCGCCCTCCGCTGCTGTCCCCTGCCTCTGGTGCTGAACCCGGAGGCTGGGGAGGAGGCTCAGGCTCCCTGCTCCTCCCGCCTTGTTCCCCAGGCCCCTCCCCGGGCCTCCCCGCCTCCCGCACCGCCTCCCCTCTGCCCGCCTCCGCCTCCTCCCCTCTCTCCGGCTCCTCCCCTCTCTCGCTCCCTCGCCGACTCCCCTCCCCGTGTCCCTCCCCTCTCCTCCTCTCCTCCCTCTATCCCCTCTCCCTCCCCTCCTCCCCGGCTCTCCCTCTCAGTCTCCGGCTTTTCTCTCTCTCAATCTCTCTCTCTCTTTCGGGCGGAGTCGCCCACCACTGCCAGCCCAGCGCTGGGGGGACCTGCTGCAGGCTGTAGCCGCAGGTAAGAGACCCCATTGGTGGGTAGGTGGGGGCGTGGGAAAAGGACGGGGTTACCCCAGGCGCGGAATGGGGGCGGTTCGGGAAGCCTGGAGCTGGCTTCCCTGGGCTGGTTTATGGAGGTGGGGGGCTGCCTGGCCCAGCACGGGTACCTTCTGTGGGGTGGGAGTGCCACCAGCCGCCCCAACACCTTCAGCCCCTCCTGGTTCTCAGGCGGCTGGGGAGGGGGGCCACCTGGGTACTGGGGGGGAGGACACCCCGCCCCCACCCCGTCTGGGGCACCCCCC
>NW_016803605.1:772850-781746 GCF_001698545.2 Rhinopithecus bieti
CCCCCCCTCCCGCGCTCTCTACCTCCGCCCCCGCCTTCCTGTGTCTGGGTCTCATCTTTCTGTCTCTCCACATCTCTCAAGGGTCTCTGTCTAGCAGAGTCTGGCCGCCTCTGGGAGTCCCTGTCTCTCAGTCTCTCACTCCTGTCTCACTCACTCTGTGTCTCTGTGCCGGGGGGCTCTGTCTCTACTGTCTCTAAGTCCTGGGTTTCTCTCTCCTTTCCTCTTGCGCCATCTCTGTTTCTCTGTGTCTCTGTGTCTCTGTCTCTCTCCCCTGTCTCAGCTTTCCTGTGTCTCTCTCTGTCTCTGCTTTCTCTGTGTCTCTGTCTCTTTCCATGTCCGCGTCTCTCTCTCCCGCTCTCTCTTTCTCTCTCTCTCTCCCCCTCGTCTCCATCTCTACCTCTGGGTATCTCAGTCTCTGTTTCTCTCTCTCTTTCCTCTTCTCTGGCTCTCCCTGGGAGCCAGTGTGCCCTCCTCCTCCACACCACTGTCTCCGCCCCTGGCAGGGGAGACCTGGAGGAAGAAGACCTCCCCCACCCGCAGAGTGGGCTCCCCCAGGCCTGGAGTCCTCTAAACTCCTCTCCCCACTTCAGCAGAGCTCCCTTGCTCTCTCTGGTCCTCCCAGCCGGCACCCACCCCAACTCTCCCCTGAGAACCGAGCCCGCCTCCCCTTGCCTTGTTTCTGACATTCTGAGGCCGGTCCTTCTTGCAGTTTAACCGGTAGTCTTTGTAGTAGATATGAGACCAGATGTCCCTTCAATCTAACCTCCCCATTCTTCCTCGTATAACTGGACCAGTCCTTCCTACCGTCTAACTTCCATACCTCTTGCTGTTTGTTCAGCTCTTGATTCATTCATTCTTGTTGATAATTACTGAGCGCCTTTCCTGCTCCGGGCAAGCACAGGGTACTGGGTTAGACCAGGCCAGTCCTTCCTGCAGTCTCACTTCCATCCCTTTCCTGGTGTGCCAGCCTCACACCTGTCTCAGTGGGGGTGGGTCTCAACAGCTTCTCCGCCACCTCTTGGGGGATGCTGAGAGGGCCCTGGCCAACACACTGGCTGCCTTCCTTGAGTGAAGGAGGCCATGGAGAAGGTGGGCGAGAGAGTGAGTGATGGAGAAAAGGTATGAGGCTGTGCCTGTAGCCCTGGTCTGTGTGTGTGTGTGTGTGTCTCCCTGGCTGCAGGTGAGGTCCCAGCCCTGTGTGACAGTGCCTGCGGGGGGCTTCAGATGACTTTAAAGAGCACTAGGTTAAGAGCCCTGTTCCTCCTTTGGACCTCAGTTTACCTATTATCAGTGTATCACAGCCCCAAGCACCCAAACTCTGTGATGTGATCCCCACGCTGGACCATTTCGAGGTGGTTGGGAGCACTTGGGCTCACGCTGGGGCAGTAAACGTGCATGTTTAGAAGTCTGAGGGCCAGCCCCCCAACACAGGCACAGTCAGGAAAGCACCCCTCGCAGCACCGCCCCACTGTGGGGTGGCAGCGTGAGGGATGTGAGGGAGGGGTCTTACCTGGCACGCCAGACTGCACCCACCCCCAGACATGCAGTCCCGTTCTTCTGACCAAGGACCCAAGAGGTGTGTGAGGTGGAACAGGGGTGCCCACCGCTGACCCGTTGGCCACAGGCCCGCAAAGGGAGGGAGAGATGGCCCTGGGAGATGGTGCCTGCCATCTGCCCTCCCCATTCCCACCCTGGGCTCCACCTGATCCTTTTGCCCCTGGATTCTAAAAGCAGATTGGGTTTCAGGGCTGCTGGTGGATGGAGAGGCAGAGGCAGGAGCCGGGAGCAGAGGGAGCCCATGGTCCCCAGTGACAGGGCTCAGACCTCTTGGTCATTCATTTCACAAATATTTATCTAGTGCTTTCTCTCCCTGACTGCTCCTCCCGCAAGGCCCCAGCGAGAAACCAGGTTTTGCAGGAAAAAGGGATTGCACTAGGCTGTACTTGACCAGCCCCTGGGCTAGGAGGGTGGACATGAGAACCCCCATCACCTGGCCCTGGTCTCCCTTGAGAACTACAGCAGCAGGGACAGGTGGTTAAACCTGAGGGAAGAATTCCCAGGCCAAGGCTTCCTCCCGGAGAGAGTGGGGTTTGGTTTGATGCTTTAGAAGAATTCCTGACTCCTATTTCTCCTGAAAGCCGGGGAGGCGGAGGGAGAAGGGAGCATGAGTCTTTGCTTTGGATCCTGGTGGGTTTGTAATTATGCCTAAGTTGTTGCTAATTAGGGGGCTGCTAATTAGATGTATCATTAGGGGCCTTGCTGACGGGGCTAATTGTGCAGTGCCCTTTAAGAATCACCCCTCTTCCCCGCCCCTGCCTGCACACACACACACACACACACACACACACACACAGACGCACACAGGCGTGCTCCTCGCTTGCTCTCTCCTTCTTGGGAAGTTCTGCCAACACGCTGCCTCCCTCCCCCAGAGGAGCCAGCTCCCAGCCCATGGGTACGTGGGTGTGAGTTGGGGACAGGCTGTGGGTTAGACTCTCAGAAGAGCTTTTCAGGCAAATGGAAGCCCCTAGAAGAAATGAGGCTGGTGGCAGAAGGGTCTGGGAGGGTGGAGGCTCCCAGGACACCTCTCTTCCTCTCTCCCTCCCTTTTTGATAAGCCACTGGGTTACCGTGGCAACGTGAGGGCGGGGCGGAGGAGCTCAGAGTCAGGGCCACTCTTGGAGAGCCGACCTGGGAGCCAGAGTTGGTGCTGGATGATGTGGGCAAGTTCCATAACCTCTCTGTACCTTGGTCCTCTCACCTGTGGAATGGAGGGGCACTCCCCAAAGCGGGAGGGTGTCATTTTGGATGGGGTGTTCGGGGAAGGTGACATCAGAGTGGAAACCCGAAAGGGAGGAGGGAGCAAGGCTAGTGGATATGTGGGGAAGAGTGGGCCGGGCACGGTGGCATGCGCCTGTGATCTCAGCACTTTGGGAGGCCAAGGCAGGTGGAGCGCCTGAACCCAGGAGTTCAAGAACAGCCTGGGCAACAAAGAGACTCCCGGCTCTACAAAAGATTAGCTGGGTGTGGTGGCGCACGCCTGTACTTCCCGCTACTTGGGAGGCTGAGGAGGGAGGATCGCTGAGCCCTGGAGGTCGAGGCTGCAGTGAGCTGTTATGGCGCCACTGCACTCCAGCCTCGGCAACAGAGCGAGACCCTGTCTCAAAAATAAATACACAAATAGAGAAGTGTGTTCGAGGGAGGGGGAACAGCAGGTGCCAGGGCTCCAAGGCAGAAGCTTGTCTGGTGAGGCTGAGGAGCAGAGGGGAGGTGAGGGTGGCTGAGGCAGACTGGGTGACGGGGAGAGGGCAGAAAAAAAGGCCAGAAAGGGATTCGGGGCCAGATTGTGCAGGACCTCACAGGCCCTGGAGAGGACATTGGTGCTGTGAGTGAGATGGGAACCATGGGGGTTCTGAACAGCAGAGGGATGATGCAAGCCGATTTGTGGGCTTTTTTTTGTTGTTGGTTTTGTTTTGTTTTTGAGACAGAGTCTGGTTTTGTCGCCCAGACTGGAGTGCAATGGCATGATCTTGGCTCACTGCAACCTCCGCCTCCCTGGCTCAAGCAATTCTCATGCCTCAGCCTCCTGAGTAGCTGAGATTACAGGCACACGCCACCACACCTGGCTAAATTTTTTTTTTTTTTTGTATTTTTTGTATTTTTAGTAGAGACAGGGTTTCACCGTGTTGGCCAGGCTGGTCTCAAACTCCTGACCTCAAGTGATCCACCTGCCTCGGCCTTAAAGTGCTGGGATTACAGGTGTGAGCCACCGTGTCCAGTGATTTGTGTTTTAAAAGGAGACCCAGATAAGACACGATAATAGCCACTCAAACTCAGCACCTGAGGCAGGGAGAGAAATAATGAAACAGTAGAGCCCCCACACCCACAAATGGGACAGAAAGCCCGGCACAGGGCCTTGGATGTCACAGCCCCTAAGGAACTGCACCACTTACAGAGCCTGGGGAGAAGCCCAGGTCAGACACCGGGAAGCTGGAGAGACTGATGCCTGCTACCACCTTGGGGAGGGACATGAATGAGACCCTCCAGCAACCCCTCCCCAGCCCTCCTTGAAACAGACATGGTCCAACACCCGCCACAGCCCAAATCCTGCGCAAGAGCTTTCACAGGGCCGAGTTGGAGACTGAATCTCCTAACAAACTCAGAGCCTCCTGCTCCCTGCCTCTCAGTGAATTTGGCAGTTTGTGTGCTTTTGTGCCTGGCTTCATTCAGCCGCTGTGACATCTGTGAGATTCATCCATGTGCTGGGTGCAGCAGCAAATAATCCACTCCCTTTTCAGTGCTCTATAATATTTCACTGTGCAAATCCTCCAAATATCTATCTCCATTTTACTGCCGATAGGCCTCTGGGTTGTTTCAAGATTGACGCTATTATAAATAAAGCTGCTATGAACATTCTTGTTTTATTTTATTTTGAGATGAAGTCTCACTCTGTCACCCAGGCTGGACTACAGTAGCGCCACCTCAGCTCACTGCAACCTCCGCCTCCCAGGTTCAAGCGATTCTCTTGCCTCAGCCTCCCGAGTAGCTGGGGTTACAGGCTCCCGCCACCCTGCCCAGCTAGTTTTTGTATTTTTAGTAGAGACGGGGTTTCACCATGTCGGCCAGGCTGGTCTTGAACTCCTGACCTCAGGTGATCCACCCACCTCGGCCTCCCAAAGTGCAGGGATTACAGGTGTGAGCCACTGCGCCTGGCTCCTTAGTGGACATAAGGACCTATTTCTCAGGCACATACCAAGGAGCAAAACTGCTGAATTGCACGATGTGTGGTGTGTTCAGCTGTAGTTTCCCGAAGTGCATAGACCAATTTGCATTCCCACCAGCAGCGCATGGGGGTTCCTCTGTCCTTATCTTTCAGTCTTTCTCTCTCTGTGGGTCTCTGGCACTCTCTGTGTCTCTCTGTGTCTCCGTCACCCTGGGTCCCCATCCTCCCTGCACTGGTCCTCAGCTTCTCCCCTAACCCTCCTTCCCCAGTGAGCTTTGAACTTTGTGTTACACAAAGGGGTTTGCTTCCCTCACCCAGACCTCCTCCTCCTTCCCCATAGGACCCCACCACCCCCCATGGCTCCCCTGGCCTTGGTGGGGGTCGCACTCCTCCTGGCGGCTCCCCCATGCTCCGGGGCAGCCACCCCAACCCCTCCCTGCCGCCTCCCCGGCCAATGACAGCGACACCAACACAGGGGGCTGCCAGGGGTCCTACCGCTGCCAGCCGGGGGTGCTGCTGCCCGTGTGGGAGCCCGACGACCCATCGCTGGGTGACAAGGCGGCACGGGCAGTGGTCTACTTTGTGGCCATGGTCTACATGTTTCTGGGAGTGTCCATCATCGCCGACCGCTTCATGGCGGCCATCGAGGTCATCACATCAAAAGAAAAGGAGATCACCATCACCAAGGCCAACGGCGAGACCAGCGTGGGCACCGTTCGCATTTGGAACGAGACAGTGTCCAACCTCACGCTCATGGCCCTGGGCTCCTCTGCACCCGAGATCCTGCTGTCAGTCATCGAGGTCTGCGGTCACAACTTCCAGGCGGGTGAGCTGGGCCCAGGCACCATCGTGGGCAGCGCTGCCTTCAACATGTTTGTGGTCATTGCTGTGTGCATCTATGTCATCCCAGCCGGCGAGAGCCGCAAGATCAAGCACCTGAGAGTCTTCTTCGTCACTGCCTCTTGGAGCATCTTCGCCTATGTTTGGCTTTATCTCATCCTTGCTGTTTTTTCCCCGGGTGTGGTCCAGGTGAGCAAAGACCCATGGATGCTTTCTTGGTGCATGTGTGTCTGCGAAATCCAGAGAGGTGGCTCTTGGCTTGGAATGTTGATTGGTGTATTTGCAGAAATGCATGCGCACATCTGAGAGGGCTGCTAAGTACAGTTGTGCAGGTCACAGACTGCACAAGGGGATTAAGTCAAACAGGGCAAGTCCTGCTGGGGGGAGCTGGAGTTCTGCTCATGCTACCCAGCCATATCTCTGGAGGGTGCAGCAAACATTGATTTGCCTGGAGGGATGCACTGTTTTGCACTTAATAACAGTACGCTTATTTGGAAGGGGCACCTTTTAGCTCCCAAAAGGGTGTTGTATGTACGAACAGAGCCCCTGTGATCTGTGTAATGCATGCTAGGTATGTTCACATGTTTTCCTACACTCTCTACCTTTTGCATAATTGAGTCTCGCTTTTGCAATAAGACATCCTCCATTCACATAATTCATACTACCCTCGCATATAATCCAGCCTTGTGTTTTCCAACGTTGCTAATTGACTTGAGTAACTTAGTGCAATTTGCATAATTTATCCACAGGCTTGCATAGATACATACCTACATCTGCATAATTTAGCCATTTGCCAGATATGTAATCACGGTTTGCATGATTCATTCATTATTCATCATCAGTTTCTGATGTTGGGATAATTTATGCCACTTCAGTGTAACGTATACTCTCATCCAACGCAACATCGATATAAGCCCAGTGACTGCTTTGCATAATTTATTCCAATAGTGAGACAAAATTTAGACTCACAGCTGCATAATTTATACCTTTATTTCCATAATTTTTTGCCTTTCGCTCAGCCCGTGTTTTTTTTTTTTTTTTTTTTTTTTTTTGAGACGGAGTCTCGCTCTGCCGCCCAGGCTGGAGTGCAGTGGCCAGATCTCAGCTCACTGCAAGCTCCGCCTCCCGGGTTCATGCCATTCTCCTGGCTCAGCCTCCGGAGTAGCTGGGACTACAGGCGCCCGCCACCTCGCCCGGCTAGTTTTTTGTATTTTTTTTTTTTTAGTAGAGACGGGGTTTCACCATATTAGCCAGGATGGTTTCGATCTCCTGACCTCGTGATCCGCCCGTCTCAGCCTCCCAAAGTGCTGGGATTACAGGCTTGAGCCACTGCGCCCGGCCCGTGTCTTAACCTGCATACTATGTAGTCTTCCTCGACAATGTTTGCCTAATGTAGTTCCCACAACCCCATGACTGCCTCCTACATTTGCATAATTTATTTATGGGCCTGGCCTAATTCAGTCACACACATGCATAATTTATTTGCAGGTGTCCAGGATTCATTCACACATGTGTGTAATCTATTTTTGCCTATCTGTCAGGTTTCTGCCAGTTACAGTTTCTTCCCAGGAAGGATCTGAAGCTAGAGACAGAAAAATGCCTTGTGGGTTTTCTGTGAAGGAGGATATATAACAGAGGGATCAGAAGCCACAGTGAGGAAAGGGGAGGACAGTGACACCAGAAGACAGGGCTCCTGAAAGAGGGAGAGAGAAAGAGGAGAGAGTTTCTCATCTGCCATGGTGAAAAGCGTGCAGCGATATGTCATAGTTTAAGGTGCTGTTAAAATGAAGTCAGTGTCCTGACTTAGGCTTTCAAAAAGGCCTTTGAGGCCAGGTGTGGCAGCTCACGCCTGTAATCCTAGCACTTTGGGAGGTCGAGGCAGGACCTGAGATCAGGAGTTTGAGACCAGCCTGGCCAACATGGTGAAACCCCATCACTACTAAAAATACAAAAGTTAGCTCAGCATGGTGGTGCTCGCCTGTAATCCCAGCTACTCGGGAGGCTGAGGCAGGAGAATCTCTTAAACCTGGGAGGCGGAAGTTGCAGTGAACCAAGATGGCCCCACTGCACTCTACCCCGGGTGACAGAGTGAGACTCTCTCAAAAAAGAGAAAAGAAAGGAAGAAAGGAGAATGTAACAGATATTTTGTTACATCCCTTTATTTCTGCTGACATGAAATTCTTAGGTAATAACAGAGAGATCTTGTAGCCTCAGAGTTTGATCCATGTACCTGAAGCCAGAGATCTGGGTTCAAATCCCACCTCTGCCTTTCCCTCACTGTGTGACCTAGGGCAGGTTCCTTAGCTTCTCCATGCCTCAGTTTCCCCACCTGTAAAACGGGGATCATGAGAGTGCTGACTTCATAGGGCTGCCATCAGGATTAACTGAATTGCTCCGTGTGGAAAGACTTAAAATAGTCTGCCTGGAACAGAGTAAATGTTAGCTATTCATTAACAAACTCCCCTATGCATTTGGCTTCCAAAAAGTCAATATAATGTCCAAACTGTGTTACAAAGAAAAGATTTCTATTTTTTTGTTTGAGACGGAGTCTTTCTCTGTCGCCCAGGCTGGAGTGCAGTGGCATGATCTTGGCTCACTGCAATCTCCACCTCCCAGGTTCAAGCGATTCTCCTGCCTCAGCCTCCCGAGTAGCTGAGATTACAGGTGTGCGCCACCATGCCCAGCTAATTTTTGTATTTTCAGTAGAGACGGGATTTTGCCATGTTGGCCAGGATGGTCTTGAACTCCCGACCTCAAGTGATTACAGGCGTGAGCCACTGTGCCCCGCCTGAAGAAAAGGTTTCTAACAGAACACTGCATTTCCACCTGGAAATGCTTCATCACAAATACCCTCATGACAAGGGAGCCAAATGCAGGCATCGATTTATAATGAATAAGTTGGGCTTCAGAGAAAGAAAAATATCAGAAACCATTACATGCAAGAAGTCTAGGAAGAGCAACAGGTAGCCTCGAGACTTAAAACAAGTGTATTTGGAGTATGTGAAACCATACATAAGGCCAGGCACAGTGGCTCACACCTATAATCCCAGCACTTTGGGAGGCTGAGGTGGATGGATCACCTGAGGTCATGAGTTTGAAACCAGCCTGACCAACATGGTGAAACCCCATCTCTACTAAAAATACAAAAAATAGTTGGACATAGTGGCTGGTGCCTGTAATTCCAGCTACTCGGGAGGCTGAGGCAGGAGAAATGCTTGAACCTGGGAGGTGGAGGTTGCAGTGAACTGAGACTGGGCCACTGCACTCCAGCCTGGGCAACAGAGATAGACTTCATGTCAGAAAAAAAAAAAAAAAAGACATTTAAAAAAGATATAAA
>NW_016803605.1:783256-828365 GCF_001698545.2 Rhinopithecus bieti
TTTTTTTTTTTTTTTTTTTTTTTTTTTTTGAGATAGAGTCTTACTCTGTCCCCCAGGCTGGAGTTCAGGGGTGCAATCTCGGCTTATTGCAACCTCCACCTCCCAGATTCAAGCGATTCTCCTGCCTCAGCCTTCCTAATAGCTGGGATTACAGGTGCACACCACCACACTTGGCTGATTTTTGTATTTTTGGTAGAGATGGGGTTTCACCATGTTGGCCAGGCTGGTCTCGAAATTTTTAGTAGAGGTGGGGTTTCACCATGTTGGCCAGGCTGGTCTCGAACTCCTGAGCTCAAGTGATCCTCCCACCTCGGCCTCCCAAAGTGCAGGGATTATAGGCATGAACCACTGTGCCTGGCCTTCGGGGGCCTTCTCGTCGTAAATACTCTTTTTTTTTTTTTTTTTTTTTTTTTTAAACGGAGTCTCGCTCTGTTGCCAGGCTGGAGTGCAATGGTGTGATCTCAGCTCACTGCAACCTCCGCCTTTCAGGTTCAAGCAATTATCCTGCCTCAGCCTCCCGAGTAGCTGGGATTACAGGCGTGCACCCAGCTAATTTTTGTATTTTTAGTAAAGATGGGGTTTCACCATGTTGGCCCTTGTGATCCGCCCATCTTCACCTCCCAAAGTGCTGGGATTACAGGCGTGAGCCACCGTGCCTGGCCCGTAAATACTCTTTAATCTTTTCTTCTTCATCTTTGATGGAAAAGGTAACATTTGAATCTTTCCGTGTATATCTTCAAGGCGAACCCTGGAGTCTTGGTGGATGCTTTCCATGTGCCAGGCCTGTGCCGGACCACCAGCAGACTGAGTCTTGGGCCTCTGTGAGCCCGAGATAATAGTACTAAATAATAATGATGGCGATGTTCTTTTCTTTCTTTTTCTTCTTCTTTTTTTTTGAAGATAGAGGCTTACTCTGTCACCCTGACTGGAATGCAGAGACATGATCTCGGCTCACTGCAACCTCCCCCTCCTGGGCTCAAGCAGTTCTCCCACCTCAGCCACCCAAGTACCTGGGATTACAGATGCACACCACCACGCCTGGCTAATTTTGTATTTTTGGTAGAGATGGGGTTTCACCATGTTGGCCAGGCTGTTCTCGAACTCCTGGCCTCAGGTGATCCACCCACTCTGGCCTTCTAAAGTGCTGGGATTACAGGCGAGAGCCACCATTCTTGGCCAGGCAATGTTAATTTCATATCTTGAGTCTTTTCCATGTGTCAGAAACTGAGAATGCTGTGTACTAGGAATACATGTGCTCATTCAGTCTTGGAAATGTCCCCATTTTATAGACCAAGAGACGAGATAGTCATCCCTGTGGTAAAGCCAGGCTCCAAACTCAGAGCTGCCCTGCCTGTGCATTGGAACTGGTTTTATGGGCAGAAGAGCCAGATGTGTGTCACTATTAGAGGCAGAGCCTGTCCATGAGGGCCAGGAAGATGCTAAGGAGGCACTGGCGGGGGTCGTAGGTGGGGAATTGAGGGCGTTTGGGTGAACAGAGAGCAGGCCCTGGATGATGGGTGAGGTTTGGAGAAGTGGAGGCACCCCCAGGTGATGGAGGAGAAATGGGGCAGGCAGAAAAACGATGGAGGGAGTGAGAGGCCAGAAGAGACACAGGCTCTGTCTCTTGACAGCAGCTGGGACCACAGGGTGGGGATTGTCTGTTGCTTGGTAGTAGATGATGTCTGGGTTCCTGGAACCGAGGCAGCCGGGCATGGTTCTCAGCATCTAAAAGGTGGATAGATGGATGAATGAGGAGACCAGGAGAGAAAGAGAACACATAGACACACGCACACATGTGCGCACACACACACACAGATGGACACACACACATGCACTCACATGCACACACATGCACACACGCATGCACACGCACACATGCACATACACATGCACATGCACACATGCACATACACACGCGCACATGCACATACACATGCACACACACATGCATGCACACGCACACATGCACATACACACGCGCACATGCACATACACACGCGCACATGCACACAGAGATGGGGAGTGAGATAGGGAGGGAGAGAGAGAGAAAAGTAGCTCTGGAGAAACACAGATATTGAGAAAGAGAAAGAAACTCACCAGGGATGGAAATAGGTATCTACCAATAGATATAAAAGAAGGACATGGAGACAAGGAGACCGAGGCGACAAGAAAAGAGAGGGAGCCAGGGAGAGAGACAGAGGAGGAGGAAAGGCTAAGAAAACCATTGAGACAGAGGCAAGGAGGGAAAGAGACAGCGGCACACACACAGAGCGATGGAGAGAGGCAGAGACGAACAGGAACAGAGAGAGGGAGAACGAGATGGAGAGAGAGATATAAATGTGGGGGGATGGGGAGAGGCCAGAGACAAAAAGGGAGGACTCAAGTTAAAAAGAGATGGGAGGAAGGCGAGGGAGAGAGATGGGGAGAGGCAGAGGTGAACAGAGATAAGAGGGAAATAGAGAATAAGTGAGGAACACAGAGACAGAGATGGAGAGGAACGGGAGCAAGGAGAGAGAGAGAAAAGGGGGTGGGGAGAGATGGGGAGAGGATGAGCAGAGACAGAGACACAGAGGGAGGGACAGAGGTGGAACGAGATGGAAAGGGGTAGGAGAACGGAGAGAGATGAGGAGAGAGAGATGGGAGGAGAGAGAGATGGGGAGAGAGAGAGAGGTGAACAGAGACAAGGGAAATAGAAACTAAGATAAGGACAGGGGAAAGGAGAGACAGAGAAATGGGGACAGGGAGAGGGAAAAAAGTAGCTCTGGAGAAACAACAGATATTAAGAGAGAAAGAGAAAGAAACTCACCAGGGAGAGAGATGGAGATCTACCAAAAGATATAAAAGGGCACGGAGACATGTCCAGACATGGGGAGAGGCAAGAGCCAAACAGAGACCAAAAGGGAGGGCCAGAGAGAGAAACAGATGGAGAGAGATGGGGGGAAGGAGAGGGAGAGAGAGAAATGGTGGGGAGAGAGAGATGGGGAGAGATAGAGATGAACAGAGACAAGAGGGAGGTTGAGAGAAACTAAGAGAGGGGCGGGAAAGGAGAGAGAAATGAGGAGGAGGAGAGAGGTGGGGAGAGGCAGAGATGAACAGAGATAGAACGAGNAGAGACACAGAGGGAGGGACAGAGGTGGAACGAGATGGAAAGGGGTAGGAGAACGGAGAGAGATGAGGAGAGAGAGATGGGAGGAGAGAGAGATGGGGAGAGAGAGAGAGGTGAACAGAGACAAGGGAAATAGAAACTAAGATAAGGACAGGGGAAAGGAGAGACAGAGAAATGGGGACAGGGAGAGGGAAAAAAGTAGCTCTGGAGAAACAACAGATATTAAGAGAGAAAGAGAAAGAAACTCACCAGGGAGAGAGATGGAGATCTACCAAAAGATATAAAAGGGCACGGAGACATGTCCAGACATGGGGAGAGGCAAGAGCCAAACAGAGACCAAAAGGGAGGGCCAGAGAGAGAAACAGATGGAGAGAGATGGGGGGAAGGAGAGGGAGAGAGAGAAATGGTGGGGAGAGAGAGATGGGGAGAGATAGAGATGAACAGAGACAAGAGGGAGGTTGAGAGAAACTAAGAGAGGGGCGGGAAAGGAGAGAGAAATGAGGAGGAGGAGAGAGGTGGGGAGAGGCAGAGATGAACAGAGATAGAACGAGATGGAGAGAGATGGGGGAAGGAGAGGGAAAGAGAGAAATGGGGGGAAACGGAGAACTCCGGGGAGAAAGATGGGGAGAGGCAGAGATGAACAGTCAGAGACCAAAAGGGAGGGCCAGAGATAGAAGGAGACAGAGCGAGATGGGGGAAGGAGCAGGAGACAGAGAAATGGCGGGGGGAGAGAGAGATGGGGAAAGGGAGAGACAAACAGACACAGAAGGGGTGGGGAGAGATGGGGAGAGGGGAGGAGAGAGAGACAGGGAGAGGCAGAGATGAACAGAAATTGAGATGGAGAGAGACGGGAGAAGAAGAGGAAGAGAGAGAAATGGGAGAAACAGAACTCAGGATAGAGACATGGGGCAAGGCAGAGATGAACAGAGACAGAAAGAGGTGGGGAGAGACGGAGAGGGGGGAGGAGAAAGATGGGGAAAGGCAGAGATGAATAAAAACAGAGACAAGGCTCACACCTATAATCCCAGCACTTTGGGAGATCGAGGGGGGAGGATCACGAGGTCAGGAGTTCAAGACCAGCCTGGTCAACATGGTGAAACCCCGTCTCTACTAAAAAAAAAAATACAAAAATTAGCTAGGCATGGTGGCTCGTGCCTGTAATCCCAGCTACTCAGGAGGCTGAGGCGGGAGAATTGCTTGAACCGAGACCCGGGAGGCCAAGGTTCAATGTTTAGTGCGCCGAGGCCGCGCCACTGCACTCCAGCCTGGGCTACAGAACAAGACTCTGTCTCAAAAACAAAACAAAACAAAACAAAACAAAACAAAACAGCAGAGAAAGGGATAGGGAGAGACGGTGGGCTTGGGGGTTGGGGAGAGAGATGGGGAGCGGCAGAGGCGGGGTGGGAGGAGGCGGCCCGCCCGGCCTCGCCCTGACGCCCGCCGTCCGCAGGTGTGGGAGGCGCTGCTGACCCTGGTCTTCTTCCCGGTGTGCGTGGTATTCGCCTGGATGGCCGACAAGCGGCTCCTCTTCTACAAGTATGTGTACAAGCGCTACCGCACCGACCCGCGCAGCGGCATCATCATAGGCGCAGAGGGCGACCCCCCGAAGAGCATCGAGCTGGACGGCACGTTCGTGGGCGCCGAGGCCCCAGGCGAGCTGGGCGGCCTGGGCCCGGGCCCTGCCGAGGCGCGCGAGCTGGATGCCAGCCGCCGCGAGGTCATCCAGATCCTCAAGGACCTCAAGCAGAAGCACCCGGACAAGGACCTGGAGCAACTGGTGGGCATCGCCAACTACTACGCGCTGCTGCACCAGCAGAAGAGCCGCGCCTTCTACCGCATCCAGGCCACTCGGCTCATGACCGGCGCTGGGAACGTGCTGCGCAGACACGCGGCGGACGCCTCACGCAGGGCGTCGCCGGCCGAGGGCGCGGGCGAGGACGAGGACGACGGCGCCAGCCGCATCTTCTTCGAGCCCAGCCTCTACCACTGCCTGGAGAACTGCGGCTCCGTGCTGCTGTCCGTCACGTGCCAGGGCGGCGAGGGCAACAGCACCTTCTACGTGGACTACCGCACTGAGGACGGCTCGGCCAAGGCGGGCTCCGACTACGAGTACAGGTGGGTCCCCCGGGGTGGGGGGTGTGCAGGGGACTGGCGTAGGCCGTGGGTCCCACCGTCCAGCGGCCTCCAGGCGCATCGCCTCCCGACTGGCCTCCTGCAGGATTCATTCGTTCTTTCATTGATTCCTGAGAGCCTGCTTTGTGCCAGGCGCTGTTCCAGACGTGGGGCACACACCAATGGACCAGGCAGAGAGCATGGCTATCCGAAGGCTACCCCTCCCACCTTCATTATCTACCTCTGGTTTTTTGTTTGTTTGAGATAGAGTCTCACTATGTTGCCCAGGCTGGAGTGAGTGGGACAATCTCCATTCAATGCAACCTCTGCCTCCCAGGTTCCAGCGATTCTCGTGCCTCAGCCTCTTGAGTTGCTGGGATTATAGGTGTGTGCCACCACACCCGGCTTATTTCTGTACTTTTAGTGGAGATGGGGTTTCACCACGTTGGCCAGGCTGGTCTCCAACTCCTTGCCTCAAGTGATCCACCTGCCTTGGCCTTCCAGAGTGCTGGGATTACAAGCGTGAGCCATCGTCTGGCCATGTTCTATGTTTTGATGTCTGGTAAAACAGCTGTCTCCTCATGTGCATAAGAACATTAATGTTTACTGGGCACCTACCATGTGTCAGGCGCTGGCCACAGGCACTCAGTGCACATGATGAATGAGACAAACTCTCAGTCTTCACACCACTCCTCCTGCATTCTTTATCTTTCCGTGGTTTTGTGCTGATGCCACACTTTTAATTACTGTAGCTCCGTTATGTGTATTGCTACCTGGTACAATAAGCCTTCTCCCACCATTACTAAAGTAAAAATGCTTATTGAGCACGCACTATATGCCAATAGGTATACCATGGGGAAGAAGACAGCTAAGGTCCTTGCCCTCAAATTGCAATGAGGATACAAACTACTAAACATATAAACACTTGAAGTGGCAATAAGTGTGATGGAGAAAAATAAAATAGGAGTGGAGGAGACAGACGATGGCTAAAGGTCTTTGGTTCCAACATAAAGCAACTCACCTATCACCCTCTACCATATCTCACAGCCCCAGTCCCTCTCCTTGCCCCTCTCCTTGCAAATCTGTGATATTCTGTCATTCAACAGTTCCTCCTGAGCACGTACTGTGTGCCAGATGCCTTTATTTAGGGGATCAACCTAGAACAATAACCAAGATAGATAAGATCTCTGGTGTCACGTGGCCCACAAAATTCATCCATTTGTAGTTCTGTCCATGCCACACTATTTTAAGACTTATAGCTTTACAGTATGTTCTTTTCAATGATTTTCACCAGCTTACATCAGGCTTTGAACAGTATGTGTTGTTAATTCATGCACAAGTCTCCCCTTTCCCATAATGACATTTATCATGTGTCTACAATGTGCAAGAAACAGATAAACAGATCTGGCACTGGTGACTAGCAGTGAACAAAACTCATGAAGTCCCTGCCAAAATGGAGCTCACATTCTCCTGGGAAAGACAGGCAATTAGGAAGTAAACACAGATTACATAAAAATGCCAGGTAGTGGTAGGAGCTGTGAAGAAAAATAAATCAGGAGACAGGGAGAAAGAAGGCCAGTGGCTGAGCTCTTCCGAGGTTCTATCTGCTCAGTAGTCTGGCACATCCCCCTTTAATCTTCTCCCTGGGGTACAGCTGAGGCTGAACTGTTCCCAGATCTTTAGTTCTGCCATCAAGCAGCAGTCAATCCCTCATCCCTTTAACCCTCTCTTCCTGGGACTCAGTTCGCTCATCTTCTCTCCTCTCCTCTCTCTTCTCTCCTCTCCCCTCTCCCCTCTCCCCTTTCTCTCCTCTCTCTCCTCTATCTCCTCTACTCTCTCTCCTCTCTTCCTTTCTTCTTTTTCTCAGAGTTTCACTCTTGTTGCCCAGACTTGAGTAGAGTGGTGCGATCTCAGTTCACTGAAACCTCCACCTTCCGGGTTCAAATGATTCTCCTGCCTCAGCCTCCCAAGTAGTTGGGATTACAGGCACCCACCACCACACCCAGCTAATTTTTTGTACTTTTAGTAGAGATGGGGTTTCACCATGTTGGTCAGGCTGGTCTTGAACTCCTAACCTCAGGTGATCTACCCACCTCGGCCTCCCAAAGTGCTGGGACTACAGGCGTGAGCCACTGCACCTGGCAGTTCTCTGTTTCATAGATCTTGAGTTCCACCACTGTGTGCCTGGCTGCCTTTTGTAGCCAGTCTTCCCTCTCTGCCCTCATCACTTCTCTTTCCAGTGCTCGGACATTTGCAGGTCTTTCCCTCCACCTCAGTCAGTCCAGGATCCTTTTGTCTGCCCATCTCCATCCACCTTTCCTACCCTGCCCACCCCAGCCTTTCTGGCTCACCGCAGCCTCCACCTTCTGGGCTAAAGTGATCCTCCCACCTCAGCCTCCAAAGTAGCTGGGACTACAGGTGCACAGTGTACTGTGCTCCAGCCTGAGTGAGAGAGTGAGACACTGTCTCAAACAAAACAAAACAAAACAAAATGCAACTGTTCACAGGTCTTTGTTCCATCACCCTGTAGCATGGGATCCCTTTGGCCACTCGGTCCATCCTCCCCCAGTGCACCACATCATCCAGATGCCCTCAGTTGAGGGAACTACATTCACCATATTGGGGCCTGCTTTCAATTATCTTTTCCCCTTTCCACTCCTACCTACCCCTGGTCCGCATTGCCCCCATCTAGGGCCCTCGGGCTTTGCAGAAGGAAGTGAGTACAGGTGTCACCTGCTGGCATAACAGCCCACTTTTTCACTTACAAATGACCTCAGGATCAAGATGGTTCTTATTTTTCATTGTTTTTTGAGACAGGGTCTTGCTCTGTCACTCAGACTGGAGTGCAGTGACACGATCACAGCTCGCTGCAGCCTCAACCTCCTGGGCTCAAGTGATCCTCCCATCTCAGCCTCCCAGGTAGCTGGGACTACAGGTGCGCACCACAGCGCCCATCTGATTTTTATATTTTTTGTAAGGTTTTTGCCTTGTTGCCCAGGCTGGTGTGTTTTTGTTTTGTTTTGTTTTGTTTTGTTTTGTTTTGTCTGAGACAGAGTCTCATTCTGTCACTCAGGCTGGAGCACAGTGGCGCAATCATGGCTCACTGCAATCTCCGCCTCCTGGGCTCAAGCAGTCCTCCCACCTCAGCCTCCAATATAGCTGGGACTACAGGCACATGCCACCAAGCCTGGTTAATTGTTTTGTTGTTGTTGTTGTTTTTGCTGTTGTTGTTTTGGTATGTTTTGTAGAGACAAGGTTTCACCATGTTGTCCAGGCTGGTCTTGAACTCCTGGGCTCAAGCAGTCCACCCGCCTTAGCCTCCCAAAATGCTGGGATTACAGGTGTGAGCTACTGCACCTGGCCAGGACCAAGATGTTTGAAGTGAAGGAGGAAATGCTGTTCAGCGGTAGAACCAAAGGGCTAGGAAGAGTCAACATCTTCCTACCCTATCCTGGTAGACATTCAAGGCCTGGCATTGCTTATTAAGGCACCTTAGGCCAAAGACTGGGAGGAAGGAGACTTGGGTTCCAGTCCAAGCTTAGCCCTGGACACTGTTCCTTGGGCAAATTCCTGCCTCAGTCTGAGCAGGCAGGTCTGCCATGTACAGTTGTTGAAGTTGTGCACTGCATAAAAGCACCATATCTAAGGAAGCTGTCTTCATAGTAGACAGTGTAGATTTGCATTTCTATTATAACAGTTTCCTGACTTATGGAAATAAGTGTCTTGAAGAAGGAAAGCCTTTTTCTAGAGTTTCCCACAGCTTCACATGGGCTAGGGTGGCCCTGTGAGCCTTAGTTTCTCCAAACTAAACATGATCTCTGAGAACCCCAAAACAACACAGCTGTTCCAAGATTCTGAGATTTAATCCCCTATGATGCTGACACACTAACGGTCTGAAGTTCTAAGATTCTAGAATTCTAACATTTTGATATTCTTTATTTTTTTTAAGACTGAGTCTCATTCTGTCTCTTAGAACAATCTCGGCTCACTGCAACCTCTGCCTCCCAGGTTCAAGCGATTCTCATGCCTCAGCGTCTTAAGTAACTGGGATTACAGGTGTGCACCACCTCACCTGGCTAATTTTTGTATTTTTAGTAGAGATTGGGTTTCACCATGTTGGCCAGGCTGGTCTTAAACTCCTGACCTCAGGTGATCCATCCACCACGACCTCCCATAGTGCTGGGATTACAGGCGTGAGCCACCACGCCTGGCCAACATTTTGGTATTCTAATTCAAACCCCATCCAGTCTCTGACTTGATGGCTTTAAGATGTTTGTCTTCTCAGATTCTGTGTCCAGTGCTGGAACACAAGTTCTGTGAATCTAGTCTTCTATGATTCTGATGCCTGGCTTCTGAAGTCCCCATGTTATTTTTCTCCCAAACCCCCCCCCCTTTTTTTTTTAAGACAGAGTCTTGCTCTGTTGCCTAGGCTGGAGTGCAATGGCTCAATCTCGGCTCACTGCAACCTTCACCTCCCGGGTTCAGGCAATTCTCCTGCCTCAGCCTCCTGAGTCGCTGGGATTACAGGTGTGTACCACCATGCCCAGCTAAGCCAAATTCTTTTTTTCTTAGACACAGGGTCTTGCTATGCTGCCCTGGCTGGACTCAAAATCCTGGGCTCAAGTGATCCTCCTGCCTCAGCCTCCCAAGTAGCTGGGACTACAGCCACCACATCCTACATTTTATTTTGAAAAACTTCACACCTACAGTAGGGCTACAAGAACAGTTTGATGAACTGTCATATCACCTTCATCCACAGTCACCAGTTGTTCACATTTTATCCTGTTGGCTTTTAATCTCTCTCTTTAATATTTAATAATATTAATAATTGTGGGACAGGCACAGTGGCTCATGCCTGTAATCCCAGTACTTTGGGAGGCCGAGGCAGGTGGATCACCTAAGGTCAGGAGTTTGAGACCAGCCTGCCCAACATGGCAAAACCCTGTCTCTACTAAAAATGCAAAAATTAGCCATGCTTGGTGGCACACACCTGTAATCCCAGCTACTTGGGAGGCTGTGGCAGGAGAATTGCTGGAACCCAGGAGTTGGAGGTTGCAGTGAGCCAAGATCACACCACTGCACTCCAGCCTGGGAGACAGACCAAGACTCTCTCACAAAACAATAAAAAATAAAAACTAGCTGGGCATGGTAACGTGTGCCTGTAGTCCCTGCTACTCAGGAGGCAGAAGTAGCGGAATCACTTGAGCCCAGGAGGCAGAGGTTGCAGTGAGCCAAGATTGGGCCACTGCACTCCAGCCTGGACGACAGAGCCAGACTCTGTCTCAAAATAATAATAAAAGAATAACAACAACAATAATTGTGACACTCTGTGACCACGAGTTGCAAATACCATGACCTTCATGCCTACATACTTGAGCATGCATCTTTTGAGAATAATGGCATTCTCCTACCTAATCACAATACTATGTTCTCCCTCAAGAAATCTAACGCTGAATTGATACTGTTAACTCAGTGTCAATTAAGTGATGCACAGCCTGTGTTTCCATTTTCCCAGTCATCCCTGTAATATCCTTGATAGCTGTATTTTCACTCCTGCCCTCTCTTCCCATTTGATCCAGAACCACACGTTGCATTTCCCTGTCAAATCTCTTTAGTCTCCTTCAGTCTGGATCAGTTTCTCAGCCTTCTCACGACTTTTGCGACCTGATGCTTTTGAAGATGATAGTCCAGTTACTAGAATGATGGTCAATCTGGGTTTGTCTAATGCTTCCTGGTGATTAGAGTCCCGCACTTTTGGCAGGAATCTCATGGAAGAGATGCTCTGTCCCCCTGGGTGCATTGTATCAGGAGGAACATGATGTCCACTCGTCCATTACTGTGATGCCCAGTTTAATTGTTTGGTAAAGATGGTGCTAAATCTTTGGATTAATTGTTTGGCAAAAATGATGCTACAGGATGTATGCGGTGGATCATGCCTGCAATCACAACACTTTGGGAGCCCAAGGCCGGCGGATTGCTTGAGCCCAGGAGTTCAAGACTAGCCTGGGCAACATGGCAAAACCCCCTGTCTACCAAAAGTATAAAAAGTAGCCAGGTGTGGTGGCACGAGCCTGTAGTCCCAGCTGCTCGAGAGGCTGAAGCGGGAAGACTGCTTGAGCCCAGGAGCTCCAGGCTGCAGTGAGTTGGGACTGCAACTGCATTCCAGCCTAGATGACAGAACAAGATCCTGTCTCAAACAAAAACAAAAAAAAAAGGGCTGGGCGTCGTGTCTCACGCCTGTAATCCCAGCACTTTGGGAGGCCAAGGCAGGCAGATCACGAGGTCAGGAGTTTGAGACCAGCCTGGCCAACATGGTGAAACCTCATCTCTACTAAAGATCCAAAAAATTAGCTGGGCGTGGTGGCACACACCTGTAACCCCAGCTACTTGGAAGGCTGAGGCAGGAGAATCACCTAAACCCAGGAAGCGGAGGTTGCAGTCAGCCGAGATCGTGCCACTGCACTCCAGCCTGGGTGACAGGGTAAGATGCCATCTCAAAAAAAAAAAAAAGGTGGTGCTACAATCTCCACATTTCCACATTCTACTGATCCCTTTATCCCTTACATGTAAATGTCTCATATCCCAAGACTTTACGACTCTAAGATTCTAATATTAATATGTGGATATCACTAGCCATCATTGTTTTCGCTGTGCCTCCGCATGCTTTCCCTGTATCAATTCAGTCCTCACGACAGTGCCAGGAGGTAAACACTATTATTAGCCCATTCCACAGATAAGGAAACTGAGGCTTAGAGGACTACAGAATCCTGACTGCCCAAGATCACACAGCTGGTATGGCGGCCAAGCTGGGCTTGAAGCAGGTCAGCCCACCCTCCTGGGTGCTCCATCACCATGGACAGCGAATCCCTAGCTAAGGGACTCTCTCGTCCCTCCACTGCAGGTCTTTTCGCCAGGTTCTATGTCCCCTACCTCTTGCCAGAACCTTGGGGTCCCTCTCTTCCTCCCACAGAGCTGGAGAACTGGAGCCCGACCCCCTCCCCACACCCACCTTTTTGAGACGGAGTCTCGCTCTGTCGCCCAGGCTGGAGTGCAGTGACACGATCTCGGCTCACTGCAACCTCCGCCTCCCCAGTTCAAACAATTCTCATGCCTCAGCTTCCAGAGTAGCTGGGACTACAGGCATGCACCGCCACACCCGCTAATTTTTGTATTTTTAGTAGAAACAAGTTTTCACCATGTTGGCCTGGCTAGACTCGAACTCCTGACCTCAAGTCATCCATTCACCTCAGCCTCCCAAAGTGTTGGTGTGAGCCACCGCGCCTGGCCCCAGAACTCCTTTAATATGAAAGTGATAGTGAATGAATATGGATCACATAGCAGGGTTCAGAGATGGTGCTGAGCCCCTTACATGCACAGTACAAGGGATCGGGGGAAAGGATAGATTTTCAAGATTCCTTAACATCCCAAAGTCATGCTGATGTCTGCAACCCTGCCAGGAAGAGCCCACCTACTCCATGACCCCTCAGAATTTCACTCTGACTAATCTAATGTCACTGCCTTGTTCCCTCCCTGGCTCTCCCCATTACAGAGTATCTTATGAGTGCTTCAGAGATTTACACAACTGTTACTCTTTTAACACCAAGTCAGTTCACGTCCCTCCTCTGCTTGCAATGTCCCTCCTTTGCTTGAAGCTTCACAGGGCTCCTCCCTCACTCAGGGTAAATGCAGAAGTCTTCACTGTAGCCCACCCAGGCCCTAGGAGATCTGCCCCTGTTCCCACTGTGATGTCATCTCCCACCCTCTCGCCCTGGCTCCCTCTGCTGTTGTCATGCTGGTCTCCCTACAGTTCCTTGAACAGGTGACCTGTCCCTAGGTCAGATCCTGTCCGGCTGTCCAGCTCCAGGTCAGGGCATTCGCATTGCCTGTTTCCTTTACCAAAAATACTCTTTTTGGCCAGGCACGGTGGTTCACGCCTGTAATCCTACCACTTTGGGAGGCCAAAACAGGTGGATCTCTTGAGGTCAGGAGTTTGAGACCAGTCTGGCCAACATGATGAAACTCTGCTCTACAAAAAATACACAAAATTAGCCAGCATGGTGGCGGGCACCTGTAGTCCCAGCTACTCGGGAGGCTGAGGTGGGAGAATCCCTTGAACCCAGGAGGGGAGGTTGCAGTGAGCCGAGATGGAGACACTGCACTCCAGCCTGGATGACAGAGCAAGACTCTGTCTCAAAAAACAAAACAAAACCAAACAAAAAACTCTTTTCCAGGCATCCTCCCCATGGCTCACTCCCTCCCCTCCTTCAGGTCTCTGCTCAAATGTTACCTCCTCCAAAAAGCTTTCTTGACCATGCCAACAGCTCCCTCTCCTCACTCCCTACCCTCCTGACTGTTTCTCTTGATAGCACCATCGCCACCTGAACATCCTATGTTTGTTTATTGTTCATTCTTCTGCACTAAAACAGAATCTGAAAACTTCTTACTGCTGCCATTCCCCCAACACTTAAAACAATGCCTGGCACACAAGCCGTCAGTATCTGTTGAATGAATGAACCGTAATTAAATTAAATGTGCAATTGTCATGGTGATATGGCTCTCCCATGGGGCTGTGAACCCTGTGAGGACAGGGCCTGGTTACTGTTGTGTCCCCAGCACCACTCAGCACAAAGCACAGAACGGCTACCCTTAGGAGTGTTTGCTGAATGAATGAATGATACCAAGTTAAGGTGTATGGACTTTCTCTTGGGGGCATCTGGGAAGGGCTTTTATCAGAGGAATGACAGAGTCCTTTCTGGGTCCTATACCCCTGCCACTCAAAATGTGACCAGGACATCCCCCTGGAGCTCATTAGAAATGCGATTCTAGAAACCCGGGAGCTTCTGAACCAGAATCTGCATTTTCACAAGATGCAGCAGGGGATTCATATGCACATTAAGGTTTGAGAAGCAGGGATGTAGAACACCCCAGGCTCCCTCTTAACTATTGGACTTTGCATGTGCTGTTCCTTCTGCCTGGAGTATGCCCACTCGCTAATGCCTCCTCCAGGAAGCCTGCCCTGATCTCAACCTTATCCTTACCTGTTGTGCTCCTCACGAATTCCACGCGGGGAGGGGCCCACTCTGTCTTGTTCCCGCTCTGCAGCCCTTCCTCCAGGACGCCCACCCTGATTCACCCTCAGTATTACTTCTTTGTATTGCCTGTCGACCCTCATACTTGGGAGTTCTCCTATGGCACCTGCCCCTCTTCTGGGAAGCACGTCCAGACCCCTCCCCCCCGTCCCGTACAACACACAGCCGATGACCGACCCTCACCCCGCTCTTCCCGCTCCCCACCCCGCCGCAGCGAGGGCACGCTGGTGTTCAAACCAGGCGAGACACAGAAGGAGCTGCGCATCGGCATCATCGACGACGACATCTTCGAGGAGGACGAGCATTTCTTCGTGCGGCTGCTGAACCTGCGCGTGGGCGATGCGCAGGGCATGTTCGAGCCGGACGGCGGCGGGCGGCCCAAGGGGCGGCTGGTGGCGCCGCTGCTGGCCACCGTCACCATCCTGGACGACGACCACGCAGGCATCTTCTCCTTCCAGGACCGCCTGCTGCACGTGAGCGAGTGCATGGGCACCGTGGACGTGCGCGTCGTGCGCAGCTCGGGCGCGCGCGGCACCGTGCGCCTCCCCTACCGCACGGTGGACGGCACGGCGCGCGGCGGCGGCGTGCACTATGAGGACGCGTGCGGAGAGCTGGAGTTTGGCGACGACGAGACCATGTGAGCACTCCCGCGGTGGCCCGGAGAGGGGTGGGGCTTCGGGATGGGCGGGGCCTGATGGGGCTCAGGGGCGGGGCCTGGGTGAGCCGTGCTCACATCGCGGGCTGGTCCTTGCGGAGGGGCGGGGCTTGCGGGGCTCTACCCACAAAGTGGGCGGGGCTTCACTGAGCAGCTGGGCCCTCAGGAGGGGAGGGGCCTGAGTGAATCGTGCTCCAAAGTGGGCTGGGCCTCGGGAGGGGCGGGGCCCGGGTGAGCTGTGTCCACAATGTGTGCGGGGCCTGATGGGGTTGTGACTGTGAAATGAAGAGGCGAGGCCCAGAGGGGCGTCTGGACAGGTGAGAAGAGGGTCCCAAGGAGGAAGGGTGGACGAGGTGAGGAGAGATGGGACAGGGGCCTGGAGAGAGCAATGTGGGGCCTTAATTGGTAGCTGGTGGACTGTGTCCTGAAGAAGAGGGCCCAGGGAGATGTGGGGAGAGGCCTGTGGAGGTGAGACGCTGTCTGTGGCTGTGAAGAAGGGGCGGGTCCAGAGCGATGGGTGGGGTCTGGGTTTGGACATACGACACCAGGAAATGGGAAAATGGATGTGGACTGCGGAAGAAGGCGGGGCCTAACGAGATGGGTGGGGTCTGAGGAGGCATAGCTAGGGAAGGGATGGAGCTTCTGGGTATGAGGAAGAACCTGGGGAAATAGCGGGACACCTAAGGGGAATGTGGGCGAGGCTTTGGGAAAAGATGATGCTGGAATCGGGGGGCCTGCGAAGGCAGGGCAGGGCCTGGGGAGACACTGGGGAGCCTGAGGGCTGGGATTTGGGAAAATGGGGTTTGAGGAGGTGGGCTGGCTGGATACACTCAGACACACACATGTAGACAGACATTTACAGATCAAACACAAAGCCATTTATAGGCATCACACACACAAAGACACACACGGCAGGCGTGGTGGTCCACACCTGTAATCCCAGCACTTTGGGCGGCCAAAGCAGGAGGATCATTTGAGGCCAGGAGTTCCAGAGCAACCTGGGCAACATAGCAAGACTCCTACTCTAAAAATAATTGTTTCAAATTAGTGGTGGCGCATGCCTGTAGTACCAGCACTTTAGGAAACTGAGGCGGGAGGATAGCTTGACCCTTGGAGTTGGAGACTAGCCTCTACTCTACTAAATTTTTTTTTTTTAATTAATTGGGCATGGTAGTGTGCACTTGTAGTGCCAGCTACTTGGGAAGCCAAAGCAGGAAGATGGCTTGAGCCCACGAGTGAGGTGCTGTAATGAGCTGTGATCACCCACTGCCCTCCTCCCTGGGCAATACAGTGAGACCCTGTCTCCAATAAAAGCAAAAAACAAAAAAAAAAAAAAAAAAAAAAAAACACATGCAGACACACATTAAGTCACAGACACGTACACTAAATTATAGAGTCAGGGCTTTCTCATGCCCAGATCCCTGGCCACCCCTTACACAGGTGCCCGAGTGTCCCCCCATGTGTGCCTGCAGCGTCACATTCCCCCACCTGCCTGCCCAGGAAGCAGGCAGCTCCTGCCCCTCCTCTGCCCGCTCCCTTCCGCCCCCGCATGCCCGTCTGTCTCCCTCCTCTCTGCCGCCCACGCGCCTCCTACTCAAGCGGAGTCCCCACCGCGCTCCCCCTCCCTCCTCCTCCCAGCCTCTGCGCCTCCGCCTTGGGCAGCACTCAGTTTCTCACTGCGCTCGCTGTCTCTTCATCTCTCCCTCTGCATCTCTGCATCTCTCACTCCCTGGGCTGACTCTCTCTGGGTCTGTGCGTCTCTGTTCATCTACGGCTCTCTGTCCCCAGCACCTCGCTCTCTGACTCAGCTTGTATTTCAGGCACACTCTCCACACCTTTCCTTCTCTCTCTCTGTCTGGCTTGGTCTCCGTCTCAGGGCTGTTGAGAACTTGGGATGGGGGCTGCGAGAGGCACCATCCCAGACCCCTCTCTCACACCAAGAGATAAGGGGAATGGAGAGTTTTATTTCTTCTTCTTCTAGTCCTTCTTGTAGTCCAACCTGCTTCCCTCCTGCTGCTGCAACCCCACAGGCCCTCTCCTCCCCCACACGGCTTCCCCAGGCTGGGACACCCTCTGTCCCCCACCCCCACAAGCTCCCAGCTGTGGCGTCAGAAGACAGAGAACAGGAGGCTAATTAGTGTTCAGGGAAACTCTTCCTTCCTCTGATGGGCAGGCGCTAATTAGAGGCGCTTTGAAGCAGCTGGGCTGGAGGACCAACTCAGAGATGGAGGAGAGACACACAGAGATGGGGTGGCAGGGAGAGAATGAGAGACACAGAGATAGACACAGGGAGAGCTGAAGACAGAATAACAGAACTGGAGAGAGAAACAGAACAGAGAGACACAGAAAGACAGGAACTTAGAGGCCAGGCATGGTGGCTCATGTCTGTCATCCCAGCACTTTGGGAGGCCAAGGCGGGCAGATCACCTGAGGTCAGGAGTTTGAGACCAGCCTGACCAATATGATGAAACCCTGTCCCTACTAAAAATACAAAAATTAGTCAGGCTTGATGGCATGCACCTGTAATTCCAGCTACTCGGGAGGCTGAAACAGGAGAATCGCTTGAACCCAGCAGACAAAGGTTGCAGTGAGCCGAGATCGCACCATTGCACTCCAACCTGGGCAAAGAGCGAAACTCCATCTCAAAAAAAAAAAAAAAAAAAAAAAAAAAAAAAAAAAAAAAAAAAAAAAAAGAGACACAGAGAGAGATGCCTCGAGAGAGGGAGAGAGGTGGATATTGAGAGACTGAGATGGAGGGAGACTGAAAGGCAGAGAGACACAGAGGCGACAAAGACACTCATGGAGGAAAGAGACTCTGACCCAGGGAAGGAGAGGTTCTCACGATGCGGCAGAGAGAAAAGGGAGTTGGGGTCAGTGAGAGACAGGAGAGGAGGAGACTGGGTCAGAGATCAGAGGCCGGCAGGGGAGAAGGGCAGGAGAGTGGAGGTTTCAGGAAACAAGGGGGCAGGCTGGGGAGGAAATCTGCTTCCTTTGATCTCAGGAAGTCCTGCCTTGGTCTAACTCGAGACCCTCTTGTTGATTCCTGCGCGTTGGGATTCTCCTGCGTGTGAGTCCTCTGAGGGCGCGTCTGCCAGGGCGCAGTTGGCGTGCCTGTCAGTGTACGTCAGTCACTGTGTGTCAGCGGATCGCAGCGTGTCTGCGAAAGTGAGCGACAGAGGTGTGTGTGTGTCACCCTGTCAGCGTGTCACTGTGTCGGCAGCTGTCTGTGTGTGTCAGGGTGTATGAAGAGCATGTCTCAGGAGACCCTCCCTCCTCGCCGGCCCCAGCATTTCAGCACCGCGGACAGCTCACAGCCCTTGCCGAGGTCGGGGGCGGCCCTTTCTTTCCACCCACAGAAAATTGAAAATATCCTGGAACCAGGAGGGTGGAGGTGGGCGGATGTCCCCACATGGCCGTCTTGTGTGCGCCTGTCCTTGCGCGGGTGTCGCTGTGTCTTGTGCGTGTTTGTGTGTTGAGATGCGTCTTTTGAATGACTGCCTGATTGAAACTCTTCTGCTTGAAGTGAGTTGACTTTGGTTACTCCATTCTTTAGACTCTGAGAGACAGAGACAGGGAGAGAAGAATCCAGATAAAGAAGGGCGGACCGGCTGCGGTGACTCACATCTGTAACTGCAGCACAGGGGAGGCCAAGGTGGGAGGATCACTTGAGGCCAGGAATTCAAGACCAGCCTAGGCAACATAGTGAGATCGTGTCTCTATAAAAAATTTAAAAGTATCCAGGTGTAGTGGGGCACGCTTATATTTCCAGCTACTTAGGAGGCTGAGGTGGGAGGATTGCTTGAGTCCTGGAGCTCAAGGCTGCAGTGAGCCATGATTATGCTGCTGCACTCCAACCTGGGCAACAGAGAGAGACTGTGTCTCAAAAAAAGGGAGGGCAGAAAGATGAGAAGAAACTGAGACAGAGAATGGAGAGAGTCAGAGTCAGAGAGAGAGACTGCTGGAGAATCAGAGACAGACAGAGTCAGAGATGGAGAGATAGACCCAGAGAAGCTGAGAGAGGCAGAGAGAGAAAAGAAGATGGAAAATATAGGGACAGAGATGCAGAGAGCCACTGAAGGAAATAAACAGACACCAAGAGGCGTCAGGAGTGAGACGTAAGGTAGAAGCGTCTAGGTGGTACCTCAGTGAGGGGCTGCAGGGTGGCGACATCGCCACGGCTGTGGTGGGGGAGTCGTGCTAACTGACGGGCATCTGGTCCATGCAGTCTTGCCACTGCAGTGGGAACGGCTGTAGGGTGTGATGGCGTGTGGGTGTGGGCGGTGTGATCGGCTGTGCTTCCTCGATTGGGTGACTGTGTGGGCTGGGTGTTTGTGTTTCTGGGTTCTGGGGCCAGGCCTTGTGGGACTACATGGTTCCTACAGCTGAAAGAGTTGCCAGTGGCAGAGTTGTGGGCACTCTGGGTTTGTGGATCTTTGGGGTCAAGGGGTGTGGGTTGTGTGCCTGATGGTGACAGGTAACTTTTGGCTGTTTCCTGCCACCCCCTGGTTACCATAGGAGCAGAGATGCTGCGAAAATCAGTTAACATCAGTACTTGGTTAACTCTCCAAATCTGGTTGGGATGGAAAACAGGAAGCTGAGGATTTTCTGTGCTGAAGGACTGGAGTTAGCGAAATATGTATGGAGGGTGTGCTCCATGCCAGAGACTGTTCTGGGTGTTGGAGATAGAACAAAAAGCATAAATGAACTTACCTGGGGGAACTTAAATTTAAAAATGGGGAAGCAAATGGTAAATAATGAATAATAAACTAAATAAATGTTAGAGGGTGTTAGAAGATGATATTTAAAGAAGACAGGCCAGGTACCGTGGCTCACATCTGTAATCCCAGCACTTTGGGAGGCCAAGATGGGAGGATCACTTGAGGCCAGGAGTTCAAGACCAGCCTGGGCAATGTGGTGAGACCCCATCGCCACAAAAAATAAAAAATTAACTGAGTATGGTGGTGCATGCCTGTAGTCCCAGCTACATGAGAGGCTGAGGCAGGAGGATCGCTTGAGCCCAGGGGTTTGAGGCTGCATTGAGCTATGATTGCACCACTACACTTCAACCTGGGTGACACAGCAAGACCTTGTCTCCAAAAATAATAATAAATACACTAAAAAGAAAGACAACAGAGCAGTGTAAGGGAGTGCTGGGGTGGGAGCAGTGAGGGATTTCACTATTAAATAAGATGGAAGGAGTGGGCCTCATTGAGAAGGTGAAGTTTGAATGAAAAACTGGAAGAACTGAGGAAGTGAGCCTGATGGAAGAGTGTTCTAAGCAGAGGGAACAGTCAGCGCAAAAGCCCTGAGGCATAAGCAGGCCTGGCTTGTTCAAGGAATAGCAAAGAGGCCAGAAAGAGAATGAGTACTAGATTGCAGGGGGTCTTGTGGGCCATTCTAAGGACCTTGCCTTTCGTTCTTTGAGAGATAGGAGCCATGCAAATGTTTTGCACAGGAGAGGGACCCAGTCTGACCTTGGTTCTATCAGGATCACTCTGGCTGCTCTTGAAAGAACAGACTGGGGCGGTGGGGGTGAAGCTGAAGCATGCCTCCCAGAATGCTTTACTTTAATCAGACTCAGCTTCCTTACCAGTGCCTGGTTTTGTTTCTGTCAAATGGGGATGATAATAGAGCCTTCCTCCCTGCGTGGTGGTGAGGATTAAATGAGAGTCTGGAGTCTGGGACAGAGGAGGTGCTAGGAAAACTGGCTGGCTGCCAGGAGGGTTGCCTGGTGATTCTGGGGAGGGGACCTTATGCTGGGTGTTCTGCCTCCCCCTTGCCTCACTCACAGGAAAACTCTTCAGGTGAAGATAGTTGATGACGAGGAATATGAGAAAAAGGATAATTTCTTCATTGAGCTGGGCCAGCCCCAGTGGCTTAAACGAGGGATTTCAGGTGAGAGGTGACCAGTGGGCTGTGGGAGAAGTAAGGGGTCCAGGGTTGGGGGACTTTCAGGGGCTCAATTGCAGGCACTCCTTAAAGCTCGTGGACCTGAGCTTCGTGGGGAACTGATCTCACTGTCTGCCTGTCTCTGTTTCTCCCCAGCTCTGCTACTCAATCAAGGTGAGTGAAGTCACCTCTGGGCTCTGAGTGGGGAGGAGCCACTGGAAGAGGGCCTGGGGGAGGGTCCCAGCCCCAAAGCTACCCTTCCAGGTTGGGTTTGAGGCAGATTGGAGGTGAGATAAAGGCAGATTCAGGGCTGAGGGACGATGGGAGCTGGCCTGAGAGTTGGTGGTGCCTGTGTGAGTCTGAGATTACAGTGAGCATTTTGGAGGTCAAGATTATGTCTGTAACATGGTGAAACCCCCGTCTCTTGTAAAGATACAAAAATTACCTGGGTGAGGCCGGGTGTGGTGGCTCATGCCTGTAATCCCAGCACTTTGGGAGACTGAGGAGGGTGGATCACCCGAGGTCAGGAGTTAGCGAGCAGCCTGACCAACATGGTGAAACCCGGTCTCTACTAAAAATACAAAATTAGCCGGGCCTGATGACGCACTCCTGTAATCCCAGCTACTCAGGAGGCTGAGGCAGGAGAATCGCTTGCACCCAGGAGCTGGAGGTTGCAGTGAGCCAAGATCGCGCCATTGCACTCCAGGCTGGGGAACAAAAGCGAAACTCTGCCTAAAAAAAGAAAGAAAAAAGAAAAAAAACTAGCTGAGTGTGATGACAGGCGTCTGGAATCCCAGCTAGTTGGGAGGCTGAGGCACAAGAATCGCTTGAACCCGGGAGGCAGAGGTTGCAGTGAGCCAAGATTGCACCACTGCACTCCAGCCTGGGCAACAAAGTAAGACTCCATCTCAAAAGAAAAAAAAAAAAAAAAAAAAAAAAAAGACGATGTCTATAGTTGTAAGTCATCCAATCGGATCTGGGTTTGTGAGAGTGGGGTCGGAGAGGATCCAGTTTGGGGTTGATTGGGGTGGGGTGGCATTTGGACTGGAGATCGGTGTTGGGACCATATTAAGGTGAGAGTCACAGTGGAGGTTGTTTCCTGGGTTTCTGGCGGGATAAGATTAGAATTGGAGTCAGATCTAGGTCAAAGCTAAAGTTGGACTTTGAGGTGAGTAATAGAATTTGAGGAATTTAGGTTAGAACTGGGGCCAAGGTGGAGATTAGACTAAGAGTTGGGGCTAGGGTCAGTGGCTTGGAGATGGAAAAATCGTTTTGGAGTCAAGATCAGAATTGAGATTCGAGGTTAGGATTAGGGTCAGACTAAAGATTGTATTTGTTGGAGGAAGCAATACAAGCTGCTATAACAAACTGAACCACAAATCCCTGAGGCTTCACACAATAAAAGTTATTTCTTGGTTGGGCGCAGTGCCTCATGCCTGTAATCCCAGCACTTTGAGAGGCCCAGGCGGGCGGATCACTTGAGTTCAGGAGCTCATGACCAGCCTAACCAACATGGCGAAACCCCGTCTCTACTAAAAATACAAAAATTAGCCCGGCGTGGTGGTGCATGCGTCTGTAATCCCGGTTACTCAGGAGCCTGAGGCAGGAGAATCACTTGATCCTGGAAAGTGGAGGTTGCAGTGAGCCGAGATCGTGCCCACTGCACTCCAGCCTGGGTGACAGAGCGAGACTCCATCTCAGAAAAGTAAGAAAGAGAGAGAGAGAGAGAGAGAGAGAGAGAGAGAGAGAGGAAGGGAGGAAGGGAGGAAGGGAGGAAGGGAGGAAGGGAGGAAGGAAGGAAGGAAGGAAGGAAAAAAGAAAGAAAAAAGTTATTTCTTGCTCAAGCAAAGTTGTTTTTTGTTTTGTTTTTTTTTGTTTTGTTTTGCTTTGGGATGGAGTTTCGCTCTTGTTGCCCAAGCTAGAGTGCAATGGCGCGATCTTGGCTCATGGCAACCTCCGCCTCCCGGGTTCAAGCGATTCTCCTGCCTCAGCCTCCCGAGTAGCTGGGATTACAGGCACCCACCACCACACCTGGCTAATTTTTTGTATTTTTAGTAGAGACAGGGTTTCACCATGTTGGCCAGGCTGGTCTCGAACTCCTGACCTCAGGTGATCCACCTGCCTTGGCCTCCCAAAGTGCTGAGATTACAGGCATAAGCCACTGCACCCGGCCTCTCAGGCAAAGTTTTACGAGAGTGTTCCTAGTTGGTGGGTGGCTTTCTTCTGCCATGTGCCATGTGGCCATTTCATCTTGTGACTCCACTGTACCAGGAAGCTTTGGCATTTTACCTGAATTTGCTGCTGGCAAACAGGGCAAGAGAGTTTGGAGACTCACATGGGAGGTTTTTGGGGCTAAGCCTGGAGGGACTGATCATCATTTCTGCCCACATTCTAGTGTCCGTAACTCAGGCCATGGCCACGCCCAGCTGCAAGGGAGACTGGGAAATGTAGTTCAGCTCTTTGCCCAGGAAGGAGAGGAAACAGGTTCAGGTGAACACACTTCAGCCTCTGCCACGTGGTCAAGCTCCTCATGAGTGATGCTGTCAGAGTTGGGAGTTGGGACTGAGGTTTGGGGTCAGATGTAGGACTGGAGTTAGATCTGGAGATGGAGTCTGGGATTTGGCTTGGGGTTATTGATGCTCCAGGTTATGGTGAATGTTAGAGTTGGGATTAGGGTTTAGGGATAGGGTTGTGCTGAGGTCAGACCCAGGGCTGAGGGTTGGGGTTTGGAGTCAGTGTTGATGACAGGCTTCCATTTGGGGCCACAGTGAGAGTCAAGCTCAAAGTTAGGGACTAGAATTAGGGTTGGGCTGCTGCTGGGCTTGGAGTCAGGGGTCAGCATACTTTGGGGAGAGAAGTGAGCTCAGGACCAGGATGTAGGTGGGTCTGGTTCCAAGATTTGTGCCAAAATCGGGTGTCCTCCCCCTTCCTCACCACCTCAACCACACTCTAGGATGTTTCCAGAAACTGAATGTAGAGACCCAGCCTCCCCTATCAGGGTGGCAGCAATGATGATAATGTTGGTGATAATAATAAAGATAACAGCATGTATCGAATATTGATTGCGTGCTAGGCACTGTTCTAAGCACTTCACATGAATTAACTCGCTTAAGTTTCACAACCATACCATGAGGTAGGTACTAATTATTGTGCCCATTTTACAGATATGAAAACTGAGGCACAGAGAGGCTCAGGCATTGCCTAAGGTCTCACAGCCTCCACCCATATGAACCCCAGAGCCCACCAACTAAAGGTCATGGACCAGCCTGTGGGAGCTGGGCCTTGGGGCTGAAAGAGATGGTGGTCAGGTGGGAGGCTGGGAGGAGTCACCAAGGAGCTTCCCAGAGGAAGAACAGATAGGCTCTCTCTAACTATGGGGACAGGTAGTAAAGGCATCACAGGCCCAGTTAGGTAGGTCTCCCGGGAGTCTAACCCCCATCCCTCATGCTGCAGGGGATGGGGACAGGAAGCTAACAGCCGAGGAGGAGGAGGCTCGAAGGATAGCAGAGATGGGCAAGCCAGTTCTTGGGGAAAACTGCCGGCTGGAGGTCATCATCGAGGAGTCGTATGATTTTAAGGTGATTTTCTGGGGCCTAACCTTCCTGGAGTCTGGCCTGGGTCATTTCCTTGGGGAGGGTCTGGAAAGTGGGGAGCCACAAGGTTCCCAAGGGCAGGCCAAACGAGGGTCCCGCGTCAGGACCACGGACAGCACATGCCTCCCTTTTCCTCACTTGCCTTCAGAATTGGGGTGTGGAAAGTTGAGGACCCCTGTGCACAGGCTGTGAGCCCCCGACCCAGGACCCCACATGGAGATTCCCTGGTTGGCTCAGGGGCAGTGACCTCTCCCCCACCCTCTCGTCTCCAGAACACAGTGGATAAACTCATCAAGAAAACGAACTTGGCCTTGGTAATCGGGACCCATTCATGGAGGGAGCAGTTTTTAGAGGCAATTACGGTGAGCGCAGGTAAGTGGGGAGGGAGGAGAGAGAATAGAGAAGGATGGAGAGACAGAGACATAGGGAAAGGGGGAGAAATGAATGGAGAGACAGGCACAAAGATAAAGAAACAGTCCGGGCACGGTGGCTCACGCCTGGAATCCCAGTGCTTTGGGAGGCTGAGGAGGGAGGATTACTTGAGGCCAGGAGTTTGAGGCTGCAATGAGCCGTGATCGTGCCCCTGCACTCCAGCCTGGGCAACAGAGCAAGACCCTGTCTCTAAAAGAAAAATACAAACAGGAGAGACACACACACAGAAATACACAGGGAGAATCAGAGAGACATGGAGAAGACATGAGACAGAATGAATGGTGCAAACTGAAATGGGCCGGGGAGATGGAGAGGTAGGTATACGGGGACATAGAAAGGGCAGAGACAGGAGAGGTGGCAGCTGGAGCTGCTGGGAGGAAGCTGGGAGGGTTTATGTTTGGCTCTTGGCTGAACCGGGAGGGTTCCCAGCCTGGGCTTTCTCACAGCGTCAGGCATCAGGAGGGTGGGAACAGGTTAAATCGCGTGGTCATCCCAGAGAGAGCCTGGGTTCCTCCGTTGCCCTGGAGACAGTGGCCAGAGCATCCAGCTCTCTCCCACCTGCGCTGGTCATCACCCTCCTTGGCCTCAGACAGGCCCACACTGCCCCCTTGTGGCTAGAGACACTACGACACTTGGACCCACAGACGGTCTTGGAAGCCAACACTGGCCCTTTGTGATACGGATTGGGGAGACTGAGGGTCAGAGACAGAGGAGAGAGTGGCCTGAAGTCCCACAGGGAGTGCAGAAAAGGCCCGAGGTCGGAGCTCAGGGCTTCAATCTCTTACATAACATCAGGGTTAAGGCCCCAGCTCTTGGGGACTGAAGGCATACATGGAATTGTGGTTGCAAAGAAACTGGGCAAGCGGGATCAAAAGAAACCAGGCTTAGGGGCTGGAAAAATACCAGGCAGCAGGCCTAGAAACACCAGACTGTTTGCCCAGTAGAAACAAAGTGGCATCTCCCTCTGAAGCCACATTCTTCTGACATACTTCTAAGGGATTTTCTGGGCCTCACCCTGTGTGAGACATTGCCAGGGACACAGAAGTGATCGAGACATTCCTAGCCCTGTCCCCATGGAGCTTACAGTCCAGTGAGGGAGACAGACATGTCACAAGAGAGAGACAACCCAGAGTAGGCAGGGCTGGGATGGGAGACCCAGAGGAAAGTCGTGATGCGGTTCCTGATCCAGCCTGAAAGTCGGGGAGGGCTTCCTGGAGGGGGTGGCTTCTGAGCTGAGTCTTCAAATGGGAAAAGATGTCAGCCAGGAGGAGGGAGAAGACAGGGAGAGTGTTTCAGGCAGAGGGACAGCCAAGCACAGAAGCCCTGGAGTGTGCGAGATTATGGCACATTTTTTTGGGTGGGTGCCTGGCGTTGGGCGGGAGGAAGAGGTACCAGGACGAGGCTGGAAATCGGCAGATTTCCACGCTGTTCCTTCTGGGCCACAGCAGGGAGTTTGGGTGGCATTTTGAACACACTGGGGAGCCATGGAGGGTTTTGAATGGGGGAAGCCCCTGGAGCTAGAGAGAGCTTGTGGGAGGAAAGTGGAGAGGCTGGATAGAGTGTGGGCAGAGGCTGCAGAAACTAGCAGGAGAGGGCAGGTGCGGTGGCTCACACCTGTAATCCCAGCACTTTGGGAGGCTGAGGCGGGCAGATTACCTGAGGTTGGGAGTTCAAGACCAGCCTGACCAACATGAAGAAACCCCGTCTCTACTAAAAATACAAAATTAGCCGCACATGGTGGCCTGCACCTGTAATCCCAGCTACTCAGGAGACTGAAGCAGGCGAATCGCTTGAACCCGGGAGGCGGAGGTTGCGATGAGCCGAGATTGTGCCACTGCACTCCAGCCTGGGCCACAAGAGTGAAACTCCATCGCCAAAAAAACCCACCTGGGCCCTGCAAAGGCTCCTTTGAGGTTCATTCCATGAACAATGGGGAGACGGCAAAGGGCTCTTTGAGCTTCGGAACATTTCCTCTGGGGACTTAGTGGAGATAGAGGATGAGGTGGAACTGAAACGAGGTGTGAGGTGGTGGTCACGGAGACCCAGCATACATTGGGCCCTGGGTTTATAGAAACCAGGTGGTTAGATCAGGTGATTAGACCAGGGTGGAGGAAGAATAACAACATAACAATAACAGTAATAATAATCCTGATGATGACAATGGTGACCCTATCATGTCTCTCTCTCTCTCTCTCTCTTTTTTTTTTTTTTTTTTTTTGTCGTTGTTGTTGAGATACGTAGTCTCAGTCTGTCGTCCAGGCTGGAGTGCAGCGGTGCAATCTCAGCTCACTGCAACCCCTGCCTCCTGGGTTCAAGCGATTCTCCTTCCTCAGCCTCCTGAGTAGCTGGGATTACAGACACCCACCACCATGTCTGGCTAAGTTTTGTATTTTCAGTAGAGATGGGGTTTCACCATGTTGGCCAGGCTGGTCTTGAACTCCTGACCTCAAGTGATCTGCCTACCTCGGCCTTCCAAAGTGTTGGGATTACAGGTGTGAGCCACTGTGCCCGGCTGACCCTATCATGTCTTGAGTGCCAGACATGGTTGAAAATTTATTTCCTGTGTGAACTCATTTTAATTAATGTATCCTCAGTGTCTGGATCAGAGCTTGGTCACTTTGCGCTTTGTCCAGCAAAGAACCAAAAGCATGCCTTTTGGTTCTTTGCTGTGCGAGCACAGAGCTGCTGGAGGGGTGAGCAAGAAGGGCAGTCCTCGCTCCCTTAGGGGATGAGTCGGGTCCCATCTTGCACACAGAGGTGCTTTTGTACTTCCTTTACCTCCCTTCCTACTGTAAGCTCCTTGCAGGCTGGACTTGGCATGGAGCATCTTTGAATTTCTCCCAGGCACCAAAAAAAGGCCTTCAGTAATAACAATCAAAACAATAGTAATAACTCTGGAGGTGTCCGAGGCACCATTGACAGCCCTCATTCGGTCATCACAAGCTTCCCACGAAGCAGGTCCAATTATTGATCACAGATAGGCACCCAGAAGCCCAGAGGGGTAAGGACACTGATTCAGGATCACACAGTGCATCCAGGGTTGGACACCAGAGAGGTGATTTCAGAGTGACAGGCATAATCACTAGCCTCCCTGTAGAGGGGAGCAGCTGGGGAAGTCAGCTGAAGCCAGAGTCTACAGAATGCCAAGCCTAGGCGTTTGGGCCTGGGTTTGAAGGTAGTACAGAACCAAGGAAGGATTTGGAGCAGGGCAGGCAGAAGTCCCAACTGACATAGTGATGCAGTAATAGCAGACCCCTCACTCCCAAAGAGCGTGGCCTCCCTGCTCTGACCTCAGCTGTGTCTTACATCAGTTAGGGATGCGCTCAGCAGTGACTGGTCAGGAGCTACGTTCGTTCTCAGCATCCTTCCAGATGTCATGCGTGCCACACACAAGTGTGGTCATTGATTCTCATGCATTGCTTTATACTAATCAGCTTAGGGTGAGGTAAACAAAACACTGCATTAAGGCTTTCAGGTTACAGAAGCCACTGCAGGTCAGCTGGGCACGGTGGCTCACACCTGTAATCCCAACAGTTTGAGAGGTCTAGGAGGGCAGATCACTTGAGGCCAGGAGTTCAAGACCAGCCTGGCCAACATGGTGAAATCCCGTCTCTAGTAAAAATACAAAAAAATCAGCCAGGTGGGGTGGTGCACACCTGTGATTCCAGCTACTCAGTAAACTGAGGCATGAGAATCACTTGAACCCAGGAGATGGAGGTTACAGTAAGCTGAGGTCGCACTACTGCTTGGGTAATGGAGGGAGATTCTGTCTCAAAAAAAAAAAAAAGTCACTGCAGATCAAAGCCTGGTCAAATTAGGTCACAATAGGTGGTACAGCTCTAAGCATGAGGCATCCTTTACAAAGCTCAGAAAACACATCCGTAACCCAATGCCCATATCAGGAAAGCCAGGGCTTTCCAGAAACCCTCTGTTTCTATCTCATTGCCAGACTAGGTCAGATGGTCACTCACGGGAGGAATTCTGGCAAAATAAGTATATAGCCAGGGATATGGCAACTGCCAACTGCAAGGGATTCTGGGAAAGTGAATACCATATTTTTATCTGAGGCCATGGCTGCTGCTAGCCTCAAGGGACTCTAGGAAAGTGATTAATTTTGGCTGGGTATATAGCCCTCTAGCTGCAAGGGATTCTGGGAAAGTGAGTACATTTAGTGGAGACCGTGGCTCTGGTTAGCTGCAGTGAATCTGAGGAAGTGAATACTTCTAGCTGCGGACTGGCTTTCGGTAGCTGTGAAAGCTTCTGGGAAAAGGAATAATTTTAGCTAGGGGTATGGCTGTCCTTGGCAGCAAAGGATCCTGGGAAACTGGATATTTTTAGCTGGGCAGATGTGGCCTCCTTTAGCTTCAAGGGATTCTGGGAAAGTAACCGTTTTTATCTGTTGACTTGGCCATATTTAGGTGCAAGCAGTTCCGGGGAAGTAAATATTTTTCACCTGGGCCCATTCATACGCCTAGCTTCAAGGGATTCTGGGAAAGTAATGGGTTTTAGCTGCTGACTTGGCCACAATTAGGTGCAAGGGATTCTGGGAAACTAAATATTTGTCACCTGGGCCCATTCACACTCCTAGTTTCAAGGGATTATGAGAAAGTAACTATTTTTAGCTGCTGACATGGTGACACTTAGGTGCAGGGATTCTGGAAAAGTAAATCTTTTTCATGTGGGCTCATTCATACTCCTAGCTTCCAAGGATGCAGGGAAAGTAACTGTTTTTAGCTGCTGACATGGTGACACTTAGGTGCAAGGGATTCTGGGAAAGTAAATTTTTTTTACCTAGACTCAGTCATGCTCCTAGCTCCAAGGTATTCTGGGGAAGTAACTGTTTTTAGCTTAGCCATATTTAGATCCAAGGGATTCTGGGAAAGTAAATATTTTTCACCTGGGCCCATTCATGCTCCTAGCTTCAAGGGATTCTGGGAAAGTAACTGTTTTTAGCAGTTGACTTGGCCACATTTAGGTGCAAGGGATTCTGGGAAAGCAGCTCATTCAGTGGGACTTGCTGTCAGGAAGTTAGACAAAACAGGGCCTCGGTAGGCAAGGAAAGAAGTCTGAGCGTGTGCCCCAGCTGGGTCGTGTGCCCACAGGGGACGAGGAGGAGGAGGAGGACGGGTCCCGGGAGGAGCGGCTGCCGTCGTGCTTTGACTACGTGATGCACTTCCTGACGGTGTTCTGGAAGGTGCTCTTTGCCTGCGTGCCCCCCACCGAGTACTGCCACGGCTGGGCCTGCTTTGGCGTCTCCATCCTGGTCATCGGCCTGCTCACCGCCCTCATTGGGGACCTCGCCTCCCACTTCGGCTGCACCGTTGGCCTCAAGGACTCTGTCAATGCTGTTGTCTTCGTGGCCCTGGGCACCTCTATCCCTGGTAACACCTTGGGAGACTGTGGTGGGGTAGGCTTGGTGGGGTAGGATCTCAGATGAGCCAGGCAGGGGCAACACAGGATCCTGCTGAAATGAGGTGGGTGGAGTCACACAGCGCCCATGTGGTAGGTCTCAGAGAAATATGGAGGTGGGGCATAATAGAAGCTAGACAGTGGGTCCCCTAGTTGCAAGATGTGAATTGAATCGTCCCCAAAAGCACCCAGATGGAAGGTCCCATAAAACTAAGGTGGCAGGAAATGCTAGAAAGCAGACAATGGATTTCATAGAGAGAGGGTGGCAGGGTGGGGAAGAGACAGCTGTGGGGAGAGGGGTTCCCAGGAAGACAGTGCGAATGTGAGAGAAGCCAGTCAATCAGTGGGTTCCATAGAAACAAGCTGTTGATGCCCCATCCCCCAAGAAACCAGACAGAAGAGTCCATGGAACTATGTTGGGGGACATGACAGGAACGAGGCCAGTGAACCTCAAAGTTGGGTTTTTTTGGTGGAGTGCAGTAATCTCATGATCTCGGCTCACTGCAACCTCTGCCTCCCGGGTTCAAGCGATTCTTCTGCCTTAACCTCCTGAGTAGCTGAGACTACAGGCACCTGCCACCACACCCAGCTAATTTTTACATTTTTAGTACAGATGGAGATTCACCATATTGGACGGGGATTCACCATATTGGCCAGGCTGGTCTTGAACTCCTGAGCTTGTGATCTGCCCGCCTCTGCCTCCCAAAGTGCTGGGATTATAGGTGTGAGCCACCATGCCCAGCCAAACCTTAAAGTTTTAATTAAGATGAGGGGGCAGGTGGGGCGCGATGCCTCACGCCTATAACCCCAGCACTTTGGGAGGCCGAGGCAGGAGGATCGCTTAGGCCCAGGAGTTTGAGACCAGCCTGGGCAACATGGTGAAACCCTGTCTCTACAAAAAATAATAAAATTAGCTGGGCGTGGTGGCACATGCCTGTGATCCCAGCTGCTAGGGAGGCCAAGGTGGAAGGATCACCTGAGCTGGGGAAGATGAAGCTGCAGTGAGCCATGATTGCACCTCTCCTCTCCAACCTGGGCAACAGAGCAGGACCCTGTCTCAAAACAAAACAAACAAAAAGTGTAGCCACGTGCAGTGGCTCACGCCTGTAATCCCAGCACTTTGGGAGACTGAGGCGAGTGGATCACCTGAGGTCAGGAGTTCGAGACCAGCCTGACCAACATGGTGAAACCCTGTCTTTACTAAAAACACAAAACTTAGCAGGGCGTGGCGGGCGACTGGAATCCTAGCTACTCAGAGGCTGCCGCAGGAGAATCACTTGAACCCGGGAGGTGGGAGTTGCAGTGAGCCGAGATCACGCCACTGCACTCCAGCCTGGCTGACAGATCAAAACTCCGTCTCAGAGAAAGAAAAAAAAATCAGGCAGTGAGTCCCATAGAAGAGAATGAGTCCCACAGAAAGCAGGCAGCGGGTGCCATAGAAAGCTGGCAGCGGTTTCAGTGGCGAGCAGGCGGAGGGGTGGTGATGGACTTTGCCTCTTGGGTTGGGGTCAGGGGCCTTGAGCCCACACTGCCCGCAGAAAGCAGACGACGGGAGCAGGCGGATGCCCGCCCCTGTGGGTAACGCGCAGAGCCCTTCCGACCCGCGTGTCTCTGCCCCGCAGACACGTTCGCCAGCAAGGTGGCGGCGCTGCAGGACCAATGCGCCGACGCGTCCATCGGCAACGTGACCGGCTCCAACGCGGTGAACGTGTTCCTCGGCCTGGGTGTCGCCTGGTCGGTGGCCGCCGTGTACTGGGCGGTGCAGGGCCGCCCCTTCGAGGTGCGTACTGGCACGCTGGCCTTCTCCGTCACGCTCTTCACCGTCTTCGCCTTCGTGGGCATTGCCGTGCTGCTGTACCGGCGCCGGCCGCACATCGGCGGCGAGCTGGGCGGCCCGCGCGGACCCAAGCTTGCCACCACCGCGCTCTTCCTGGGCCTCTGGCTCCTGTACATCCTCTTCGCTAGCCTGGAGGCGTACTGCCACATCCGGGGCTTCTAGGGCCTTGCGCAGAGACTCGTCCCTACCGCCCGCCCGGGGCTAGGGACTCAGCTGCACCTGCTCTTGGACCCTGGTCTCCTTTTCCCTCCAGACTCGGCCTCCTCTCCTGAGACTCGGCCTCCCTTCTCCGCCCCCACCCCGGGCTTTGATTGCCCCTGTCCTCTGTCACCAGTAGATCAGCCTTCCCTCTCCCTCTCGGGAGCCTCCCCGGTTCCTCCCCTGCGGTGACCCCAACTCCAGCCCATCCTGTTGGTGACCGTCCATACCCCTGGGGAAATTTCCACCCCAGTCCCCTCCCAAGGGAACCACCCCCAGTAACCATCCTGGGGATTTTAAGGTCTCTCTCCCTGGTCACCCAACCTGGCTCTTCCCCCAAAGTCTCACTTCCCCTAGTGACCCCCCACCCCATTTCACCCCATGCCTCAGAACCTACCCTCCCTGGGGGACCCTCGAAGGAGGCTGTCAGAGGCCGTCTCAGATCCCAGCCCTTCCCCCCAGCCCTCAGGGAGCTCCGCTCAGCCCCGGCGGGGAGGAGCGGGGGGGTGTGTGCGCGAGGAGGCCGCACACCTTTCCAATCCCTCCACTCGGGTTCTTGGGAGGACACTCATTCTCCAGGCTCGGAGACGGGAGGGGAGAAGTTTGGGGTTTCAGTCCCAGGGCTTAGCTGGAAAAGGCACATTTTGAACCTGCAACTTCAGACATTCCAGCGCCCCCACTCGCCCTCCACTACCTCTGAGAGCCTAGCCACGCCTTGGAGGGAGGGGCCTGTGTGTGTATATAGTGTGTTTGGGGGAGGGGGGACACGGGAGGGTGCATGTCTTGGGAAAAGGGGGTGACAGACTTAACTTTTGAGAGGGCAGCAGACTCCCTCAGCCATGAGAACCAGCTTTGGGGAGGAGGCCGGGAATCAAAGCGAGTCCAGCTGATCTCCCCTGACAATCTGGAAGGTTCATTTTGCCCTCAGTGCCAGCTAATCCGGGCAGGACCCTCGAAGAGGAGACCGAGGGTCCCAGAGGACCAATGCTACAAGCCAGCAAATGCTGCCACATCTCTGCCTGATGGGGGGTGGGGGTGGGTGGGGGGATGGGACTGGGCCAAGGGATCTGGGTGGGCATTTTTAACTTTGGAGGCCATCCATCTGTTGGTAGGCCATCCATCTGTTGGTAGGCCATCCATCTGTTGGTAGGCCATCCATCTGTTGGTAGGCCATCCATCTGTTGGTAGGCCATCTGCATTTTCTTACTGTTGATGTTTCCTGCCCAAAGGACACATTTGGGCAGTGCCACCCACTCCTTGGGCCCCTAGGATGACCCAGCTACCCCCATAACTTTCTGCTTCCCACAGGTTTTCAGCATTCTATCGTCCTGTTGTGCTCAGCCCCAACATCCCAGACCCGTTACCCACTACCCTTCTCTCCCCCGGCTCATCATCAGTCACTGTCTCTTTTCTGTGATTTCTGTAAAAGTTGCCATAAAACTTTGAAATTCTGCCTGAAAAACAGTCCCGTGGGAAGCTGGGATTCAGGAGGAGGGGGCTAATAAGGTCTCTGACTGAGATTTGGGCAACTGTTAAACCAGGTAATCTGGGTTTCTGCGGCCCGCGGTCGTCTGCGGGACACACCCACATACAGCAGCAGCGCCCGGGTCCAGCAGCCAAGCTCTTCCACTAGCCACGCCCCCACCATTAGCCTCGCTCCTCCACTAGCCACACCCCCATCCATCAGTCACGGGCTTCCACTAGCCACGCCCCTCCAGTCTCCACGCCCACATTCGTCAGTCTTGGGTTTCCCCTAGCCACGTCCCCATTAGTCAGCCAAGCTCCTCCACTTGCTACGCCTTCATCCGTCAATTACGGGTTTCCACTAGCCGCGCCCCCATCCATCAGCCTAGCTCTTCCACTAGTCACACCCCCACTCATCAGTCGTGCTTCAGCCACGCCTTCCTGCTTCAATCAGGGCCTTCCACTAGGCACGCCCCCATGCATGAGTAACAAACTGTTCCTCTTTTCGGGCATCCTGGTAACACAAAAGAGAGAGACGTTCATTTGCCTGAGCCAAAGAGCTGGGGTTAATGGGGTTTCCTAAATAAAGTAAGTCATTTTCTCAGATCCTACAGGAGGAGGGGTGTGTGTGTGTGTGTGTGTGTTGTGCCAAAGGACACAGCCTGTGTAAAGGTGTGGAGTTGTGAGATAAGGCTTTTTCAGGGCCCTGGAAATGGTTATCATGAACGAGGTACGGGGTGCGTGGGGAGTGAACTTGAGGACAATCGTAAGAGACTTTATCAGACACTCTAGGGAGCTTCGAATTTATCCTAAGAGTAAAGGGGAGCTTTGGAAGGGATTTAAGTGAGGGAAGGAGGCAGGTGATTGATATCACCTGATTTATCAGACGTTCCTCCTGGCTACTGGGGGCTGGGAGACCAGGGACAAGGCTGGAGCAGGGACGGGGCAGCAGAGGAGGGAAGAGGGGAGTAGGGGGGTGGGAGGGCGATAGTGAGAAGGGAGTGGTTGAGAGAGAGAATGGATGGGGCTGGGTGAGGGAGTTCAGGGACAGCATCTGGGCAGGAGAGAGGTAGTGTGTTCATTCAAACGGAGTAGCCAGGGAGAGTTGGGTGAAAGGGCTACTAAGGAGTAGGCAGGGTTGGGTAAAACGAGGGAAGGTGCAGTACCCCATGTCTAGCAGCAGAGGGAGCAGTTGCCATACCTGAGCTAAAAGGGGTGAGCAGAGACACCCGAGGCTGCAGAGACCTGGGTACCTGGGTCTGTAGAGTAGAAGACTAAAGGCATCGCCAACCTGCGCTGGGGATGGTGGGCGCCGGTAGAGTAAGCGCCTCAGCCTCATTCTGCTCCCACCTGCTAGTCTGCTGCCACTTCCTCCCACTGGCCACACCCAACCTGAAGTCCCAGGTCAAGACGATAGGCCCGCAGCATGGTGGCTCACGCCTGTAATCCCAGCTCCTTGGGAAGCCAAAGCAGGAGGGTCGCTTAAGCCTAGGAGTTCAAGACCAGCCTGGGCAACATAGCGAGTCCCTGTGTCTACAGAAACTTTAAAAGTTAGCCAAGCGTGGTGGCATGTGTCTGTAGTCCCAGATACTCGGGAGGCTGGGGCGGGAGGATTGCCTGAGTCCAGGAGGTCGAGGCTGCCGTGAGCTAAGACTGCACCACTGCACTCCAGCCTGAGTGACAGAGCAAGACCCTGTCTCAAAAAAAATAAAAATAAAAAATCAACCTTTGGCTTTAGGCCTTGATGAGAACAGGTTCGTGGAAGGTGTAGGGGCAGAAGGTGCGCTGATCTGCAGTGGGAGGTGAGGAAACTGAGTCAGGGCATGTAGCTCACTCTTTGGAGAGTCCTGATATGAGGAGGGGAGGTTGCTAGAGGAGCAGCAGGGCATTGACTACAGGGGCACAGGAAAGCAAGTGAGGCCTGTGCTAACAGCAGCTGGCAGTGATGGGGACCCCCCAAGCATGATCTCCTTAAACCCATTGCCAATTCCATACATCACCCCATTCCACGGAAGAGGAAACTGAGGCTCAGAGAGGTGAAGCAACGCGCCTAAAGTTTCACAGGTAGAAGGGCAAGGATGGCACAGGATGAGGTCTAGGGTATAGAATGGGACAAGGGACACCTTCATCTTTTTTTTTTTTTTTAGATGGAGTTTCACTCCTTTTGCCCAGGCTGGAGTGCAATGGCACGATCTGGGCTCACTGCAACCTCTGCCTCCTGAGTTCAAGTGATTCTCCTGCCTCAGCCTCCCAGTAGCTGGAATTACAGGCGCCCACCACCACACCTGGCCAATTTTTGTATTTTTAGTAGAGACAGGTTTTACCACATTGCCCAGATTGTTCTTGAACTCCTGACCTCAGGTGATCCACCCACCTCAGCCTCCCAAAGTGCTGGGATTACAGGCGTGAACCATCGCGCACAGCCTGGGACACCTTCATCTTAACAAATGCAAACAAAGAAAGGGGGTGTAGAGTCTGGGCGCAGGAAGATGAGTAAGATCTCAGCTTCAAAGAGGGACACATTGAGAGCTTGGGGCTTGGAAAACATGAGGGCTTTCACATCTGTCCCGTCCCCTCACCCCAAAGGTCATGATTCTCACCCGGATGCAAAGAGCTCCATGGGGTCAGCTTGGGAGTGATTGGCATTGTCCTTGGAGGCAGCATAGCATAGCGGCTGACCTTCTCTGTGCCTCAGTTCCCTGATCTGGAAAATGGGTGAGAATGATGCTCATAGTACCTATGTCACAGGGTTGTCGTGAGGATTAAATGAATATATATTAGCCTCACAGGCCGGGTATGGTGGCTCATGCTTGTTATCCCAGGTACTTTGGGAGGCCAAGGTGGGAGGATTGTTTGAGCCCAGAAGCTCGAGACCAGTCTGGGCAACACAGTGAGACCCCATCTCTACTAAAAACGAAAATTATCCAGGCAACGTGGTGCACACCTGTAGTCCTAGCTGCTCCAGAGGCTGGGGTGGGAGGATCACCTAAGTCCAGAAGGTTGAGGCTGCAGTGACTCATGATCATGCCACTGCACTGCAGCGTGGGTGACAGAGTGAGACCCTGTCTCAAAAAATAAACAAATGAACAAAACCCAAGCAAAGCCCAAAGTCATCTGGAGGCAGAACTCCTTCTTCCTGGAGGGACCTCAGTCTTTCTTAAGGCCTTCAACTGATTGGATAAGGTTCACCCATACAATCTACTTCACTCAAAGCCAACAGGTATTAAATGTTAATCTCATTTTTAAAATACCTTTACAATGGCTGGGCGTGGCGGCTCACACCTATAGTCCCAGCTATTCAGGAGGCTGAAGTGGGAAAATCACTTGAACCCGGGAGGCAGAGGTTGCAGTGAGCCAAGATTGCACCACTGTACTCCAGCCCGGGCAACGGAGCAAGACCCTGTCTCAAACACACACACACACACAACCACTTCACATCAGGGCAGCACAGCTTAGCCACATGTACACATATGATTCACCACCACGAGAGGTACCTCTTTTCCCTTTGCTTCCTCTCTGCCCATCCATCATGTCCCCACTGGCCACTGCCTTAGACTGAGCACCAACAGAAGCCAGCCCACAGCAAGGATGGGAGGGAAATAGTTTATTTGGGAGGTGATCCCAGCAGGCACTGGAGGGAGATGGGAAAGAAAACGATTAAAGGTGGTGTTGAGGCCGGGCGCGGCGGCTCACACCTGTAATCTCAGCACTTTGGGAGGCCAAGGTGGGCGGATCAACTGCGGTCAGGAGTTCAAGACCAGCCTGGCCAACGTGGTGAAACCCCATCTCTACTAAAAATACAAAATTAGCCGGGCATGGTGGCAGGCGTCTATAATCCCAACTACTCAGGAGGCTGAGGCGGGAGGATCACTTGAACCCGGGAGGCAGAGTCTGCAGTGAGCTGAGATCGCACCACTGCACTCCAGCCTGGGTGACAGAGCAAGACTCCATCTCAAATAAATATTAAAGGCGGTGTTGAATGAGCAGGTCACCCTGTGGACAACGAGGTCTCAATCCTGCTGGGGGCCTCTCAGGGAACTCTGGAGTTGCCCCACCTGAAAACTTTGGGTTATTTACCCACTAACTCCTGTCTGATGGTGGCCCAGGACTCCTTTAGGGGTGCTGATTTCTACTGCTTCCCACCCTGGTCCGGAACACATTCAGGGAAGGGTCGCAGGTGCCAGCGTGAGAGATGCTGTTAGGTCCTAGGTGGTATGAGTGGGTCAGAGACAGCCTCTGCTATGATTACCTCCCAGAACGGGGGTCTTACTACCTCCCTCTTCCAGTAAGGCAATGCGTGGGCACCAGCACAGCACTGACTGTGCCCAGGTTACCCTCTCTCCTGGCTTGATGCCCCCAGCTCCCTCCTCGGCTTCTCCCAGGGAATCGGGAAGGGCTGGTACTGGCACCTCCTCCACGTTCTGCCGTCCCTCTGAGGATTGAAATCAGACACTAGGGAGGACTTCCAGGCACACATGGCCAAGGGAGAGAAGCATGGGGCTCCAGGCTTCCGTACCTCCCAAGGTACCTCCTCACTCTCTCCTCACCACGTTTGCCTCCTGTTCATTCCCTCCCTGCAATTCTCTCCCTGGGAAGTGCAGGGAAGGGAATGCCATGGGTGGTAGAGTGAAAGGGGTGGGTGGGGTCAGTAGAGGGGAACACGATGGTGGAGGGGTGGAGAAGGGGCACAAAAGAGGAGGGGAAGTTGGAGAGGGGGCAGAGAGCCAAGAACAAAACACAGGGGCCGGAGAGGCAGCAGAGACAGAGATACAGACAGGATGCAGAGAAGATGCAGACGGAGGAAGCCCAGAAACTCAGAACACAGCGCCAGGGAGCAGGGCGGGGCGGGGGTCGCAGGGCACCAGGGCAAGTCCCTCACCCGGTTCCCAGCACACAAAGCCAGTGAGGCCAACGCTGAGGGTGCGCTCAGAGATCAGAGATTAAAAAGGCACAGCTGGGCCGACAGAGCCCACGGCAGACAGAGGGACATGGAGAGACAGGGAGAGAGACACAGAGAGAGAGCGAGAGACCGAGAGGGATGGAGAGACAGAGAGAGATGGAGAGACAGACAGAGAGGGAGAGACGGAGAGAGAAATGGAGAGACAGAGAGATGGCGAGACAGAGAGAAATGGAGAGACAGCAAGAGGGAGAGACAGAGAGGGATGGAGAGACAGGCAGAGAGAGAAATGGAGAGACAGGGGGAGAGACAGATGAAGAGACAGAGAGAGAAGGAGAGATACAGAGAGAAATGGAGAGACAGAGAGAGAGGGAGAGACAGAGTGAGATGGAGAGACAGAGATGGAGAGACAGAGATAGAGAGACAAATGGAGAGACAGAGATGGAGAGACAGAGAGAGAGATGGAGAGACAGAGAGATGGAGAGACGGAGAGAGAGATGGAGAGACAGATGGAGAGACAGAGAGGGAGAGACAGAGAGACAGGGACAGAGAAAGAGACAGAGTTATAGAGAGATACAGCAACAAAGATAGACAGTGAAGGGGACAGACACAGAGACAGAGTCAGAGATGGAAAGAGACTCAGTGAGAGAGAGACAGACAGAAGGAGAGAAGGAGAGAGGGTGAGGAAAAGGAGGAGGAGGAGGAGGCGGAGGAGGACGGACCAGAGACGGGACCCAGAGGCACAGCGAGAAACTGGCAAAGGAAAGCAGATTCCAACAAAAAAGACAGGGAGGGCAAGGAGAGATAGAAATGGAAGGAAAAGGGGGAGAGAGGGGTCTCGGTGGGAGCCGCAGCCTGTGCCCCGCCCCCCGCCCGGGTCAGGCCAGGTCCTCCCCGCTGCTGCTGAGCCGTGGCTAATGGTATGATTGCTTGGTGGGGCGGGAGGGGAAGGGGGTGGCAGGCATTTGTCAGGGCCGGTGACAAATGAGCCACCGGAGTCTGGGCTCGGGTAATGGATGGCGCGGCCGGTGGGCGGAGGGGCGGGCGCGGGGTGGGGGGCCCCCGCCAAGATAAATGTTTCCTTCTCCTGGAGCTGGGCCAGGCAGTGGGAGGATGGGGAGGGGGCGATGTATTTATGACAGGCCTGGGTGGAGGAGAGGGGGGAGAGCCAGGGGGACAGAAGCCCAGCGGGGATACGGTGGGAGGGGACCGAGCGGGCACAGGGAGGTGGAGAGAGGGAGAGGAAAGGAGGGAGAAGACACAGAGGCCCCTGGAGAGAGAGATCAAGATGGATAGAAAGAGAGATAAGAAAGACGAGACAGAGAAGACATCCAGACAAAGAGATACAGAGATACAGGAAAAAAAAAAAAAAGAAAGAAAAAGGACAGCCAGGAGACAGACAGACAGATACAGTCCAGGCGGAGATGGAGACAGAGACGGCCTGTCTTTTAGGATCCCTTCTTCCCCCACCCTCCTGAGCAGAGACACAGATTCTTAGTTAGAGAGAGCCTGGAATGAGGAGGAGGAACCACACCTGGGCCCCCAGAAGGAGGCAGACAGACACAGAGCTGTTGATAAAGAGGGGAAACTGAGGCACGGGGCTAGCAGGCCCAAGAGAGAGGACAGGAGGAACCCAAGGTGGATCCTCGCTCATTCGGTCTGCTCCTGCAGGCTTTCAGAGGGGATCCTGGGGACCACTGAGGATCCCCGGTGGGCGTGGCTGCCTGGTGGGCATAGCCCCAGCGGTCGGTGCTCAGGCTGGGGCACTGAGGGGCCAGTCCGCTGAGAGATCGCCCAGCCTGTGCTGGGGAGACCCGCGAGGTCCCCCAGATCTACTCATAGAGGGCTCCACGCTTCCCGTCTGTAAAACAGGTGCAGGGCAGGGCTAGAGGGCGGAGACCCCTGCAGGCTGGGAGCTGGGGTCACTCTGATGCCAGCCGGGGGCCACTCAGCTGGGCAGGGAAGATGCTTCCAGACACTTTCACGGAGAGGCCCAAGCACCACCCTTGAAGAGCCACCAACGGAGGCAGCCGCTACGCAGAGACACAGGCACCCCCTCCAGCACAAGGCCTGGCTGCCACCTGCTCCTTCCCCCTGGGAACAGAAGGGTCCCAGGACTATTTAAGGGAGACAGCCAGGAAGAGGAAAGTGAGAGAGAGAGAGAGAGAGAGAGAAAGACAAACAGACGGAGGGACAGAGGGAAAGACTGGAGGAAGAGCCTCAGAAAGTCGGAGCCTCCCCTTCCTCCTCCCTCCGTCCCCGCCGGCATCCTCCCCCAATCAATTTCTCTCCCAGACATTCTTAATTCTCCCTTCCCAACATCTCATCTCTTTCTTTAATTGAGAAGATTTATGCTTCAGAGTCCAAGCCCCCTGCGCTTGTTTGGGGGGTGGCAGGGACGACTCCGGGGTCTCTATTCGAGCTCCTGTCCCCACTCCCTCCCCTCCTGTCTGTCTCGCTCTGTCTGCACCTCTCTCTCTCCCCGCACCCCCGTCTGTCTCTGTGTCTCTCTCTCTCTGTTTGCCTTTCTCTGAATCACACTCGTCATTGGAATTACCTCCCTCCCACCCCAGTTAAGCCCCGTCGCCATCCCAGGTGCCCCTTCCCTCCCTTTCTGCTCTGTCCACGCCCCCGCACCACTGGCCGTCAGATGAGGCCGCACCTGCTCCTCTAGGTTTCAGAATCAGCCTGGGCTAAGGGGACCTTAGCATGCACCCCCACCCCAAAAGCAAATAGAGGCAGGGACTCCTAATCCTTGCATTCCTCACCCCAAGTCTTGGCTGAGGGCGAGGTAGGGGTGGGGCAGACCAAAGAGCTTTGTGTCTTTAATTAAAAAGTGATTTAAATTAATTTTCTGCTCCAAAACCCCTAGCTGGGGTGCGCCGGCCTTGATGAAGGGAAAGGCCTCCAGACCCCTTCCCCTCCGACTGCCTTAAAGGGCCAGCCTCACCACAGGACAGTCACGGGGGGGCAGAGCCCGCCGGCATGGGGACCCCCAGACTCAGCCAAGACCCTGAGTCCTGGAACCCTCTAGCTTAACTGTTTCTCCATTATCCACAATCCCCCGCCCCCAGCGCGCATTGCCCATCCTGCAGAGGGGGGATCGAGGCTCAGAGAGGGGAGAGTCTAAGGAGACTCCAGATTCCCAGGTGACTCCTGGAGATGGCCAGGGAGGAGGTCCGTGGTGTGTCCAGGGGGCTCGGAGAAGAGAGAGCCAGAGAAAGGACGGGAGAAGAGGAGAGAGACAAGGAGACAGAGACTGGGAGAGCGGGAGACTGAGAAACTGGGAGAAGGAACCCCAGCCCTGGGTAGGAGAGGAGGGGCTTGGGGACACCAGGGCCGCAGTCTCTTCCTCTCCTCCCTCCACAGCCTGCCCCTTCCCCACTCCCACGGGGAAGTGCTGCTGCTGCCCTAACCCCAATCCCTCATGCTGTAGCTCTGTACGGCTCACCCTGGCTCACCCCCTATTCCGCTCCTTGGTGGTTCTGTTTAATTTCCATAAGACAGGAAGGCAGAGAAGCAGGTGGCAGCAGAGGCAGCGCTGTTGATGACAGTCCTGAAGTATGTCCTTGGAGGGCTGCCTCCAGCCCTCTCTCTGTCTCTGGATCTCTATCCCTCTCTCACTGGGTCTGTCCCCCTCTCTCTAGGTCTGTCCCCCTCTCTCTGGATCTGTCACCCTCTGTCTCTACATCTCTGTCCCCCCCCCCCATCAGGGTCCTTGTCCTCCACTCCCCCCATGCCTGTCCCCTTCTCTCTGTCCCATTCTTTGGTGCTATTCCTCGGGGTGACTTTCAGGATTTTGTGGGGGGTCAAGTGTCCTTCTGTGAGAATGGGATAAAAACTATGGGCCACTTCCCTGGGGAAAAAACAGAGGCACCCAGTCCACAGTTTCCCAGGGAACTTTCCCTGGGTTCACAGGTCTCCTGACAGCCACCTGCACACCCCCCGCGGGAAGGTGAAGACACCAGGGACTAAAGACCCCCAATGTAAAAGATGCCATGGGGAGAATGAATCCAGGGGTCTCCACCAGCCCCCTCGCCCCCTACCTCGATAGCCTCTTAGATGTTTCCTGGACACACCAAGCACCTTCTGCTCCCCCGACTTTTCCAGGCTTTGCACCTGCAATTTCCCATGCCTGGAATGCTCTCCCCAGGTATGTGCACAGCTCCGATGTCCTCTCCTCTGAGGGCTGTCCCTGGCCAGCCTACAGAAGCCGCCCTCCCCACACTGTTCTTACACAGCTTTGTTTCGGAGCACTGGCCATCTCCAGGCACTAGTTAATATTTATGCATCCATTTACTCCACTACCCTCCCTTCCCTACCCATCCCCAGGGAAAAGTGAGTGCCATAAGACCAAGAAGTTTGCCTTTTGTTCCCTGCTATGTCCCCAGAACACCACCTGGCAAGTAGTAGGTGCTCAAGAAGTTGCTGCTGCATGAATCTTTTTCTTGATCTCAGAACCTCAGGTTGAAAGCTCGCCTTAGGAATCCGATGAAAGTCGCGGACTTGCCCTCCAACACCTTGTGTGGGGGCCCAGGGTTTACCCCACAGACTGCGGGTTCCAGGGACTCCCTGAGAGCAGCTGAGGGGGCTGCAGGCTCAAGACAGGGGCCCAAGACAGTACCCACCACATCCAGAGACAGAAACAACACGCGTAGTCACTCCTACACACCACACACAGAAAACACACACACCACACAGGTACACACACACACACCACACACAAAAAACACACACACCACACAGGTACACACACACACACACCACACACAAAAAACACACACACCACACAGGTACACACACACCACACAAAAAAACACACACACCACACAGGTACACACACACACACACACCACACACAAAAAACACACCACACGCACACCACACAGGTACACACACACACACACCACACACCCTACACACAAAAAACACACCACACACCACACGCACACCACACAGGTATGCACACACACCCCACACACCACACACACAAAACACCATACACCACACAGGTACGCACACACACCACACAGGTACGCACACACATGCTACACACACACCACACACACAAAACACACATACCACACACCACACACCCACCACACACACCACACACCACACACACACACAAAACATACCACACACCACACAGTTACGTGCACACACACGCCACACACACACAAAACACACACCATACAGACCACACACACCACACATGCAAAACACACACCACACACAAAAAACACACACCACACACCACACAGGTACACGCACACACAGGTACTCACACACACAACACAGGTATGCACACACAGGTACACACAATACGAGTACGCACACACACACCACACATGCACACACCACACACACCACCCAAAACATACACACACCACACACATGCACACACCACACACACAAAAGCACACCACACATACAAAACACACCACACATACAAAACACACCACGCACACACATGAACACACCACATAAGCACCACACACGCACACATCACATACCACACACAGACACACACACCACACACACAAAACACAGACACAAAATACACCACACACAGGCACATACACACCACACACAATGCACACACACATGCAAGCACACACCACACACACCCGACAGACGCGCACGCACACACACAGGCGCAGGCACAGGGGCCCCTGTCTCCCAGAGGAGGGAGGGAAAGGGGTGAGGGCAAGAAGAGAAACTAAAATCTAAACGCTGGCTTCCTTCCGGCCTCCTGTCCTCTCCTCTGATTCCGTCCCATAGGAGAGAGGTGGGGAAAGGGAGAAAGAGGGAAACAGAGAGAGAGGTGAGGGGGGAGAGAGCCAGAGAGAGAGAGGTGAAGGGGAGAGAAACAGAGCAAGTGGGAGTGGGGGGGTAGAGAAACAGAGGGAGAGAGAGGTGAGGGAGATAGGTATGGGGGGAGACAGAGAAACGGAGAGAGAGATGGAGGAGAGGGAGAGACACACGAGAGACGGGGAGGGGGGTAGAGGTGGGAGGAGGGAGAAACAGAAAAAAACCACAGAGAAACAGAGAGAGGTGAGGGGGAGGAGAGAGACAGAAGGAGAGAGGTGAGGGGGAGAGAAACAGAGAAAATGGGAGGTGGAGGGGAGAGAGACAGCGAAGAGAGAAACAGAGGGAGAGAGAGAGGTGGGGGGAGAGACAGAGGAGAGAGAGGTAAGCGGGGAGAGAGAGAAACAGGGAGAGAGGTTGGGGGTTGAGGGAGAGACAGAAACGGGGAGAGAGGCGGGAAGAGGTGGGAGGAGAAACAGAAAAAACAGGGAGAAAATGAGAGAGAAAAGAGACGAGGAGGGGAGAGACAGAGACAGAGGTGGGGGAGAACTCGAGACAGAGGCGGGTGGCTGCCGGCAAGGGGAGAGGGAGACCCGGAGCGGGGTGGGGGGAGAGCG
>NW_016803605.1:828621-832872 GCF_001698545.2 Rhinopithecus bieti
GGGGGGGCGCGCTTCCAGCCTCTTGCCCACCCCCTGGCGTCGACACTGCGGGCCGTCTGGGGCTGCGGCCCCGGGCTGCGCCCTCCCCCGCGGCCAGGCTCTGGAGGGACCCGGGAGCTGCCGCCGGCCTCAGCCCATGGCCCGGAGGGTAGGTCTCAGGGCGGGGACCCCGCGCCCCGGCCGCTTCTGCACCCCCTGTCCCTGCATCCCTCCTCTCCGGCGCTGGCCCCGCATCAGCCCATCCGTCCTCTCCACCACCTCTCTCTCTGCCCCTCCCTCCGCCCCTGGGTCTCCCAGTCCCTCTGTGCTCCCTCTCTGCCCCCAGGTGTCCCCTCTCCCTGCCCCTGGGCCTCGCCTCCTCCCCACCGTTTAGCTTCTTCTCCCTGCCCCAGTCTCTCCCTACCTCTCTGTCCCCCTCTGTCTGCCCCAGTCTCCCCCTCGTTTCTGCCTCTCTGTCCCCCTCTCTCTGCCCCGGGTCTCCCCCCCGCTTTCTGCCTGTCTGTCTCCCTCTCTCTGCCTGGGTCTCCTCCCTCTTTCTGCCTCTCTGTCCCCCTCTCTCTGCCCCCGAGTCTCTCTGCTCTCTGTCCCTGGGCTTCCTCCTCCATCTCAGCCGCCCCCACCTCACCGTCCCCCTCCTTTTCTGCCCTCCTCCGTCCTTCTCTTCGCTCTACTTTTGTTCCAAGTCTCCCCTGCCTCTCCAGGGCTAGGAGTGGGACAGGGGTGGGAGGCGCGGTCTCACCAGGCTGCTGGCCCCAGGGAGCCTCTCTCCCTGGGGATGGGAACGGGCAAAGGAGACGGGGGAGGAGGTGCGCCCCCGCTTTGGGGGTTCTGGGTGGGCTGTGGGGACCGAGTTTGGTGAGTGTGCCATGAGCAGCGGGGAGCAGTTGGATTCAACTTCAGGGCACAGGAGAAGTTAGAAGAGGAAGAGGGAGAGAGTGGGACACGCAGAGCCAGGGTGCCCAGCCAGCAAGGGTCGGAGGCAGGAACGTTCTAGCCTCTTCCCAGGGGAGTCCTGCTGCCTCTTTGAGCCTCCATGTCTTCATCACTGAGGAAGGGATTTGACCTGACCTAGTGAAATGTGCCCCAGGCTTCCCAGGTGCATGGTTCTGTGATGACAGGATGCGGGCGTCCCACCCCATAATGGTGTTTTTCTTGGGTGTGAAAGTGTGTCTCTGTGGTGGTGCCTAGTGACCCTCTCCAGCAACAAGTGCTCACAGCGTGAGCCAAGCCAGGTGTGCTAAATGCCTCGTTCATTCATTCATTCATTCATTCATGTGCTAAATGTCTCAATCATGCGTTCAATCCTGTGCCTGGTGTTGGGCTGTGTGTGTGTGTGTGCATGTGTGCGTTGGGGGGGATTTGGGTGTGACTGACACACGAGTGTGCATGTGGATTGGTGTGTATGGCTGTGTCTCCGTGTGTGGTGGATTCACGTGGCGAGTGGGGTGTGACATGTTGTTGAGACTTACTCTGATGTGCATATCTGCCAACTGTGAAATGAAATAGAAGACGGGAGGCTTCGTATGTGTACTTTGTGTACAGCAATGCACGGTTCCTGCAGGAGGTGTCCATGGATTTCCCTCTCTGTCTGTCTCTCTCTGTCTCTGCCTCTTATCTCTGTCTCTGTCTCAGTCTCCCTCTTCTCATGCCACTCTCTCCATCTCTCTTCCCTCCTAGCCAGACCCTGCCGTCTCTCCCTCTGGGTCCTCCTGCCCGCATGTCAGGAATCTCTGCCTGGACGGGGTCCTCACTCCCACCCAGACAGCTCCAGGGGACCTGGAGGGCTCAAAGGGGCAGGGCTCAGACACTTGGGGACCAGAAGCGGGTTTCTGGGACACAGAGAGGCGTCTCCTGGGTTCCAGGATAGAGAAGCTCCTCAGCCGAGTCTCGGGGTGCTGACTCCTCCTTGGGGCTCCCCCCTTCTCTTCTCACCTTCCCCCAGTACGATGAGCTGCCGCACTACCCAGGCATCGCGGATGGCCCCGCAGCCCTGGCTGGCTTCCCAGAGGCAGTGCCCGCGGCACCAGGGCCCTACGGCCCACACCGGCCTCCCCAGCCGCTGCCCCCAGGCTTGGACAGTGACGGCCTGAGGAGGGAAAAGGATGAGATCTATGGGTGAGTGGGGGCCGGTCTCAGGCTCCTGTCTCTCTCTCTGTCTTCTGTTTCTTTGCTCCCTGGGTCTGTTTCCGTCTCTCTCTGTGTACGAGTCACTGTCTCCTCTCCGGGTCTCTTGTCCCCTTCCCAGCTATTCTGCACCTTGCAGCCCCTCCATTCACCCCCCAGCCTCTCCCTTGACCTCTCTCCTTTCCTGCCTCCCCAGACACCCACTCTTCCCCCTCTTGGCCCTGGTCTTTGAGAAATGTGAACTGGCTACATGCTCTCCCCGTGACGGGGCCGGAGCTGGGCTGGGGACACCCCCCGGCGGCGACGTCTGCTCCTCTGATTCCTTCAACGAGGACATCGCTGCCTTCGCCAAGCAGGTGGGCACTCCCCACCCGCCAAGCACCGCACCGGAGAGCCAGCGAGGAGGGTTGGGTGGAAGGTGGGACATCCCCCTGCCGGCCTCTCTCTTCCCTCCCAGGTTCGCTCTGAGAGGCCCCTCTTCTCCTCCAACCCAGAACTGGACAATCTGGTGAGACCCAAGCTCTCCCCCACACCCACTCCTACGATGGGTCTCCTGTCCTGACTCCTCATCCCTGGGGTTGGTTGAGGTGGTGCAGAGAGGAGGCCACCTGGTCCGTGTTCCCAAATGGCCATGATTGTTGCCCACATGCCATGTGGTACAGCCTAGAGTCTGAGAACGGGACCCATGGCCCGAGTTCAAATCCCAGCTCTGCCACTCACCAGCTCTGTGACCCAGGGCAAGTCACTCTGCGTCTCCGTGCCTGGCGTCCCGTCTGTGACGTGTGGCTGGTAGTAATTTCTGTCTTGGAGGGCTGCTGTGGGGATTTAATGAGTGAATGCAAGTCAAGTGCATGGGACAGCACCTGGCACAGAATAGCACTGAAAAAGTGTCTGATGTTCCATCCGTCAGATGAATAGTACCCATGCCAAAGTGAGCACAGGGACTGCTTCCCAAGGAGAGGAGGCTGGGTGCAGCAGCTCACACCTACAATCCCAACACTTTGGGAGACCAAGGCCAGGAGATAGCTTGAGGCCAGGGATCAAGACCAGCCTGGGCAATGTAGTGACACCCCACCTCTACAAAAACATTTAATTAGCAGGGTGTGGTGGCACGCACCTGTGGTCCCAGCTACTTGGGAGGCTGAGGCGGGAGGATCACTCGAGCCCCAAGAGGTTGAGGCTGCAGTAACCCTTAATCAGCTCCACTGCACACCAGCCTGGGCAACAGGGCAAGACCCTGTCTCTCATAGGTAGCTAGAAAAAGAGAAAGAGGCCGGTCGCTGTGGCTCACACCTGTAATCCCAGCACTTTGGGAGGCTGAGACAGGCAGATCACGAGGTCAGGAGATCGAGACCATCCTGGTTAACACGGTGAAACCCCGTCTCTACTAAAAATACCAAAAAATTATCCGGGCGTGGTGGTGGGCACCTGTAGTCCCAGCTACTCTGGAGGTTGAGGCAGGAGAAGGGTGTGAACCCGGGAGGCGGAGCTTACATTGAACCGAGATCACGCCACTGCACTCCAGCCTGGGCGACAGAGCGAGACTGTCTCAAAAAAACAAAGAAAAGAAAAGAAAAAAGAGAAGAGAAACAAAAACAGAAAGGGAGGGAGGGAAGGAGAGAGGGAGGGAGGGAGAGAGGGAAAGAGGGAGGGAAGGAAGGAAGGAAGGAAGGAAGGAAGGAAGGAAGGAAAGAAGGAAGGAAGGGCTGGGTACAGTGGCTCATGCTTGTAATCCCAGCACTTTGGGAGGCCGAGGCAGGCAGATCACAAGGTCAGGAGTTCGAGACCAGCCTGACCAACCTGGTGAAACCCCCTGTCTACTAAAAATACAAAAATTAGCTGGGCGTGGTGCACTCGCCTGTAGTCCCAAGTACTCGGGAGGCTGAGGCAGGAGAATTGCTTGAACCAGGGAGGCAGAGGTTGCAGTGAGCCGAGATCCTGCCACTGCACTCCAGCATGGGCACCAGGGCGAGACTCCGTGTCAAACAAACAAAAAAAGAAAAAGAAAGAAGGAAAGGAAGAAAAGAAAAAAGAGGCCGGGCGCGGTGGCTCAAGCCTGTAATCCCAGCACTTTGGGAGGCCGAGACGGGCGGATCACGAGGTCAGGAGATCGAGACCATCCTGGCT
>NW_016803605.1:836091-840057 GCF_001698545.2 Rhinopithecus bieti
AAAAAAAAAAAAAAAAAAAAAAAAAAGAAAAAAGAAAAGAAAGAGAAGAGGCTGGGCACGGTGGCTCACGCCTGTAATCCCAGCACTTTGGGAGGCCGAGGCAAGTGGATCACCTGAGGTCAGGAGTTTGAGACCAGCCTGGCCAACATGGTGAAACTCTGTCTCTACTAAAAATACAAAAATTAACGGGGCACAGTGGTGCATGCCTGTAGTCCCAGCTGCTCAGGAGGCTGAGGCAGGAGAATCACTTGAACCTGGGAGGCGGAGGTTGCAGTGAGCTGAGATCGCTCCACTGCATTCCAGCCTGGACGACAGAGCAAGACTCCATATCAAAAAAGAAAGAGAAAAAAGAAGATAGAGAAGAAAGGAGGGAGAAATACCCCAGCCTCTCCCATCCTTTGCTCCCCAAGCTCTTGCCAGGGCTTCCTATTGGCCAAACCCTTTGGCAAAGGGCTCTGGGAAATGTAGTTTGCAGGTAGGCGGGGCCTGGAGCTGGGGGCCTACAAGCAGAGGGTGGGAATGCCAATCGGAACGGCTCACCTTAGCTCTCCCTCTTTGTGATGGGCCCTTTTTCGTCTCTTGCTACTCTTGTCTCTACCTCTGAATCTAACACCCACTCTTTCCTTAATTCTGCACTGCATCTCTGTTCTTTCTTTCCCCCTCGCGCCTAGTGTCTTTGTCGCCCTGTCCCTGTCATTTTATCTCACTCTTTCTGTTTCTCTGTCTCTCCTCTCTTCCTCCTTCTCTTCCTCTTACTTCTTCCTCCCTTCTCCCTCCCTGGATTCCCTCTGTCTTCCCCCACCTCCTGTCCCACGTTTTCAGATGATCCAGGCCATCCAAGTGCTGCGGTTCCATCTGCTGGAGCTGGAGAAGGTGAGTGCGTCTCACCCCCCAACAGCCTCACTTGCCCACCTCATCCCACCCCCTCTCGTCGCCTCTGCCTCCCCCCTTCCAGCTCTCTCCCCACTGGAGTTGAAGCAGAATGCCGCCCCCATCCCTGTGCACCCCAGTCCTGCCCCCCGGGTGGCCCCCCCAGTACCCCGGTGCCCCCCCAGGTCCACGACCTGTGCGACAACTTCTGTCACCGCTACATCACCTGCCTCAAGGGAAAGATGCCCATCGACCTGGTCATCGAGGATCGGGACGGCGGCTGCAGGGAGGACTTCGAGGACTACCCAGCCTCCTGCCCCAGCCTCCCAGACCAGGTGGGCCTGGGACGGGCACCAGGCATATCGCCCTGCAGCCACAGCTGTGCCTGGACACTGCATGAGGGCGTATGTGCACTACACAGCCTCAGACGCAACCACAGTCAACCTGATCACGGGGCACACATATGCACACAGCCACATACCCACTACACAACAGCTGTGCAGACTCGGATGCGGCTGGGCAGCGGTGCACACACATGTGCACACCAGCAGCTGCAGATGCCACCCACAGACTCAGCTATACCCACACAGGTCCACACACAGCCACACCAACTCAGCAATAGCCATTTCTGCTCATAGCTGGACAGTAGCATCCACCGTGTACTCACACACACACCCCCAGCCATACGACAGCAGCATAGAACACACAGCCGGGTTCTGCACGCCGTTCTCAATTGTGTGTATGTCCACCACATACACACCCCTGCTCCAGCCACACAAAACAGCCATACAGATGGACATAGAGCCCAATAGCCCCAGGTACTGCCTGGCAAACTCAGATATAACCACGCTTGGTCCCGGACTGACCATGGTGCCCTCTTGTACACACGTGACCCTGGTTACATAACAGTCGGGCTGCAGCCGAGATCGCACACACACACACCACTCACAGCCACATGGCCCCAGACTCATCCACACAGACTTGGAAATAGACTCAACAGGCTCAGATGGGACCACAAAGAAACCCAAAGAAGCAATTCAATAAGGTGGCACCATCTCAGATGCAGCCTCACTACAGTTTTATCCACTTAGGACACCAGACGGCAAACATACACAGCACAGCACAGCACAGCCGTGTGGATCCCGACTCACCACATCTACGTACAGAGTAGAGGGGCAAAGCCTCAAGGAAAAGTCACATGAGAGCCACACCCAGGCAATCCTACTGTCAACACACCTGGCAATGACATCTTCACAGCACACGCACACCCACTCCACACTGCCTCAGATACACTCACATGACAACCACCCCACAGCCAGATGCACCCAGACACAGTCCCGGAGCCTTTTTTTTTTTTAATGGAGTCTCAGTTTGTCACTCAGACCGGAGTGCAGTGGTGCAATCTCAGCTCACTGCAACCTCTGCCTCCAGGTTCAAGTGATTCCCCTGCCTCAGCCTCCTGAGTAGCTGGGACTACAGGTGCCTGCCACCACGCCCAGCTAACTTTTGTATATTCAGTAGAGATGGGGTTTCACCATGTTGGCCAGGCTGGCCTTGAACTCCTGACCTCAAGTGATCATCCCACCTTGGCCTCCCAAAGTGCTGGGATTACAGGCGTGAGCCACCGTGCCTGGCCAAGTCCTGGAGCCTTATACCCACTTGCACAGGAATCGCGACAGCAGTGTCACATACAAGACAAGCAAACCTTCAAACTGCAGTCACAGAAAGAAAAATGTAGCCTGGTGATGGCTGGGTGCAGTGGCTCACGCCTGTAATCCCAGCGCTTTGGGAGGCTGAGGCGGGCAGATCACAAGGTCAGGAGTTTGAGACCAGCCAGGCCAACATGGTGAAACCCCGTCTCTACTACACATACAAAAAAAAAAAATTAGCCGGGCATGGTGGCATGTGCCTATAATCCCAGCTACTCGGGAGGCTGAGGCAGGAGAATCGCTTGCACCCGGGAGGTGAAGGTTGCAATGAGCCGAGATTGCGCTATTGCACTTCAGCCTGGGTGACAGGGCAAGACTCCGTCTCAAAAAAACAAACAAACAACAACAACAAAAAAACCAACAATGGCCGGGCGCGGTGGCTCACGCCTGTAATCCCAGCACTTTGGGAGTCCGAGGCAGGCGGATCACGAGGTCAGGAGATCGAGACCATCCTGGCGAACACGGTGAAACCCCGTTTCTACTAAAAATACAAAAAAATTAGCGGGGCGTGGTGGCGGACCCCTGTAGTCCCAGCTTCTTGGGAGGCTGAGGCAGGAGAATGGTGTGAACCCGGGAGGCAGCAGAGCTTGCAGTGAGCCAAGATCGCGCCACTGCACTGCAGCCTGGGCGACAGAACACGACTCCGTCTCAAAAAAAAAAAAAAAAAACAAACAACGAATTAGCTGGATGTCGTGTTGTGCGCCTGTAATCCCAGCTACTTGGGAGGCTGAGGCAGGAGAATCACTTGAACCCAGGAGGCGGAAGTTGCAGTGAGCCGAGATCTCACCACTGCCCTCCAGCCTGGGCAACAGAGTGACACTCTGTCTCAAAAAACAGAAGGGTGGGAGGGGGTGTGGTCACCAGAACTGGAGAGAGGAGCAGATTGCTTGACAGTGGCTGAGATTTTTGGTAGAAGAATACAGCTAATCTAAAACCACAGGTTGGGCAGATTTAACCCAACCTTAAACTGAAGAAGTGTTACTGCAGTCCATATGGGTGAGCTGACCTCCTGGCGCACAGAGCTGGGTAGAGGGTAAATCCTACCGATTGTCGAGTTCCTCAAAGCGTGTTGGAGTTTGCATAAAGAAACTACGAGGCTGGCTGCAGTGGCTTCACGCCTGTAATCTCAGCACTTTGGGAAGTCGAGGCAGGAAGATGGCTTAAGTCCAGGAGTTTGAGAGCAATCTGGACAACGCGAAATCCCATCTCGACAAAAAATAAGAAAAATTAGCCAGGCGCAACTGTAGTTCCAGCTACTTGGCAGGCTGAGGCGAGAGGATTGCTTGAGCCCAGGAATTTGAAGCTGCAAAGAGCTAAGATTGCACCACTGCACTCCAGCCTAGGTGACAGAGCAAGACTCTCTCTTTTTTTTTTTTTTTTTTTTTTT
>NW_016803605.1:840761-857995 GCF_001698545.2 Rhinopithecus bieti
CCACCGCGCCCGGCCGACTCTGTCTCTTAAAAAAAAAAAATAAAGAGAAGGCCGGGCACAGTGGCTCACGCCTGTAATTCCAGCGCTTTGGGAGGCTGAGGCAAGTGGATCACTAGGTCAGTAGTTTGAGACCAGCCTGGCCAACATGGTAAAACTCCATCTCTACTAGAGATACAAAAAAATTAGCCGGGCATGGTGGCACGTGCCTGTAATCCCAGCTACTCAGGAGGCTGAGGCAGGAGGATCACCTGAACCCAGGAGGTGCAGGTTTCAGTGAGCCGAGATCATGCCATCACACTCCAGCCTGGGTGACAGGGCAAGACTCCATCTCAAAAAAAAAAAGAAAAAGAAAAAGATAATATATAATACAGCCCCAGACCCCCTTACCTACAATTCTGAGATCCCTTGGCTACAGTCTCTGAAACTTCAAAGTTTTGGATTTTGTCCCATAAATTTAGTGCAAACTCATTTGGCAGCAAAAACTGACCTGAACTAATGAGGGGCTATTTATAGCCTTTATTTATTCTACTTAGTTAAATATTCATCCATGTTGCTGTGGAAATGTTGATGAGTTTGATGACGAGGTTGTGCCCCAGAGCCTGCCTGGGATGGCTGCGAACTGCATGGTGTATGCACTGACTTACTGCCTAAAAATGTGAAATGGGCCTGGCGCAGTGGCTCACACCTTTTATCCAAGACTTTGGGAGGCAGAGGTGGGCGGATCACTTGAGCCCAGGAGTTCGAGATCAGCCTGACCAACATGGTGAAACCCCGTCTCTACTAAAAATACAAAAATTAGCCAGGCATGGTGGCAGGCACCTGTAATCCCAGCTACTTGGGAGACTGAGGCACAAGAATCATTTGAACCCGGGAGGCAAAGGCTGCAGTAAGCCTAGATCATGCAACTACACTCCAGCCTGGGTGACAGAAGGAGACACTGACTCAAAATAAAGATAAAAATGTGAAATGTTCTGAATCCTGAGACACCTCTGGCCCCAAGGATTTTAGATAAGATGCCATAGACCTGTGTAAGGTCGTCTTGTTCGAGCCTCTATGTAGATGAACTCATCATTGAATACTGGCCATACTCCGTCATGACTATTAATTATCCTTCGTTTTCTTTTTCTCTTGCTTTATTTATTTATTATTATTTTTTTGAGACGTAGTCTCACTTTGTCCCCCAGTCCAGGCCGGAGTGCAGTGGCGCGATCTTTGCTTACTGCAACTTCCGCCTCCCGGGTTCAAGTGATTCTCCCGCCTCAGCCTCCCGAGTAGCTGGGATTACAGACACCCACCATCATGCCCGGCTAATTTTGTATTTTTAGTAGAGATGAAGTTTCACCATGTTGGCCAGGCTGGTCTTCAACTCCTGACTCAGGTGAACTGCCTGCCTCCGCCTCCCAAAGTGCTGGGATTACAGGCATGAGCCACCGTGCCCAAGCCAGCCTAGCTTTTGTATTTTTAGTAGAGATGGGGTTTCACCATGTTGGCCAGGCTGGTCTCAAATGCCTGACCTCAGGTGATTTGCCTGCCTCAACCTCCAAAAGTGCTGGCATTACAGGCATGAGCCACCATGCCTGGTCCTGTCCTTCATTTTCCAATTAAGGAAACGGAGGCTCAGAGAGGGGAAGTGACCTGCCCAAGATCACACAGCCAGGAGAGAGGCAGGGACTGGCTTCCCATTCAGGAGTCCTAGCTCCAGAGTCCATGCCCCAAGCCTTAGCACTAACTTTTTTTTTTTTTGACATGGAGTCTTGCTCTGTCACCCAGGCTGGAGTGTAGTGGCATGATCTTGGCTCACTGCAACCTCTGCCTCCTGGGTTCAAGCGATTCTCCTGCCTCAGTCTCCTGAGTAGCTGGGACTACAGGTGCGTGCCACCACACCCAGCTAATTTTTTGTATTTTTTAGTAGAGACGGAGTTTCACCGTGTTAGCCAGGATCGTCTCGATCTCTTGACCTCGTGATCCGCCTGCCTTGGCCTCCTAAACTGCTGGGATTACAGGCGTGAGCCACCGCGCCCGGCCGCCTTGGCACTAACTGCTAACTCTTGTTTTCTAGAATAATATATGGATTCGAGACCATGAGGATAGTGGGTCTGTACATCTGGGGACCCCAGGTCCATCCAGCGGGGGCCTGGCCTCCCAGAGTGGTGACAACTCCAGTGACCAAGGTGAGAATCTTGGGAGGTGGAAAGGAAACATGGGAGTCAGCCAGAGGATTGAAGTTAGATTGCAAGTAGGACTTGCAGAAAGGCAGAGATGGCTGGGGTGTGGAGTGGTGTCTTGGGGGAGAGTCCTAGGGCCCTCTGGTCCTCCACTCCTCACTGCCCGCACACACAGCATGCCTGCCCTCCCTCAGGAGATGGGCTGGACACCAGCGTGGCCTCTCCCAGTTCTGGGGGGGAAGATGAGGACTTGGACCAGGAGCGACGGCGAAACAAGAAGAGGGGGATCTTCCCCAAGGTGGCCACCAACATCATGCGAGCCTGGTTGTTCCAGCACCTCTCGGTGAGAGCCCTGCTGCCCGGGTGGAGGGTGGGCATGGAGAGAGGGAGAAGGGTGGGCCACAGAGACCAAAACCCCAGAGACGCCCAGAAATGGGAGACTGAGATGGCGGGAAATTTTTCGAGACTCTCTTGGAAGTGGAGAATTGTGACAGGATCCAGCAGCAGTGAGTGTCACCTGTGTGCAGGTGCTGCTCAGGACACTTAACTCACTAAGTCCATTAACCCACGCATCAATCACCCACCCGCCCGCCATCCACCCAGCATACCCTCGGAGGGAGGGGCTACTATTATCTCCATTTAGCAGATGAGGAGGAGACTGAGGAACAGAGAGATTAGGAGACTAGCCTAAGGTCACACAGCCAGAAGTGGATTCAAATGCAGGCAGTCTGGCCTTAACTACTGCATCATAGTGCTTCAATGACACAGGAGAAAAATAGAGCCAGGAAGAGGCTGAAACAGAGAGACACAGAGACCAAGTCAGAGCAAGATGGAGACAGGGAGAGGCTGAGTCACAGAGGGACAGAGACAGACAGAAACTCGGAGGCAGGGAGGGACTGAATCCCAGAGAGAGAGAGAGAGATACAGAGACACACACACACAGAGATAGTGAGACAGAGAGAGAATGTGAGAGCCACAGAGAGAGAAATGGAGGGCCAGACATAGTGGCTCATGCCTGTAATCCCAGCACTTTAGGAAGCCAAGACAGGAGGATCGCTTGAGCCCAGGAGTTCGAGACTAGCCTGGGCAACACAGCAAGACCCCATCTCTAAAAAAAAAAAATTGGCTAGGCATGGTGGCGCACACCTGTGATCCCATTACTCAGGAGGCTGAGGCTAGAGGATCGCTTGAGCCAGGTAGGTTGAAGCTGCAGTGAGCCATGAAGGCGCCACTGCACTCCAGCCTGAGTGACAGAGGGAGACCCTGTTTTAAAAAAAAAAAAGAGAGAGAGAAAGAAAGAAATGGATAGGGAGGGGCCGGGTACGGTGGCTCACACCTGTAATCCCAGCACTTTGGGAGGCCGAGGTAGGCAGATCACAAGGTCAGGAGATGGAGACAATCCTGGTTAACACGGTGAAACCCGTCTCTACTAAAAATGCAAAAATGTAGCCGGGCGTGGTAGCGGGCGCCTGTAGTCCCAGTTACTTGGGAGGCTAAGGCAGGAGAATGGCGTGAACCTGGGAGGTGGAGCTTGCAGTGAGCCGAGATCTCACCACTGTACTCCATCCAGCCTGGGTCACAGAGCGAGACTCCGTCTCAAAAAAAAAGAAAAGAAAAGAAAAGAAAAAGAAATGGATAGGGAGGACTGGGCGCAGTGGCTTACGCTTCTAATCCCAACACTTTGGGAGGCCGAGGCGGGCGGATCACGAGGTCAGGAGATCGAGAACATCCTGGCCAACATGGTAAAACTCCATCTTTACTAAAATACAAAAAGTTAGCCGGGCATAGTGGCGCGCACCTGTAGTCCTAGCTACTGGGGAGGCTGAGGCAGGGGAATCCCTTGAATCCCAGAGGCGGAGGTTGCAGGGAGATGAGATCTTGCCACTGCGTTCCAGCCTGGGGACAGAGCAAGACTCCATCTCAAATAAATAAATAAATAAATAAATGGATAGGGAGAGGACCACACAGAGACTCTGACAGATTCAGAGAGGGAGGGGCTGGGCTTTGCTTCCCTCTCCCATGCCAGTGAAGCCCCCTCCACCATGTCACAGGAGTCCCCCTCCCCCAATACGGTCTCTCTAATCAGATCTGGCCAATTAACCTCTAATTGCTGGAACAGGCGGGGGCTCGCAGGCATGTAATTGCCCCAAGCCTGGGGCTCCCTTGGCCTCCATCCTGGGGAGTGCAGAGACGCTCAGACGCGCCGGCTGTCCCACACGTCTGCCTGGGCCTGGGCTCCCCATCCCCCTGGCCGGTGGGCCAGACCTTAGGGTTCAGACTGTGGCTGGCCAGGTAGGCAGAGTGACTCTTGCTGGTGGCCGCAGCACCCGTACCCCTCGGAGGAACAGAAGAAGCAGCTGGCGCAGGACACGGGGCTCACCATCCTGCAAGTCAACAACTGGTGAGTGGCCCAGGAGCGCCCGCGGGCCGGCCCGGGGTGGGAGCCCGGGCGCTGTCCGCGGTGCTGACGGAGACCCTGAGCTGCGCGGAGCCACTGCCCCTGCTCGCCCCGCCCTGCCTCCCCGGCCGCTGTCCTCCCGGGCCGCTCTGCGTTGATCTTGGCCTCTCTCCCACTCCCTCTTTTCATTCCCCTCCGTTTCCATGACCGCTTCCCAGGTTCATTAACGCCCGGAGACGCATCGTGCAACCGATGATCGATCAATCCAACCGCACAGGTACAGGGGGAAGGCGGGGACGGAGAGCCTGGGGTTCTTAGGAGGGCGTCAAAGCCGGGTCCCGGGCTTCTTGGAGCTCAGTCTGCACCTCTGAACCCCCTTCGCAGGGCAGGGTGCAGCCTTCAGCCCAGAGGGCCAGCCCATCGGGGGCTACACCGAGACGCAGCCACACGTGGCCGTCCGGCCTCCGGGTAAGCCCCGCCCCCTTAGCTAGACCCCGCTCCTGCGCACCAGCCCCCACCTCTGAAACAAAGATGCCCACCTGCGATTCAATTCAAGCGGAATACAGTGTGTCACTTGCCTAGTGGGGAGCAGGTGATGCCAAGACAGATTTCCTGGTCCCCCACATTTTCCTTACAACCTCATTTCTTTCAGACTTCAAGCCTAACACCTCAGAAGGCTCCACTTTTTCTTAAAGGGCCAGCACCTTCTTATGACTCAGTCTATCCTGGTAGAGGGATCCCTTGGTGTAGGAAGGGGTGGGGGAGACTTAGAGGCATCTGGGGGTGTCTCTGAAAGACCCACTTACCTTCCTTTCTTGTCTTCCAGGATCAGTGGGGATGAGTTTGAACTTGGAAGGAGAATGGCATTATCTATAGAGGCTGGATGCAGGAGAGGTGTGAGTGTCTAAGGGCTAGGGATTGTGCAATTCTCAAACTCCCATTAGACCTCAGGACTCCAAGAGTGGGCACATCCAGAGTAGTGGGTCAGCCTGGGTCCCTGTACTGCAGGTTCCCTGAGGCTTGATGGGAAGTTGTTTCATTCATCCATCTGTCCGTCCATCCATCATCTGTCCTCCTCCTCCATCTATCCATCCATCTATCCACTCACTTACCCATCCATATCTTTATCCATCCATTACTCAATTACTCATCCACCCGCAATCCATCCATCCAAACCTAGTCCACCCACCTACCCGCTCAATACCCATCTGACCACACATTCACCCACTTACTCCATTCATCTCTCCACTCACCAACACTGACCAACCACCCACACATCTACCCATTTATCTGTGCATTCACCCATCTCCCTACCCAGGCATCCACCCATCTACCCATCAACTCACCCATCCATCCACCCACACATCCCATTATCCATATATCCACCTACCCACCACCTACTATCTATCCATCCATACATACATACATACACCCATTCATCTATAATACATGTCCAAACATAAATTGAGCCCTTGGCTGGGCGCAGTAGCTCACACTTGTAATCCCAGCACGTTAGGAGGCCAAGACAGGTGGATCACCTGAGGTCAGAAGTTCGAGACCAGCCTGGCCCCATCTCTACTAAAAATACAAAAATTAGCCAGGTGTGGTGGTGTGTACCCGTAGTCCCAGCTACTCTGGAGGCTAAGGTAGGAGAATCACTTGAACCCAGGAGGCAGAGATTGCAATGAACTGAGATCAACCTGGGCAACAGAGTGAAATTCTGTCTAAAAAAAAAAAAAAAAAAAATTGAGCCCTCACTCCATCCTGACATGCCTCAGCTAGGGTCTGGATCTTGAGAAGATTCTGCTCTTGTGGGGAAGTTGGCAACCCCAGTGACAATCCAGTGCCACAGTTCAAACAATAAAACACAGTTTCCCCATAGGAGGGAGTCATCAGCTATCTCTGGGGTATCAGGGAAGACTTCCTGGAGGAAGTGGCCTCTGAATGGGGCACTGAAGGATGAATAGGAGTCCACTGCGCAGAGTAGGGAGTAATGTGGAAGGGGGGCATTATTTGACTCTCCCGGGCCTTGAGTCTCCTGTGGCCTGGTATGCTGGTGGCACTTTAGAGCATCTTCTCATTTAGTCCTTACCATGACCCTGAAAGGGAGAGACTATTACAGTCTTCATTTCACAGATAAGAAGACTGAGGTTCAGAGAGAAGAGGTCACTTGCACAGGTCTACCCTGCTTACAAAAGCAGGGGGAACAGCATGTGCAAAGGCCCAGGGTGGGGAGGCAGCCTGGAGTTTCCAAAGCACAGATCAGAGTTTGACTCTCTCTGGATTAAACCATTTGTGGCTTCCTAGTGCCATCGGGACAAAGTCCCAATTCCTTAGTTTAGTATCCATCTGTCCATCCATCCCCTGAGCTGCTCTGTGCCCAGCCCTGTGCTGGGTGATACTGGGGACACAACAGTGACCATGACAGCCCCAGCCCTGCCCTCATGGGGCACAAAGTCCAGTGAAGGGGACAGACCCATCCCCAGATGGTGATGCTCCAGAATGGGCAGGGCTGGAATGGTGAAGCCCAGGAACTGGAGGAGCTCACAGGGGGCGGGTGTTGGACCTGGGATGGGGGAGGTCCAACCAGGACCTAGAGAGGGCTTCCTGGAGGAGGGGGCATCTGACCCAGACTGGAGGATTCAAGGAGGGCTGCGTGGAGGAGAGGACTTTGGAGGTGAGACCAGAAGAATGGGAGGAGTGAGGCAGGAGAGGAGCATCTACAGAGGGAATAGCATGTGCCAAGGCCAGGAGAGCTTGGAAGTCTCGTGCCTGTGAGACAGTCCCAGCCCCCTGCACACAAGGAGGAAGTTCTCCTTGGGCTGGGTTGAGGCAGGTGGCCGGACAGGTGGCTAATGAATTCAGGGCCAGCAGAAAGGCCCTGAGGATGAGAGTGGAGGCCTGCACAGGGCTTATGTGTGGAGGCGGGCGCTGGAGGCCGAGCCTGGGAAAAAGAGATAGGTAGGTGTATCCAGGCCAAGCAGGGCAGTGGGAGACTCAGCTCTGCCATGGCCAAGCGTGGATGGGGATGGTCTGGAGTGAGTGTCAGGGGACCTTTGGATCAGTAGTGATGGAGGGGCCTTCTCACCCCACTGCCTGGATGCCCAGTGGGCTCTTTTCTCCACTCCTTTCTGTCTCCTTTTCTGTCTCTCCACTCCTGATCATGACTCACTGTAGCCTCGACCCCCCTGGGTTAAGCGATCCTCTGGCCTCAGCCTCCCAAGTAGCTGAGACTACAGGCGTGCACCACCATACCTGACTAATATTCATTTTATTTTATTTTGTAGAGACGGGGGGGTCTCACTTTGTTCCCCAGGCTGGTCTCGAACTCCTGGGCTCAAGCAATCCTCCTGCCTCTGCCTCCCAAGGTGGTGGGGTTACATGCGTGAGCCACTGTACCTGGCCTCCTCTCTCTTTCCGTTTTGTCTCTTTCTGTATGATTCCTTCTCTCTCTTCCCATGTCATTCTCTCTGATTCCTTCCAGGTCTCTCTCTGTCCCACTCTGCCTGTCTCTCTCCTTGTTCTCTGTCTCTGTCTGTAGGTCTCCCTCCCTCACCTCCACTCTGATTCTCTGTCTCCCTCTTTCTCATCACTTCGTCTCTTGTCTCTGTGGCCCTCGCACATCCCTGCGCCATTCACTGCCAGCCACTCTGTGTCCCCCTCACATTGGGGCTGATGAGGGATGCACAGATGGGCTGGGATGGGGCCAGGCCCCCTCCCGCTCCTGACTTGGCCTCTCCTCCCCTCTCCAGAGACCCAGCCTCCGGCTGTGACCCCCAGCCTCACACCTGGCTCTGGTTCCCGCCTGGTCCTCCAGCTTCAGGACCCCACCTCCAAAGGCCCCTCCGCTCAACACCTACCTCCCTAGGGCCCTGCTGGGACATAAGTGCCCACCCAAGAGGCTCTCAAGGACACCGGCAAGGCCTCCAGGCCCTGAGCCCCACTTCTGCCTTCACCTCTGCCTGGGACCTGAGCTGGGCTCCTGGGCCTTGCCAGAAGATGGCGGCTAGGGCCTTGCCGCCAGGACAGAGAAGGGACGGGGTGGCTGGGCAGTCAGGGAAAGAGGGTTGCCCGGATCCGACATTTTGGAGAGATTCCTTCACCCTCCTGTCCCCCCACCTCCCTTCTCTAATTTCCTTGTTTTTTTAATTATAAAGTCTTAAAAACACAGCGCTACCAACTGGAGTTCTTGAGTGTATTCCAAGATTTCAAATTCTTACCAATTTGAAGCTCATAAATCACGAATAAGAATACGGAGTGGCCAGGTGCAAGCGCGATGGCTCACGCCTGTAATCCCAACCCTTTGGGAGGCTAAGGCGAGTGGATCACTTAAGGCCAGGAGTTCAAGACCAGCCTGGGCAACATAGCAAGACCCCATCTGTACAAAACAAGCAAACAAATTGCCTGGGCATGGTGGTGCACACCTGCGGTTTCAGCTACTTGGGAGCCTCCCAGAGTGCTGGAATTACAAACAAGAGCCACCAGGCCTGGCCTAGACTCCACCTCTTAACTAGAGGGAACTGCAAAATTCCTGCGAGAGATGTGCGTGCAGGGGAGAATGAAGACTCAGGGCCACGCGTGTGTCACTTTACCAGCTGTGGCTCTCCGATCACATCCTCTGTCCCATAGGAAATGAGCAGGTTAGGCTTGGACAGCCTCACTTCCAAGGCTTCCGGATGGACATGGGTTCAAATCTCGCCTCTGGAACACAACATGACTTCACCTGTCTGGACCCCAGTTTCCACATCTGGAGAATGGGGAGAGAGGCTGTGCCTGTCTTATAGGATGATTGTGCTGATGGTGGAGGTATTTTGAGGAACACATGCGGAACTGTGCCCCGTGTGTCAGCGCCCATCACAGGCAGAGGCTATCCTTTGTAACTAGGAAAACAGGCTCAGAAACCAGTGTGAGTCCCTTGGGGTTCTCAGCTTTCCAGACCTCTGTCCCCTCCAGCCCCCAGAGAGAGAGAGACCACCATGGCAGAGTGTGGATCACTCCCCTGTTTGGCTCTGTCTCTCTCCCTCTGGTACCTTTTTTTTTTTTTTTTTTTTTGAGAGGGAGTCTCACTTTCTTGCCCACACTAGGCTGGAGTACAATGGTGGGATCTCAGCCTCACTGCAACCTCCCCCTCCTGGGTTCAAGCGATTCTCCTGCCTCAGCCTCCTGAGTAGCTGGGATTACAGGCATGCGCTACCAGGCCTGGCTAATTTTTGTATTTTTAGTAGAGATGGGGTTTCACCATGTTGGCCTGGCTGGTCTTGAACTCCTGACCTCAGGTGATCCACCCGCCTCCACTTCCCGAAGTGCTGGGATTACAGGTGTGAGCCACCGCGCCCGGCCATTCTTTCTGTCTCTGTCTTGTTCAGACTTCATCTGTCTCTGTCCCCTTCCCCACTGGAAACCCATATCTTTGGGGCCTCCCCTCCCTTCTCCTTCAGAGTCCAGGTGAGCTCTCTCCTGCAGACCCAGGCTGCTTCATCCTGGCTCACTGCCCTCCAGTCCCCTCTCCCAAGTGCCCCTCAGCCCCTCTGCCATCCAAGCTCCCCCTTTGCCACCCTCTCCTTAGAGCCATCCTTGGACCGTTGAGTCTCTCAGGCACCTCCCACCATGTACACTGCTGCTCTGTGTTCAAGGCCCAAGGGGCACGTGTGTGGGTTTTTGAGGGACCCCTTCGGGGCAGGCTGCGATGGAGAGATTCGCACAGAGACACACACGTCGCTATGAACAGACACACATGCAAATATGCACATGCACACTCCAAAACACACACACACTTTGAAACACACACACACTGCAAAACACACACACATGAAGGATGCATAGAAGATATGCCACACTCAGCCGGGTGCACTGGCTCATGCCTGGAATCCCAGCACTTTGGGAGGCCAAGGCTGGCAGATCACCTGAGGTCAGGAGTTCGAGCCCAGACCAGCCTGGCCAACATGGTGAAACCCCGTCTCTACTAAAATACAAAAAATTGGCCGGACGCGGTGGCTCACGCCTGTAATCCCAGCACTTTGGGAAGCCAAGGCGGGCAGATCACTTGAGGTCAGGAGTTCAAGACCAGCCTGGCCAACATGGTGAAACCCCGTCTCTACTAAAATACAAAAAATTAGCTGGGTGGGATGGCGCCTGCCTGTAATCCCACCTACTCAGGAGGCTGAGGCAGGACAATCAGGTTGGGAGGTGGTAGAGATTGCAGTGACCTGAGATCGTGCCATTGCACTCTAGCCTGGGTGACAGAGCGAGATTCCGTCCCAAATAAAAAAGAAAGAAAGAAAATATCTGCTGAGCAGACGAGTAAATGAACAAAATCTCAGAATAGGCCAGGAGTGGTGGCTTACACCTGTGAACTCAGCATTTTGGGAGGCCGAGGCGGGCAGATCACTTGAGGACAGGTGTTTGAGACCAGCCTGGGCAATATGGTGAAACCCCATCTCTACTGAAATCTAAAAATTAGCTGGGCGTGGTGGCGCATGCCTGTAATCCCAGCTACTTGGGAGGCTGAGGCAAGAGAATCCCTTGAACCTGAAAGGCGGAGGTTGCAGTGAGCTGAGGTCATGCCACTGCACTCCAGCCTGGGTGACAGAGCGAGACTCCATCTCAAAAAAGGAAGAAAGGGACAAGTGTCACAAAAAGCAGAACAGGCACAGGATGAGAGCATGGGCTGCCACTTTCATGACCTTATGGAGCCCTTCAGTGAGTGTCGTGTCCCGGGTTCTGTTCTAGGAACCGTATACCTGAGAATCTGTTAAACCCTATGGCAGCCCCGAAGGTGGGTGCCATCATGGTCCCCATTTCCCAGATGAGGAAGCAGGACCAGAGAGGTGAAGCGGCTATCCAAGGTCACACAGCTGGAGATTGTGGGGCTGGGCTCCATTTGAACCCAGGCAGCCTGGCTCCAGGGCCTGGGCACTAACCACCGTGCTTCCAGCCTCTTTTTTTTTTTTTCTGAGATGGAGTCTTGCTCTCTCTTGCCCAGGCTGGAGTGCAATGGTGCGATCTCAGCTCACTGCAACCTCTGCCTCCCAGGTTCAAGTGATTCTTCCACCTCAGCCTCCCGAGTAGCTGGAATTACAGACACCCCCCATCATGCCCGGCTAATTTTTGTACTTTTGTAGAGATGGGGTTTCACCAAGTTGGCCAGGCTAGTCTCAAACTCCTGACCTCAGGCGATCTGCCGCCTCCGCCTCCCAAAGTGCTGGGATTACAGGCATTAGCTGTCATGCCTGACCCCAGCCTCTTTTTCTTAAAATAGAATTCTCTGACATTCTAATTTTTTTAATTAATTAATTAATTTATTTATTTATTTTTATTTATTTTTTTGAGACAGAGTCTTGCTCTGTTGCCCAGGCTGGAGTGCAGGGGCATAATTTCAGCTCACCATAAACTCCTCCTCCCAGGTTCAAGCAATTCTCATGCCTCAGCCTCCCAAGTAGCTGGGACTACAGGCACGCGCCACCATGCCTGGCTAATTTTTGTACTTTTTAGTAGAGACGGGGTTTTGCTATGTTGGCCAGGCTGGTCTCGAACTCCTGACCTCAAGTGATCCGCCTGCCTCGGCCTCCCAAAGTGCTGGGATTACAGATGTGAGCCACTGTGCCTGGCCAGATTTTTAATTTTTTAATTGCTTTTGTTTGTCTTTGAGTTAGGGTCTCACTCTGTAATCACAGCTCACTGCAGCCTCAAACTCTAGCACTCCAGCAATCCTCCTTCCTCAGCCTCCCCAGCAGCTGAGACTACGGCCACAAACCACCATGCCTGGCTAATTATTTATATGTGTTGGTAGAGATGGCTTTTCTCTGTGTCTCCCAGGCTGGTCTTGAACTCCTGGGTTCAAGCTGTCCACCTGCTTCAGCCTCCCAAGATGCTGGGATTACAGGCATGAGCCACTGCACCCGGCCTGATACTGTTTTTGTGACTATGATGAGAGTTTTATCTCTTCCCAAAACTCCCTGGGACTCAGGTGGGATGGGTGATGGGTAGACAGCTGGAAGGACTTCAAACAATCACCCTCCCTTAAAGGCAGGTGGGGGAAGGAATATGAGGGAGGGGCAGGGCCAGGCCAAAGCTTTGAGGTCGGCTGAGAGGGGAGGCAGTTGTTTGGTGTATCCCCTGCCTGATGCAGGGGAGAGGTCCCAGCGGCTGGGACACTGGGAAGTGGGGGAGGGGCAACTCTTCTCTTCCCCTCCTCCCCCTTTTCCCAGAACCTGGAAATGCCTCTCATTAACTTAATCCTCTCTAATTAAACCAATTGGATGTGCCTGGGGAGAAGGGAAATTGGGTGGGAGGTTAATTGTAACTAAAAATATCTCCCCCACTTCCTGGGAGGAAGAAGCCGCCGCCGGACCTGCCTGTATGGTAGGTGGGCATCAGAGCAGGAGGGGCCCCTGGTCCAGGGGCATCCTGGGTCATGGGGGTGAGGACCCAGGGGATAGGCAGGCGGGGCGCGGGGGCTGCGGTCGTTGTGTGTCTGACCCCTGCATGTCCCCTGGGCCTGTGGACTTGGAATGTGGTGGTCGAGGGCAGTGGTGGAGGGATGTTGGTGTGGCTGGAGCCACGGCCCGTGTGTCCCATTGCTGAACGTGGTGTGTGTGTCGCTGAATGGCAGTGTCTGTCACACGTGCCTTGGTATAGGTTGTGTGTCTCTGTGTAGGTTCCTGTCTGTGACGATGAGACTGCACTTGGGTTGGGATTGTGTGACGAGCTGGTCTCTATCAACCGTGTCTGTGTCCACGGCATCGTTGTGTCGCGATTGCTCTCCTCCTAGGTCTGAACTTACAGTGGGACTTTGGGAGGCCGAAGTGGGTGGATCACCTGAGGTCAGGAGTTCAAGACCAGCCTGGCCAACATGGTGAAACCCTGGCTCTTTTAAAAATACAAAAATTAGGGTGGGCACGGTGGCTCTCGTCTGTAATCCCTGCACTTTGGAAGGCCAAGGCGGGCAGATCACCTGAGGTCAGGAGTTCAAGACCAGCCTGGCCAACAAGATGAAACCCCATTTCTACTAAAAATACAAACAATTAGCTGGGTGTGGTGGTGGGTGCCTGTAATCCCTGGCTACTCGGGAGACTGAGGCAGGAGAATCGCTTGAACCCGGGAGGCGGAGGTTGCAGTGAGCTGAGATTGCACCACTGCACTCCAGCCTGGGTGACAGAGCAAGAATCGGAAAGCCTGACTCCAGTGGGGATAATTGGATCTCAGGGTGGCAGGGAGCAAGTCACCGAACTTAAATCACCGAAGGCAAGGTGGGCGTCATTACCGCTTGCACAGCAGAGTCCAAGCAGCCATCAGAGTGCTATGACTTGGCCGGGCAGTGGCTCATACCAGTAATCCCAACACATTGGGAGGCCCAGGTGGAAGAATCTCTTAACGCCAGGAGTTCGAGATTAGCCTGGGCAACATAGTGAGACCTGTCTCTACAAAAAAATTTAAACAATTAGCCAGCTGTGGTGGTGCAGGCCTGTGGTCCCAGCTACCAGGGAGGCTGAGGCAGGAGGATCACTTGAGCCCAGGAGGTCGAGGCTGCAGTGAGCTGTGATTGTGCCACTGCACTGGGCAACAGAATGAGACCCTATCTCTAAAGATAATACATTTTAAAAAAGAATTCCAGGAACCCACCCCTAAAACCAGCCCTTCCCCTCCCTCTGCAGAACAAAGGCCCCATCAGAGGGGACATGCTGGGCGTCAGGGTCAGAGGAGGAAAGTCGGAGCTAAGACCTGAAGGATGATGAGCTGTCAGGTGGGTGGAGGGGAGAAGCTCAGGAGACAGGGAAGGGGAAGGTGGAGGTGCACGGGCCCTGACGGGACAGAGGGAGCCGCAGGAGGGAAGCCGGCGTGGTGGAACCTTAGGGGAAGGCAATGATCCTGCCTCCTTCCAGGGGGCGCTGAAGAGCCATAGATTTCTTTTTGTTAACAGCTTTATTGAGACCTGATTCATACGTAAAATTCACCCATTTAAAGCGTACAGTTCAATGGCTTTTAGTGTATTTATAGGGTTGTGCACCTGTCACCACAATGAATTCTAGAATATTTTCAACATCCCCAAAAGAAACTCTGAACGCCCTAACAGTGATTGCCGGCCCCCAGTCCTTGGCAACCACCAATCCCCTTTCTGTCTCCAAGGGTTTGCCTATTCTGGACATTTCAGTAAGTGGAATCACGCTACACCGCTCTTTGTGACTGACTTCTTTCAGTAGCATATCTTCCAGCGGCAGCTTTCAGCAGCATGCCTTCCAGCTGTAGTGTCTGTCAGTCATTCCGTTTGTGTGTGTGTGTGTGTGTGTGTGTGTGTGTGTGTGTGTGTGTTTTGTTTCTTTTTTAGAGACAGGGTCTTGCTCTGTCGCCCAGGCTGAGTGCAGTGGTGTGATCTCAGCTCACTGCAACCTCGATCACCCAGGCTCAACTGATCCTTCCACCTCAGCCTCTCGAATAGCTAGGACTACAGGCATACGCCACCATGCCCAGCTAATTTTTGTATCTTTTGTAGAGATCGGGTCTCCCTATGTTGTCCAGGCTGGTCTCGATCTCCTGGGCTCAAGCCTCAGCCTCTCAAAGAGCTGGGATTAAAGGCGGGAGTCACCATGCCCAGCCTGTCATTCCTTTTCATTTCTGAATGATATTCCATTGTCCTGGAAGAACTTTGAGCAGAGAAAGGACAGACTCGGGCCAGTGCTTTATCCCGCCAGTGGATTAGAGGGCATAGGACGGGTTGAATTGTGTCCTGCCAGAGGGTGTGCTAAATTCCTCTTCTCAGCGCCTGAGCATGTGATCTTATTTGGAAAAAAGGTCTTTTCAGATGAGGTCATAGGGTGGGCTCTGGTCCAACATGGCACGTGCCCTTCTACAGAAAGGGACTGCCAGCAGCCTGACAGAAGCTGGAAGAGGCCGGGAAGACTCCTGGCAGGTTCCCGAGGGAGCTCAGCCCAGCCGACACCTTGACTTCCAATTTCTGGCCCCTAAAAATGTGAGCTATCTGTTGTTTCAAGTCACCCAGTCTGTGGGGTTTTGGTACACAGGGAAGCAGAGCGGAGGCGAGAGGGTGCCGAGGAGGGGAGGAGCACAGGGAGGGAGGGGCTCATCCAGGGACTGCAGGAAGGTGCATAAAGGATATTGGGGCCCAGCAAGGTGGCTCATGCGTGTAATCCCAGCACTTTGGGAGGCCGAGGTGGCAGGGTCACTTGAGGTCAGGAGTTTGAGACTAGCCTGGCCAACATGGTGAAACCCTGTCTCTACTAAAAATGCAAAAATTAGCCAGGCACGGTGGCAGGCATTTATAATCCCAGCTACTCAAGAGGCTGAGGCAGGACTATCATTTGAACCCAGGAGGCAAAGGTTGCAGTGAGCTGAGATGGTGCCACTGCACTCCAGCCTGCCTGACAGAGCAAGACTCCATCTAAAAACAAAAGAAAGAGAAAGGGTATTGGTAAACAGAGCCAGGCATTTTGGAGTAGAGGGTGTCACCAAAATGAGCATGTGTCACCTTCCAGGGATGGTCAGTGTGTGGCTGCTACAGCACCTGGCAGGGGGTAAACAGCAAAACATGGCTGGGCGCGGTGGCTCACACCAGCACTTTGGGAGGCAGAGGCGGGAGGATCGCTTGAGCCCAGGAATTCAAGACCAGCCTGGCCAACATAGCAAAACGCCGTCTCTACTGAAAATACAAAAAGTTAGCCAGGCATGGTGGCACACGCCTGTAGTCTCAGCTACTTGGGAGACTGAGGCACAAGAATTGCTTGAATCTGGGAGGCGGAGGTTGCAGTGAGCCAAGATTGCCCTACTGCACTCCATCCTGGACGACAGTACAAGACTCTGTCTCAAACGACAGTACAAGACTTTGTCTCAAACGCTCACACACACACACACACACACACAGACACACAGACACAGCAGAAAATGGAGGGAGAAAGGACAGGGCCCATGGACAGGGTGCAGCAGGTGAGAGAGAAAACCTATATCCGTATTTCTGACTTGGGAGGTAGCCCTATTTGTCTCTGATGTCACAGGAGAAGAATGACTGTCAAATGTTGGTTACTTTTCCTGTTGCCTTAGTGATCACTGTAGCTGATGTTTGCTGAGAGCCTTTTATATGCCAATCCCTGCTCTAAGCACGTGGACTAATGCATCAACTCTCAACAACAATGGATCTTTAACTTCCTTTTGCAAATGATAAAGCAGACATACAAAATGAGGATGACAATTCTCCTTGCCTACTCCCGGCCCATGGGGCTGTCTGTGATTCAGCAATGGTTGGCCCCTGGGGAGGGGAAACTGTGGCCTGGGCACTTGCACTATGTTTGTGCAAGATCTGTATTCTGAAAATTATGAAATATTGCTAAATTAAAGAAGAACCGGCCAGGCGTGGTAGCTCACGCCTGTAATCCCAACACTTTGGGAGGCTGAGGCGGGCAAATCACTTGAAGCCAGGAGTTTGAGACCAGACTGGCCAACATAGTGAAAACCCATCTCTATAAAAAAAAAAAAAAAAAAAAAAAAAAAATAGCCGGTTGCAGTGGTGCTTCCCTATAATTCCAGCTACCTTGGAGGCTGCAGCATGAGAATCACTTGAACCCAGGAAGCGGTGGTTGCAGTGAGCTGAGATTGAGCCATTGCTCCACTGCACTCCACCCCAGATGACAAAGCGAAAAGCTCCTTTTTTTTTTTTTTTTTTT
>NW_016803605.1:858695-889011 GCF_001698545.2 Rhinopithecus bieti
TCGGCCTCCCAAAGTGCTGGGATTACAGGCTTGAGCCACCGCGCCCGGCCTATTTATTTATTTATTTATTTATTTATTTATTTATTTATTTATTCTGAGACAGAGTCTCACTCTGTCGCCCAGGCTGGAGTGCAGTGGTGTGATCTCAGCTCACTGTAACCTCTGCCTCCCAGGTTCAAGCAATTCTCCTGCCTCAGCCTCCCAAGTAGCTGGAACTACAGGCGCCTGCCACCACACTCAGCTAATTTTTTGATTTTTCACAGAGACAGGCTTTCACCATGTTGGTCAGGCTGGTCTTGAACTCCCGACCTCAAGTGATCGCCTGCCTCAGTCTCCCAAAGTGCTGGGATTACTGGCATGAGCCACCGCACCCAGCCTAGTCAACTGATTTTCAGTAAAGGTGTCAAATTAATTCAATGGGGAAATGAATACTCTTTTCAAAAAATGGTTCTGGAACCATTAGACATCCATATGCAGAAAAATGAGCCATGAGCATTAACTCACCTCATACACAACGCCTAACTGGAAATGGACCATAGACCTAACAGTTTATATTAAAAATGTAAAACTATTAAACTAGAAGAAAACATAAGAAAAAAACTTCATGATCTTGAAGGTAGGCAAAGATTTGTTAGGTAGAACACAAAAAGTAGAAATGATAGAAGAAAATGATAATTTGAAATTCCATCAAAATACAAAACTTCTCTTGTCCAGGAGCAGCGGCTCACGCCTGTAATCCCAGCAGTTTGGAAGGCCAGTGTGGGAGGATCGCTTAAGCCCAGTTCAAGACCAGCCTGGGCAACATGGCGAGATCCCATCTCTACAAAAAAATACAAAAATTAGTTGGGTATGGTGGCACTCGCCTGTAGTCCCAGCTACTCAGGAGGCTGAATTGGGAGAATCACCTGAGCCCAAGGAGGCTGAGGCTGCAGTGAGCTGTGACTACACCACTGCACTCCAGCCTGGGCAACACAGTGAGACCCTATCTCAAAACAACAACAAAAAAAACTTCTGCTCTGCAAAAGACACTGTTAAGAAAATGATAAACGTGAGTCGGGTGCAGTAGTTCATGCCTGTAATCCCAGCACTTTGGGATGCCAAGGTGAGAGGATCACTTGAGCCCAGGAAGTCAAGACCAGACTAGGCAATATGGCAAAACTTCATCTCTACAAAAAAATACAAAAATTAGCCAGGTGTGGTGGCATGTGCGTCTAGTCCCAGCTACTTGGGAGGCTGAGGTGAGAGGATCACCTGAGCCTGGGCAGGTTGAGGCTGCAGTGAGCCATGATCACACCACTGCACTCCAGCCTGGGCAACACAGTGAGACCCTGTCCCAAAAAACAAATTTTGCTCTGCAAAAGATACTGTTAAGAAAATGATAAAGACGGATCAGGCGCAGTGTTTCACACCTGTAATCCCAGCATTTTGGGAGGCTGAGGCGGAAGTATCACTTGAGGCCAGGAGTTTGAGACCAGCCTGGGTAACATAGCAAGACCCTGCCTGTCTACAACAAAATAAAATAAAATAAAAAAATAAATATAAATATAAAATAAAAAATAAAATAATCAAATGAAAAGGCAAGTATAGACTTGGAGAAAATATTTACAATACACATATCTAACAAAGGACTTGTTTCACCATGTAATCCCAGCACTTTGGGAGGCTGAGGCGGGAGGATCACCTGAGGTCAGTAGTTCAAGACCAGCTTGGCCAATGTGGTGACACCCCGTCTCTACTAAAAATGCAAAATTAGGCCGGCCGCGGTGGCTCAAGCCTGTAATCCCAGCACTTTGGGAGGCCGAGACGGGCGGATCACGAGGTCAGGAGATCGAGACCATCCTGGCTAACACAGTGAAACCCCGTCTCTACTAAAAAATACAAAAAACTAGCCGGGCAAGGTGGCGGGCGCCTGTAGTCCCAGCTACTTGGGAGGCTGAGGCAGGAGAATGGCGTAAACCCGGGAGGCAGAGCTTGCAGTGAGCTGAGATCCGGCCACTGCACTCCAGCCTGGGCGACAGAGCGAGACTCCGTCTCAAAAAAAAAAAAAAAAAAAAAAAAATGTTGGTCACTCCTGGGAGACAGAGGAGCTGGGCTGCAGTGGGTGGAGGGCTGCTGGTGTTTTATTTTATCTGGATGCTGCTGGCACAGGTATGCTTCATCTGGGAAAATTCACCAAGCTGTTTACTTACAATTTGTGCATGTTAGCCTTCAAGAGGAACATTTTAAAAGACTGTTGAGGCCATGTGTGGTGGTTCACGCCTGTAATGCCAACACTTTAGGAGGCTGAGGAGGGCAGATCACCTGAGGCCGGGAGTTCGAGACTAGCCTGACCAACATAGAGAAACCCCTGTCTCTACTAAAAATACAAAATTAGCTGGGTGTGGTGGCGTGCGCCTGTAATCCCAAGTACTCGGGAGGCTGAGGCAGGAGAATCACTTGAACCCGGGAGACAGAGGTTGCAGTGAGCCAAGATTGCACCATTGCACTCCTGCCTCGGCAACAAGAGCGAAACTCCGTCTCAGGGGAAAAAAAAAAAAAACTGTTAAATGCTGAGATTACAGGCTCACATCCGTAATCTCAGCATTTTGGGAGGCTGAGGCAGGCAGATCGTTTGAGCCCAGTGGTTCCAGACCAACCTGGGCATCATGGCGGAACTCTCTCTACAAAAAACAAAAAAAACAGAAAACAAAAAAACCTATTCACACACAAAAATTAGCCGGGCATGGTGGCACATGCCTGTAGTTCCAGGCACTTGGGAGACTGATTTGGATCATTTGAGCCCAGGAGGTGGAGGCTGCAGTGAGCTGAGATTACACCACTGCACTCCAGCCTGGGCAATTGAGAGAGACCCTGTCTCAAAAAAAAAAAAAAAAAAAAATTGTTGAATGAATCTGTTACTGAAATACTAGGGGTTCAGTCCAGGTCCTGCTGCTGGTCGCACAGAAAGCCAGTCACTAAGATGAGTATTGCCAAGGAAGAAGGCTTTAATCAGATGCGCAGCCAAGGAGATAGGAGATCAGTCTCAAATCCATCTCCCTGACTAAAACTAGGAGTTTATGTACTTTTTTCCTTTGAGATGGGGTGTTGCTGTGTTGAGCAGGCTGGAGTGCGGTGGCACAATCTCAGCTCACTGCAATCTCCACCTTCTAACACCAAGTGATCTTCTCACCTCAGCCTCCCGAGCAGCTGGGGCTACAGGCATGCACCACCACACCTGGCTAATTTTTGTGTTTTTTAATAGAGACAGGGTCTCGCTATGTTCCCCATCTGGTCTCGAACTCCTGGACTCAACTGATCCACCCTTATGGGCCTCCCAAAGTGCTGGAATTACAGGTATGAACCACCATGCCCAGCCTCTTATTTTTTCTGTTTCTAATATGGTGAATCACATTGATTTTCAAATGTTAAATCAACCTTAGATTCCTAGAATGAGCCCACTTGGCCATGATGTACTGTATTTACATATTGCAGAATATGATGTGCTGAACTTCTATTTAGGGTTTTTGTCTATGTTCATAAGGCATATTGGCCTAGAATTTTCTTTTCTTGCATTGTCATAGCCTGGTTTTAGCAACAGGATAATGCTGGCCTCATAACATCAGTCAGGAGGCGGCCTCCCCTATATTGTGGACAAGTGGGTGTGGGCGAGTACAATTTCCATGTTTGGTAGACGTCACCAATGAGCCCGTCTGAGCCTGTTCTCTTCGTTAACTATGAATTACATTTCCTTAATAGAGTTGTTCCGGTTATCTGTTTCTTCCTGAACGAGCTTTGGGTAGTTTGTGTCTTTCAATAATTTTTTCCATTTCAAATGAGTGGAATTTCTGTGCAGCACGTTGTTTATCGTATTCCCTTCTCCTTTTCGTATCTGTAGGACCTACAGGTTGGTCTCCTTCCATTCCTATGCCATGCCTTCTTTTTCTTTTTCTACTGAGTGATTTTATTGTCGTTTCGTTTTCTTTTTCTGAGATGGAGTCTCGCTCTGGTTGCCCAGGCTGAAGTGCAGTGGCACGATCTTGGCTCACTGCAAGCTCCGCCTCCTGGGTTCTAGCAATTTGCCTGCCTCAGCCTCCCGAGTAGCTGGGATTACAGGCACACGCTGCCATGCCTGGCTAATTTTTTGTATTTTAGTAGAGACCGGGTTTCACCGTGTTGCCCAGGCTGGTCTCAAACTCCTGAGCTCAGGCAATCCACCTGCCTCGGCCTGAATTTTTTTTTTTTTTTTGAGATGGAGTTTCACTCTTGTCGCCCAGGCTGGAGTACAGTGGCGTGAACTCGGCTCACTGCAACTTCTGCCTCCCGGGTTCAAGCGATTCCCCTGCCTCAGCCTCCTGAGTAGCTGGGATTAAAGGTCCCTGCCACCACGTCCAACTAAGTTTTTGTATTTTTAGTAGAGATAGGGTTTCACTATGTTGGCCAGGCTGGTCTCGAACTCCTGACCTCAGGCGATCCACCTGCCTCAGCCTCCCAAAGTGCTGGGATTACAGGCGTGAGCCACTGCGCCCGGTTCAGCCTGTTCTTTTCTTTTTTATTGGGAATGGGTCTTATGGTGCAGCCTGTGATCCCACGTGAACACCAGTGCCCCCAGTCCCCCTGCACAACTCTCAAAGTGACCCAGGTGGATGGGCAAATTCAGGGTCCCCCTACTTCAAGGGGAAGCAGAGACTGAGGATGGACTCAAGAGAGAGTGGCTGCGGAGGTGCTAAGAACCTGCACCTGGAACCAGGAGACATGGGAGGTCCCTGCTGGCTCTAATGCCCCTCCTACCCAGGACCCCTCAGGCAGCACCCTGCAGCAGGAAGAAGGAAAGCTAGACCCTGGGGAGGACTAATGGAGCAGCTGCTGCTTTTTGGATGGGCAGGTGCAGGCTTAACAGTGTGTGTCAGCATGTGAGGCTTTATTCACAATCGACGCTCCAGCCCCTCTGCACTGGGACAGGACCACAGGGCTAAGCCCAGGCTGGGGGTTCAGGCAGGAGTCCTGCCCCTAGTCCTGGGCCGGAAGGCAGGGAGGCTGCAGGGAGCTGGGCAGGGCTCCCGGCCCGGCTCACACGTGCTGCCTCCGGTGACGCAGCACCTCTGTGGGTGTGAACAGGAAGTCCTTCCCGCAGGCCTCACAGTGGTAGGGCCTCTGCAGGACAGACGTCTTCTGGAGGGTCTCGGGGGCAGCTTCCTCAGCCCCTAAGGGAGGAAAAGGAGGAGGCTGTGAGGGGGGTGTTCCAGTGCACATGTCTACCCGCACCCAAATGCCAGGCACTCGTGGGGCTCAGGTTCTCTCCTGGCCTTTGGGGAACTAAGTTTTGCCTCCTCCAGGAAGCCTTCCTGGATTAATAAAATTACACAGGCCTGTCTTTACTCTGCATCCCTGCCAGTGAGAGAGACAAAGAGAAAGATACAAGGAGCAACATGGAGACTGAGAGGCAGACAGAGCCAGCCCTGGGGTGGGGGCACGTGGTTCCGGTGCTGTCTCCCCCACTGAACCCCAGTATGTAGCATCCCTGGGTGACAATAGGGTGGATATGACCAAGGCAGAGACAGCTGCAGGACAGGGAAAAAGAACAAGAGACATAGCCACAGAGAGTCAGAAATGAAGAGACAAAGACAGCAACATAGAGACACCACAGGGGACAGGCAGAAAGAGGTGGCGCTCCAGGCCCTCCCTGCCCTGGGCTCCTGATCTTTAGGACAAAGCCTGTGTGTGGCACCGGCCAGGGCCAGCAGGTGGAGGTCGTCATTCTCAGAGCATCTAGCAAGTGCCCGCACACACAGGAGATCATCATGGGATGGACAGACGGCCGGGCAGAGGTGGCCCGGTCCCCACAGTCCCGTGCTTACCTGGGGGCCCATCCTGTGGGGCCTGAGGGCAAGTGTTCTCGTGGGCGATGCGCTCCAGGGGCGTGAGGGGCGCATGCAGGCCACAGTGGGGGCAGGTCCAGAAGGTTCGGAGACAGTCACTGTACAGGTCCGTGTCACTCTGCGGCAGGCCAGCTGTCAGGGCTGGGCCCCCACCAAGTGCCACCCACCACCCACTGCCCCCCAGGGACCCTTCCCAGAAGCCCTCAGGGCCATGGGCCTCATGTGGGAATCACGTCCCTGGACTAAGGCGAAATGAAGCCGTGGGGTCAGGGGTGGGGTCTTCTTGAAATCCCACCTTCAGGGAAGGAGGGTTCATGCTCACCGTGAGGCAGTTATAGGTGAGGAAGTCGGTAACTGCGTAGCCCCCCTTGGTGGGGTGGGGGGACAGGGTGGAGCTGCCAAAGAGGCCAGGAAGATGGGGGGTGGCTGGGATGGTCTGGGGTCCCACATACAGGTTCTGGGCTTCTAGCCCCGTAAGCCGCCGGAGGCTGTAAGGAATCTAAGGAAGGAGAGACAGGAAATCGAGAGAGACAGGCTCAGGGAGATGCCGCCAAAGCACCTGGATCCAGCTGTGCCTGAAGCCCTCCCTCGGGCTTTGCAGTTACGGAAGCCAAGTGCTTAAGCCAATCACAACTTGGCTGCAGACACGCATGACCAGGGGTTTGTCTAGAATATCCTGATAACCCACCCCCGTCTAAATTGCCTTCCCCAGGCCCCTCTTCTGCCTGTCACTGGTGGGACTTCATTCAGACCTTGAGTCTAACCTTTAAGTCTGGCCGCCTCACCCCTCCTCCTCCTAGCATGTCAGCCTTGGTCCCCTCTCCATGGCTCACTGGGTTCCTGCCCCTTTGTCCTCAAGCCCCTCTACTCCAGGAAGTCAGCCTGAATTGCACCCTTCTCACCCCCACCCACATGAAGTAGAACCAGGAGCAATTTCCGCTCCCCACCTAAGAGTCGGTGGTTGGTTTCAAGTCTGCTCAGTTCAGTTCTTCCCATCCAAAAGCAGACACCTACGGCTTCCCTCTCACACTTTGCCCGTCCTTGACTGTTAGCAAGGGGGGGATCAGCCACGCTTGCAGAATGTGCTTAGTAAACAGGGCAGCAGTGGGTAGCATGGCCTCTGGAACCAGGCTCCTGGGATCAAATCCTGGCTCCACCCAGACCAGTGGAATGACCTTGGGTGAGTGACTGAACCTCTGTGGCCTGAAAACCCCCAAATGTGCCCAGTGGAGTGAATGGGAAGCCAGGCCTTCCCGAGGCCCAAGCCCGGTGGTGGACGCCCCCTCTGGCCACAGGCAGGCACGGCACCCTGGTGGAAGGCACCTTGCATGCTGTGAACTGCAGGAGTTCCTTGCTCAGGGTGGCCACCTCCTTGGGGCTGACTGGCACATCCTGCTCCTCCTCTTCCAGCCGCCGCCGGGCCTGATGCGCCAGCTGCCGGTCCAGGGCACCTTCCCAGCAGGCACGGAGCCGCAGGGAAGCCGCCAGGAGCCGGACAGCACTTTCACTGTCTGTCAGCTGCAGCTCCAGCCAGCCGTCGGCCACCAGGCGGGAGCAGTCACTGTTGGTGTCCAAGGACCGGCTAAAAAGCAGGAGGGACTGGAAGAGAGGGAGCAGAAGACAGGGAGTAGGTGTGAGGGGCAGGGCGATGTTGGAGACAGGCCCTGCCCGGCTGGGCTCCCGCCCACCCACGAGCCCTGTCTATGCGAGGCATCCACCTACCCACCATCTACCCACTGTACCAGGCACCCCTGCGGGTGCTGGGGATACGGCATGAACAAGGCAGCCGCTGAGTCGGGAGGGGGCTGGGGTTGCAGGGTGGCGGGGGGCAGATGGGAGCGTGCTGGCAGAGAGACAGCTGCATTCTCAGGCAGGGTGGCAGAGGGACAGCAGGCACTCAGACACACATGACGTGCAGGGAGGGCCCAGACCCTGAGCACACGCTCCTCTGTGAGGACGGAAGTCAGGGCTGTAATTACCGGTGCTGTGGCTCATAAGCTGTTGGAGAAAATTGTCAGGGCTGGGGCCAGGGCAGAAGAAAGGGCAGGACTGGCCATGTGTGGATGGTTTGGGGGCCTGGGATGGTACAGGAGGGCTCCATATACTGTTCTGCTTGCTTATGTGAATGTCAAGTGTCTCCATCTTCTTTTTATTATTATTATATTTATTTATTTATTTGAGATGAGTCTCGCTCTGTCGCCCAGGCTGGAGTGCAGTGGTGCCATCCTGGCTCACTGCAACCTCTACCTTCCAGGTTCAAGCGATTTTCCTGCCTCAGCGTCCCGAGTCGCTGGGATTACAGGCGTCCACCACCACACTCGGCTAATTTTTGTATTTTTAGTAGAGATGGGGTTTCACCACGTTGGCCAGGCTGGTCCCAAACTCCTGGCCTCAACTGATCCACCCACCTCGGCCTCCCAAAGTGCTGGGATTATAGGCATGAGCCACCATGCCCGGCTTGTTATTTTTTGAGACAGGGTCTCTCTGTCACCCAAGCTGGAGTGCAGTGTCAACAATAACAGCGCACTGCAGCCTCGACCTCCCAGGCTCAAGCGATCCTCCTGCCTCAGCCTCCCAAGTAGCTGGGATTACAGGCACACAACACCACGCCCAGCTAACTTTTTAAAATTTTTTGTAGCGATAGAGTCTCCCTATGTTGCCTAGGCTGCCCTTTGAACTCCTAGGCTCAAACGATCCTCCCACCTCAGCCTCCCAAAGTGCTGGGATTCTAGGTGTGAGCCAGCCAGATTCTCTCAACAAGCAGTCCAGTGCAGGGAGAGAGCACAGCAACTCTGGTAGCAGGTCTGTTCCACTTCCTGCGGTCTGGCTGGTTGCCAACCCTCTGTCCCTCGGCCTGTGTGCTGCCTGCTTTCCCATGCTCACATGAGCACCCGGCATCACCCTTTTGGTTTACCGTCTGCCTCCACCATCCTATCTGAGCCCCATGAGGGTGGGGAGTTTGGTAGACGTTGACCACAGCTGCACCCCCAGCCCCCAGAACACTAACAGCGCCTGGCCCACCAGGCGGGCTGGAGGGAGGTGTGGACATGCACAGAAGTGACTGAGCTGAGCTGGCTTTCGTGGTGCTGTTGGCACAGTGTCAACAAAACCCTGAAGCTCTGGGAGCCCGCAGGTTCCTCTCTTCCCTCCACGTTCTCTGGGACCCAAGCTGGGGAGTGCTGGTAGTGAGCAGGAGGCAGGAGGGGGCAGCGTGACCCGGGAGCTCTGGTTTGGCCACCTGCTCGCTGTGTGACTTAGACAGGTGACGTGTCCCCACCCCTGCCTGAGCTTCAGTCCCCTCTATAAAGGGAGACCTGCAGGACTGCGTGAGGACTCCAAGGCCAGGCCTTGGATCACAGAGACACTCGAGGAGCACTCAGGGCAGGGCAGCGGCTGCCGTGAGGACCATGGCTCTGCTGCCGGCACCCATGCAAGGGCATCCATGATCTGAGTTCGGCCTTAGCCTCCACCCGGGCCGCGCCCTTCCTCTCCCTCCTGGTGACTGCCGGCCCTCCTGGCTGGGACCCTGTCCCAGCTCTGCTCAGAAGTCCCCAGGGTCCTGTCTCCCTCGCCTCTCTGGCTTCATCTCTGCACATCCACCTTGCCAACTGCACGCCAGGCACGTGTCTGCCTCAGAGCCTCTGTGCTGGCCACTCCACTGCTAGGACACTCTGCCCCGAGATCCACACACTCTCCTCTTTGGGTATCTACTTGGGGACACCAGGTGGCCTTATCTTATGCCACACCCTGTGTCCATCCTCACCCCCACCCTACTCTCTATTGCCCAGCACCACCCTCCCACAGGTCGCTCAGGGCGTCACTGTGCTACTGCTATCACTGTCCCCTGCCATGGGAGCCTGGGAGGGCAGGGGCTAGGCTTCTTGCCTGGTTCCCTGCTGCGCCCTTGGCACCTGGCACAGCGCCTGGCACCCAGCAGGCACTCGGCAGGCACTCTGTTGAGCAACTCCATGAATGAGAGAAAAAGCGGCCACAGCAACGGCCCAAGGCGGACGCCTGCGGCCAGCCCAGGCGCCAGGCGGCCCCTCCAAGCCCACGCAGTGCCCCCACCCACCACCCTGGGCAACGCAGCTCTCATATCTGGGCATGGGGGCAGGGTGGGGCAGAGGCCCACCTGGAGGGCAGGGATGCGGACGCAGTTCACCAGGTATGGCTTGTTGGTCTCCAGCAGGGACACAAAGCTGAGGAGCTGGTGTTTGCTGCTCATCTTGTCCTTGTCGTCTGAAAGGTTGAGGAGGACCACTCAGGCCCACCCTGGCCCACCCAGGACCATCAGAGGCCCGCCTGTCCCACCCGGTCAATGTACACATTGGTAAAAAGAATATGCTCACAGCATGGCTTTGGTAGCCTGGCCAAATCTGAATGTGACTCCCAGCATGCAGCCATGTCTGAGCGAGACACCCTTCCATGCACACAGGCGCCGGGGGCCCTCCCCCTGCAGGACCCAGTTGGGAGCTCGCAGCGCCCATAGGACAGGCCCCCTGACCGGTGTTCACTCCCTGGGCACAGCCACACTGGCTCAGGTTGGCTATCACCACCATGGGGAGGGCGAGGCCCAGCAGGGGGGAGTCACCCAAGGCTACCCAGGGAGGCCTGGCCCCAGAACCTCCGCTTCTGCGAGCCCCTGTCAATACCAGCCTGGACCGGTGTGGGAAGGATCACGGGGAGCCCCAGCCAGAGGGGCCCGGGAGTTCACGATATCCCTGCCCCTCACATCCCAGATGGGGGTTCCTTCCACCTGGGCTCACTGTACCTCGGCTTCCATCGCAGCTGCCAGCCTCCGGCTCCTGTGCATGCAGCACCTGGGGGCTGCCAGCAAAGACGCAGGTGGGGTGCAGCACGGCCCCCTGCTTGGCCTGTGTGTGGAAAATCTGTGGAGGATGGAAAGGAAGCACAGGCCCTCCTATCTGCTCTCTCCTCTGCCCAGGACGCCTCTCTTCCATCCTCTGACCCAGGTCCCCTCCTCCAGGAAGCCCTCCTTGACTCCTCCAAATCTGGGGCAGATGCTCCCTGTGGGTTCCTACAGTGCCCTCGGCTCCCCAAGCCCTGCCCACTCTGGGTTGTCTGGGGACAGGTCTGTCCTCCCACTGGGCTGTGAGGCCCATGGGGACAGAACCAGGGTTGTTTCAGTCACCCATGGTCCTCCAACAGCTCCTGGGGGCAGGTGGGCGGGGGTGAGGGCCTCAGGGCACTCAGGACAGGCACTCAGGTTCGTGTGTTGGAGGATGAAACATAGGATGGGGCAGAACAGGCCCCACCTGGTCTGAGTCCTTTCGGCTGCTGTTGAAGGCGTCAGGGACAGCCAGCTGTGGGTACAGGCCCCGGCCCAGCACCAGCTTCAGCAGAGCCAGCTGCTCGCGGCTCAGGTCCTGGGCTGAGGTGGCAGCAGCCTGCAGCTGCGCCAGGTCATGCCGGAGCTTGAACTTCACATCCTGGGGGGGACACAGGAGGTAGAGTCTTAGGGGACCTGAGGGGCTGCTACTGTGATCCGCAGACCCCCAGGCGCTGCAGATACCTGGGGCCAAGCACCGCCCATGGAAACCCGGCTCCTGAAATGAGGACAGGGCCATGGTTCCTGGGACCCCCCAGGAGAGGTCAAGACCCACCTTGGTAAACCCCACTCACCTACCCCCATACCCCACAGCCCATGGCACCCACCTGGATGTCCACGCCATCGCCAGCCCCTGGGGGGGCTGGGCCAGCCCGGTCCTCGTCGCTGGAGCCGCCGTCCTGCTCCTCCTGCAGCCGCAGCACCTTGCGCCTGCGCCCCGCGCCCTCCTCGTGCTGGCGTTTCAGCTGGTGCAGGGCCCGGCGCTCCCGGCGCTGCTGCAGCCGACTGTAGCTGTCCGCCACCTGTGTGGCCTGGGCCCCAGTCATCAGCCCGTGGTCCTCCAACAGCTCCTGGGGGCAGGTGGGCAGAGGTGAGGGCCTCAGGGCAGGCTCAGTGGGCTCTGGACTCATATGGAAATGGGGACCCTCCCGGTGGCAGGGCTGCTAGTGCCCAAAGGGGGCTGAATGAGGACAGCCCCTCGCGTGGTGCTGGGCGCGGATTGCTGCTCCAGCGGGAGAGCTGTCCTCACTGTCAGCAGAGGGAACACTGGGGCCAGGGGCAGGAGGAGGCAGGCAGGGGCGCCTAGTGCCTTCTCCAAAAGCTGGCTCCAGGCTCTGGTGACTACCCCACCTGCCCCTCTGGTCTGGGGCAGGGGGCATATACTGGATATCCAGATGCCCCCCAGGGAGCCCTGCTTTCCCACACAGCCCTGGTGGGCGTCCTGCATTAGCGCTTCTGAGTGTAGCCCTGGGGCATCTGGGAACTTGGTGGGAATGCCAAGTCCTGGGCCTCATTCCAGAACGACCAAGTGGAGAGTGGAGGGGGCTGGGCGGGGCTGGGCATCTGGACTCAACAGACCCTCCAGCTGACTGTGACCCATAAAATCAGAGACCCCTGCCCTCCCCATGCCCTCCCCGTGCCCACACCTTGTCAACACTCCTCAAGTGACCCGATTTGGTTGGACCCTCTGTTTCCTGCTGAGCCCTGACCGATGGAGGACACAGGAGATTGTGTGTGCATGTGTATGTGTGTGTCTGTGTGTTTGCATGTGTGTGTGCAAAGGGCTCACACTTTCCATTAGATTCTCAAAGCACCTGGGGACCAGTGAAGCCTGAACACTGCTCTAGCAGCCAGAGATCTCAGGACCAATGCTGAGAGCAGTCAGGGCATCTGTGGTCCCCAACACTGGGACCCCAGAAATTGCACAGGAGGCGTCGGCTGGGTGACTGCCCATTCTGGGCCTCAGCTTGCCCATCTCCAACCAAAGAGAACGGGTTACACCAGGAACTCTTTTATTCTATCCTCAATCCATGGACACAACCACGGAAAAGGGCCTAACAGCAGGTCTTTCTGCACTCGGAGAACAGCCATGAAACAAGCTGTGGAACTGTGTGGGCACAGGAGAAACCCAAATCTTTTTTTTTTGAGATGGAGTTTCCCTCTTTTTGCCCAGGCTGGAGTGCAATGGCTCAATCTTGGCTCACCACAACCTCTGCCTCCTGGGTTCAAGCGACTCTCCTGCCTCAGTCTCCCAAGTAGCTGGGATTACAGGCGTGCACCACCAAGCCTGGCTGATTTTTGTATTTTTAGTAGAGACGGGGTTTCATCATGTTGTCTAGGATGGTCATGATCTGACCTCGTGATCCACCTGCCTCAACCTCCCAAAGTGCTGGGATTACAGGCGTGAACCACCGCGCCCGGCCGACATGTGCTATTTTTATCCTCTCTCTTTTTCTAGGGGAAGCTGAGGCCCAGAGACAAGCAACAACATGCCTGGGGCCACGCTGTCAGAAATGGCAGAGCCAGGTTCATGGCTGGGGTGTCTGGCTCCAGATGTGCCAGCCCCAACCACAACCACAGGCTGCCTCCAGCACCATGCCCATGCAGCCAGCTCAGCATCCCCGGTCGGGAGGGCGAGCTCTTCCCAAGGATGCTGCATGTCCACTGACTCCATCCACCCCTCCAGGAAGCCCTCCTGGATTTCTGCTCCCTTTGCCCTGCCCGGCTGCCCCAACGCCTGGTCATCAGGTGGTGGGGGAGGTAGGTGCAGGGTGGGACTCTCGTCTGACTGCTGTCCGGGAAGGGCAGGCAGTGTTCTGGAGTGTGCTTGCATGCGTCTGCCTGGGCGGGGCCAGCCTTACCCCTCCTCCCGAGCCTTACCTTGAACTGGCGCCGAAGGTTGGCCATCTCGTACAGCCGATGCTCCTCTATGCCCCGGCGGCGGCACCACTTGCGAGAGTTTCTGCTTCGTTCAGATTTTACCTGAGGGGAGGAGCAGACGCCAGGGTGTCAGGGCCCAGCCAGCTCAGGGAGGGAGGGGCTGACCCAGCACCCAGAACCCCAACACGAGCATCCCTCAGGGACACCTGCTCTCCTGCTTCCAGGTCTCAGCCCCAGTACCCCCTCCTATGGGAAGCCCTCCAAGACTACCCACATACTGGGTTCGACGCCCCTCTGGGCTCTCCCAGCCCCTTGGACTCCCCATTCCAGCCCTCTCTGGGTTGTCACTGTCACATCAGTGGTCTGTCTCCCTGCACTGGGCTGTGAGCCCCAGGAGGGCAGGGCCAGGGTAGTTTGGGCACTGATGGATCCTCAGCAGTACGGTACAGGGCCAGCGTTAGGGTGAGGACTCAGGGGACATATACTGGATATCCAGATGCCCCCCAAGGAGCCTGGACTTTCTCCAGATGGCACAGGTTTTCATCAGTGCTCCAGAAACCCAGGCTCCTCTCTGCCCCGGGCCTGGGCATGTGCTGTCTCGAGCCAAGGGCATGGATGGTGGAGACGTGGCCCTCCCCAGGCAGGCCCAGTCTGTGGAGGGCTCAGTGGTCCTCCCAGGGTAGGACACGAGGAGGAGCCACAGCCACAGAAGGCCTTGGCCCTGAGCAGGGTGACAGACAGAGGGGCCCCACCACCAGCCTCACCTGCACCCAGGCGTTGAAGACGTTGAAGAGCGTGAAGGGGTCACCCTGGTCACTCTCCAGCGGCCGCCGTGCTGCCGCGCACTCTGGGCTGCTCTGGGCATTGCGGGTGAAGGGCGACTGGACGCTGAGCGCGGCCGCGATGGTGAGCACAGGCTCCACCAGGCTGAACATGGAGCCCAGGATCAGCATCTTCCCTGGAGCGGAGACACGGGGCTGAGGCTCCTGGGTGCCAGGACAGGCGCAGCCCTCACCCCTTGGGGCCCCGGCCCGCCCTTCCGCCTGCCCTCCTGCTCCCACCCCCTCCATCTTGCCCACTATGGGCCTCGTGACCCAGATGGACAGATTCAAACCCACGCGCTGTGCTTTCTGCTCACGTGGCCGTGGGCAAGGGCCTCGGTTTCCCCATCTGTAGGTTGGAGATGGCCAGTGCCTGCCTCCTCGGACACACAGGAGACACTGTCTAAGTGCTGGCTACTCCTGTCACCAAGTTCCCCGCTCTGCTATTTACAACCCACTCCCCCAGCGCTCCGACGCTTCCCTGGCTTGGTCTTTGCTTTAGGAGCTCATTTTGACCCATCGTGGTGGACGTCTCTCCTCCGCGCTAGAGTGTGACCCCTAAGTGAGTCCCTCTCTGCCCTGGCACAGGCACGCAGTGACTCCTGTGCCTATCACAGGATGAAGCTTCTCCTGCTACCTTTGTTTAAGTCAAGGTGGAGGTGGAAGAGGAAGAGGGAATAGAAGGCAGAGGAGAGATGGAGAAAGATGGGGCAGGGGCTAGGAGAGGCAGGGAAAGGGGAGGAAGGGCAGAGGGGAGGCCATGGAGAGAAAAGTGGCAGGAACCATCTCCCAGGGTGGCCGAAGAGCTGGTGAACACGGTCTCCATCTGTGAGTGCTCCACAGCGGACATCTAGACATCCCCTGGTTCTGGGTGCCCAAGCTGATGCTGGACTTCCAGGGACTCCCTTGCCCTCCTGTCCTGTGGCTAGTGGTCTGTGTCATGTGTCTGACCCGCCCCCACTCTTTCCCTTTGCTGACTTTCCACAGTGACTGTCACAAAACTGGACTCAAGCAGATCACCTGAGGTCAGGAATTCGAGAGCAGGCTGGCCACCATGGTGAAAACCCGTCTCTACTAAAAATACAAAAATTAGCTAGGCATGGTGGTGGGTGCCTATAATCCCAGCTCCTTGGGAGGCTGAGGCGGGAGAAGTGCTTGAACCCAGGAGGTGGAGGATACAGTGAGCAGAGATAGCACCACTGCATCCCAGCCTGGGTGACAAGAGTAAAACTCCATCTCAAAAAAAAAAAAAAAAAAAAAACCAAGGCCAGGTGTGGTGGCTCACGCCTGTAATCCCAGCACTTTGGGAGGCCGAGGTGGGTGGATCACCTGAGGCCAGGAGTTCGAGACCAGCCTGGCAAACCTGGTGAAACTCTGGCTCTACTAAAAATACAACAATTAGCTGGGTGTGGTGGTGGGCACCTGTAATCCCAGCTACTTGGGAGGCTGAGGCAAGAGAATCACTTGAACCCTGGAGGCGGAGGTTGCAGTAAGCTGAGATCGTGCCATTACACTCTAGCCCGAGTGACAGAGCAAGACTCCATCTCAGAAACCAACCAACTAAACAACAACAAAAAAGCTGGCCTCATAAAACAAAGGTGGCCGTAAAGCAGGGCTCGGGGCTGTACTGTGCAGGCCCCTGTCCTATTCCAGGATGCCCCAGCTCTGTCACCAGGGACAAATGGCCCCACCTCGCTGTGCCGCTGCCTCCCCATCTGTAAACGGGGGAACAACAGCATTAGCCCTCCTCAGGCCGCCAAGAGGCTGGTTTGTGTTTCACCCTGTGAAGCATTCAGAACTCCACCTGGCACAGAGGACGCCCAGCACAGGGTCATCCGTGCCTCCTGGTTCCCACTGTGACCCTGAGCAGCAATTCTCTGAGCCTTGTTTTCCCCACAGGGAAAGCGGGGCACCTGCCCCCAGCCCTCAGGGAGATAATGTGTGTGAGGCACTTAGCATCACCTCCAATCAAAGCCAGGCTTCCCCCAGGCTCTCAGGAGCCTCCTGGGCCCAGCCTCAGTTTCTCCACCTGCACACTGGGGGCGATCAGAGGCCCTGCCCTCAGCAGGTAAGGATGAAATCATGGAAAGTCCACAGAGCCTTTCCCCGGCACACAGCAAGCGCTCACAGAACATTCTTCTGCTTCTCAGCTCAGATTCTCCCTGCTCTAGCCCTGTTCCTTCCAAAACAAAAATGAGGCCGGGCACAGTGGCTCACACCTGTAATCCCAGCACTTAGGAAGGCCGAGGCTGGCTGATCACTTGAGGTCAGGAGTTCAAGACCAGCCTGGCCAACATGGTGAAACCCCGTTTCTACTAAAAATACAAAAATTAACTGGGTGTGGTGGCACATGCCTATAATCCAAGCTACTCAGGAGGCTGAGGTGGGAGGATCACTTGAACCCGGGAGGTGGAGGTTGCAGTGAGCCAAGATCACGCCACTGCACTCCAACCTGGAGGGCAGAGTGAGACTCCATCTCAAAACAAATAAATAAATAAAAATAAATAAAACAAAAATGAACCATCTTCTCAGCCCGGGCAGCCCTCCGAGTCCAGCGGATCCAGCCTCCTGCCCACACTGAAGCCCACTGTGCTGCAAGGATGGGGGGCTTTAATGGTGTTAACACACACAGGGGTGGTCCTGCCATGGTGGGCCGCAGGCTGCTGGAAATACAAAGTCTTGAGTCACGAAAATCGGGCAAGATGAACAAGCCTCAGTCAGCGTGCTCCCCAGGCGGGGTGAGCATGACTCAGGAATGAGGGAGAGGAAGAGTTTTGACATCCTTGAGTCCGCAAGACAGGGGCGCAGGGCAGAGCTGGGGACACGCTGTGCAGAGGACAGAGGTGGGAGGGGTCTGAGCTGTGGAAAAGCTAGGACTTCTTTGTGTTTGGGGGATCTTGGGTACCCCACCTGCCTGTGCCTCCCAAGGGAGGCCCTGTGATTACCCCAAGTGCTGGGGAATTCAAGCGAGAGAGCCTGTCTTTCTTGTCGCTCACGCAGGGGCACTTTGCGTCACATTCTCTGAAACAGCCTTGCAAGCCAGACACCACAGGCCACCCCCAGCCTCTAGTGGTGTCATCTGCAGCATCAGGTAAGTGCCTTGAGACACTGATGGCGCGCCACAGGATGGCCACAAGAACGACAGGATCAGAGGGTCTGCTGGCCCTAAATCCCTCAAGATTAACGCCCTATTCCTGGTGACACATAGCATGGGGACGAGGAGCACCACATCTGCTTGTGACTGGCTACTGAAGACCTGAGATCAGGAGGGCCGGGAACTGAAAATGGTCTCCATCGACCTCTGTGGACCTGGCCTTTCTAGATCCTCACAGAACTGCCAGGTCAGCTGATGAATTTTCTGACCACCTTCAGTCACGTATAACCCAGCGCCACTTAAACACTTCCCATCTAATTCAAAGCTCCTCACCTGACCCAGGGCCAGAGGGACAGCTGTTCCCTCCCCTCCTTCGGTCCTCTGCCCAGGTGTCACCGTTCAGTGAGGCCTCCCAGGACAGCCGCATAACACTGCTCCCAGCCCTCACTGTGCCCACCGCGCCCTGCATCCACCCGAGCAGAAACCAGCCGCTGACATTCCGAGTTTCATTCATTTATCTGCCCCTGTCCATAATATGCTCTGTTACATGTGAGCTCCGTGAGGGCAGGAGTTTTGTTTTATTCACTGTCATATCTCTGGCATCTAGAACTGGACCTGACACACAGCAGGTGCTCAAAAATTATTTAATGAATGGGCCAGGCGCTGTGACTCATGCCTATAATCCCAGCACTTTGAGAGGCCGAGGTGGGGCAGATCACTTGAAGTCAGGAGTTCAAGGCCAGCCTGGCCAACATGGTAAAACCTTGTCTCTACTGAAAAAACAAATATTGCCCGGGCACGGTGGCTCACGCCTGTAATCCCAGCACTTTGGGAGGCTGAGGTGGGCAGATCACTTGAGGTCAGGAGTTCGAGGAGCCTGGCCAACAGGATGAAAGCCCATCTCTACTAAAAACACAAAAATTAGCCAGGCATGGTGGTGTGAGCCTGTAATCTTAGTTACTCAGGAAGCTGAGGCAGGAGAATTGCTTGAACCCAGGAGGTGGCAGTGAGCTGAGATCATACCACTGCACTCCAGCCTAGGCAACAGAGCAAAAACTGTCTCAAAACAAAACAAAACAAAAATTAGCCAGGTATGGTGGCGGGCGCCTACAGTTGCAGCTACTTGGGAGACTGAGGCAGGAGAATTGCTTGAATCCAGGAGGCAGAGGCTGCAATGAGCTGGGATCGCACCGTTGCACTCCAGCCTGGGCGACAGAGTGAGACTCTGTCTCAAAAAAAATATATATATATATATATATATACACACACACACACACACACACACATACACACACACACACACATATATATATATATTTAATAGGCCGGGCATGGTGGCTCAAGCCTGTAATCACAGCACTTTGGGAGGCCAAGGCGGGCAGATCACCTGAGGTCAGGAGTTTGAGACCAGCCTGACCAATATAGAGAAACCCCATCTCTACTAAAAATACAAAATTAGCCAGGTGTGGTGGCGNTCAAAACAAAACAAAACAAAAATTAGCCAGGTATGGTGGCGGGCGCCTACAGTTGCAGCTACTTGGGAGACTGAGGCAGGAGAATTGCTTGAATCCAGGAGGCAGAGGCTGCAATGAGCTGGGATCGCACCGTTGCACTCCAGCCTGGGCGACAGAGTGAGACTCTGTCTCAAAAAAAATATATATATATATATATATATACACACACACACACACACACACACATACACACACACACACACATATATATATATATTTAATAGGCCGGGCATGGTGGCTCAAGCCTGTAATCACAGCACTTTGGGAGGCCAAGGCGGGCAGATCACCTGAGGTCAGGAGTTTGAGACCAGCCTGACCAATATAGAGAAACCCCATCTCTACTAAAAATACAAAATTAGCCAGGTGTGGTGGCGCAAGCCTGTAATCCCAGCTACTTGGGAGGCTGAGGCAGGAGAACTGCTTGAACTCAAGAGGCAGAGGTTGCAGTGAGCCGGCATGGCACCATTGCACTCCAGCTTGGGTAACAAGAGTAAAACTCAGTCTCAGAAAAAGAAAAAAAAAAAGTATTTAATGAATGAATGATGGGACTATTGGTTAATATCTCCCGCCTTCTCCCTCTCACTCCATTGCAGCCGCACCAGGCTCCTCACTGTTCCCGCAGCAGCAGGCATGTGCCCCCCACAGGGCTTCTGCACTGGCTGTTCCTACTGCCTGAACGCCCTCAAGCTACATCTGCACTGTCCAATATGGCCGCCTCTGGCCACACATGGCTACTGAGCAGTTGAACATGGCTGGTCCAAGCCAAGATTTCCAAGACTCTGTATGGTAAAAAATAACATAACATCTTGCAAAAAATGTTTATATTGATTATGTTAAAATTATGATGTTTTAGGTATATTAAGTTAAATCAGCTATTTTATCAAAATGAATCTCACCTGTTTCTTTTTGCTTTTTTGTTTTGTTTTTTGAAATGGAGTCTTGCTCTGCTGCCCAGGCTGGATTACAATGGCATGGTCTCGGCTCACTGCAACCTCTGCCTCCCAGGTTCAAGCGATTCTCCTGCCTCAGCCTCCCAAGTGGCTGCGATTACAGGCACATGCCACCACACCCAGCTAATTTTGTATTTTAGTAGAGACAGGGTTTCACCATGTTGGCCAGGCTGGTCTCAAACTGCTGACCTCGTGATCCACCCACCTCAGCCTCCCAAAGTGCTGGGATTACAGGCGTGAGCCACTGTGCCCAGCCTGTTTTTGCTTTTTTAATGTAGCTACTGGGAAGTTTTAAATTACATACAGGGCTCACATTCTATTTTTATATTTCTTTTCCTTTTTTTTTTTTTTTTTTTGTAGAAACCAGGGTTTTGCTATGTTGCCCAAGCTGGTCTCAAACTCCTAGGCTTAAGCAATCCACCTGTCTCAGCCTCCCAAAGTGCTGGGATTACAGGTGTGGGCCACTGTGCCAGCCATGTTTCTCTACTTCTGCTGGCAAGCATGTTCTAGTATTTGCATGGCTCCTAGCCCTCATCTCCGTTTCTCTGCACAGATGTTACCTTCCCCGTGAGGTCTGCCTTATACCTGAGGCCTGTATTATAAACTGCAACTCCCCATTCCCCAACCCCGTTGTTTCTTCTCTCCAGAACACTAAGCACCATCTGATCTACTATACCTTTTCCTTATTGTCCTAATTTATTGCTGGTTTTCTTCACCAAAGTGTCAGCTCCCTGAGGCTAGAGATTTGTGTCTGTTCTGTCCACAGCTATATGCCCAGCACCTAGAACAGTGCCTGGCCCAGTGAAGAGTGAATAAATGAACTGGACCCAGGGAAGAAACAGACTTGCCCCCAGGTCACTCAGAGAGTTAGCTGTGCCCACACCCGCTCCTGGTGCCCTGCGTGATCACGAAGGGGATGGGTACTCACCAATCACAACGTCCACAGGCAGCTGGGCCAGCAGGGACCCAATGGGCGTGAGGGCCTCTGAGCTGTCCAGGGCCCCCTGGTCCCGGAGGTAGAGGATGGCAGTCTCCAGGCTGGCTGGTGGTGGGGGCTCGATGAAGGGGAAGGTTCGGGGTCCCCACGCTCATGCTCTTCATCTAGAATGAGAAGAAAAACCCCCAAGATTGGGAAACACAAGAGCCACTGTGCAGCATAGGGGGGCTCAGGGATCACAAACTCATGACATTTTGAAATTCCCAGTGTCGGCGGGCATAGTGGCTCATGCCTGTAATCCCAACACTTTGGGAGGCCAAGACGAGTGGATCATTTGAGGTCAGGAGTTCGAGACCATCCTGGCCAACATGGTGAAACTCTGTCTCTACTAAAAATGTAAAAATTAGTGGTGGTGTGCGCCTGTAATCCCAGCTACTCAGGAGGCTGAGGCAGGAGAATCGCTTGAACCCAGGAGGCGGAGATTGCAGTAAGCCGAGATCGGGCCTCTGCACTGCACTCCAACCTGGCAACACATCAAGACTTCAACTCAAATTCCCAGTGTCAGCCAGGCACAGTGGCTCACACCTGCAATCCCAGCACTTTAGGAGGCCATGGCAGGTGGATCACTTGAAGTCAGGAGTTTGAGACCACCCTGGCCAACATGGTGAAACCCTGTCTCTACTAAAAATACAAAAATTAGCTGGGTGTGGTGGCGGGCACCTGTAATCTCAACTACTTGGGAGGCTGAGGCAGAAGAATTGCTTGAACCTGGAGGGCGGAGGTTGCAGTGAGCAGAGATTTCACCACTGCACTCCAGCCTGGGCCACAGAGTGAGATTCCATCTCAAAAATAACATAACATAACATAACGTAACATTCCCGATGTCAAGATCCATTATACAGAGGCAGGCAAGGAGGGCTGCTGTCTCTGTGTCTGTCTCCCTAGCACATCTTCCCCCAGACCCTGACCATGGACGAGAGGCACATGACCTGAGCTGGACCAATCAGAATCCTTCCCTGAGACTGGAGCCAGGAAGAGCATTCCCAGCATCCTCTCTGGTTGTGGCCAGGATGGAAGCCTATCTTATTAACCCAGAACTGCTGTGACTTTTGACTTTGTCCATTGTTTGGAAATGGGCCCATCTACAGCAGATGGAGAAATTCTTGGATTGTTCCTAAGTTAGACATACTGCCTCACGAATGCACAAAATGGTAAGATCCCCCTTTCTGCTTACAATTGTTGCAGTTGTATTTCTCTCACTTGCAACCAAAAGAATCCCAATTAATGCAGTGGCCCAGGCAGGCAGCAGGTGGCGGGAGAATTAAGTGACAGTATATGTCCACCCCGGAGCCTGGCGTGGCATACGTAAGCAAACAGCACCTCTCTGGTGACTGGAAGGAGAGGCTGGCAAGGCAGCTCATGTGATGGCCAGAGAGTAAGAAGGAAGCCCAGAGAGCCTGTTTGCCTGGCTTTGATCCGAGGGCACTAGAAGTTCTGGCGTCCACCTGCAAGCAGCTGCTGCTCCTTCCTCCCTGCTGACCAAGCCTTGATGTTGTGTAGGAGTTTACCCAATAATCATTTAAAAACCTTTATAGACCAGGCACGGTAGCTCACGCCTGTAATCCCAACACCCTGGAAGGCCAAGGCAGGCAGGTCATCTGAGGTCAGAAGTTCAAGACCAGCCTGGCCAACATGGTGAAACTAAAATATAAAATTATAAATATAAAAATCCTAATAATATAAACATAAAAAATACTAAAAATATAAAAATTAGTTGGGCCTGGTGGCACCCATCTGTGGTCCCAACTACTCGGGAGGCCGAGGCAGGAGAACCACTTGAGCCTGGGAGGTAGAGGTTGCAGTGAGCCGAGATCACACCACTGCACTTCAGCATGGGTGACAGAATGAGACTCACTCTCAAAAATAAATAAATAAATAAATAACCTTTACATTAGCAGCTCTAATTTAAAGAGGCAGGGGGCAGGGCAGGGGTTTTTTTAAATTCTGCAGGTGTTTCTAGTATGCAGCTAGGGCTGAGACACTGCTCTGATCAACTCAGGCAATGCCACAACCCTAGACAATTGCTGGCCATAGGGTGAACATATGTGACCTGGTTCTGCTGACAAGAGAGGATGAGAGACTGGCCAGAGGCTTCTAGAAAATGTTCCCGTGGTCTCAAAAATTAGACCCACGAGAAGGGCAGTTCCTTGCTTCTGCCTCTGGACAGTAAAGAAGGAAGAAGTGACACCCACTGTGCCTGGGGCCAGTGGCCACTCACGAAGCAGGCTCTGATGCCTGGTGGCCTCGGATGGAGCCCTGACTCCACTACTTGCCAGCTGTGTGACCTGGGGCAATATTTTCTCTCTCTGTGCATCCTTCTTCTGGTCGAAAAATTAAGATAAGACAACCTACCCCATGGACTTTGTTTTTTTATGAGACAGGGTCTTGCTCTATCACTCAGGCTGGAGTGCAATGATGCAATCAAGGCTCACTGCAGCCTCGACCTCCTGGGCTCAAGTGATCCTCCTGCCTCAGCCTCCTGCATGGGATCACAGGTGTGTGCCACCGCACTGGGCTAATTTTTAAATTTTTTGTACAGTCAGGGCCTCACCGTGTTGCCTAGGCTGGTCTCGACCTCCTGGCCTCAAGCAATCCTCCTGCCTCAGCCTCCCAAAGTGCTGGGATAACAGGCATGAGCCACTCATTGTTGCCGCGGGAAGTCAGGGACCCCAAACGGAGAGACTGGCTGAAGCCGTGGCAGAAGAACATAAATTGTGAAGATTTCATGGACTAATAAATATTAGTTCCCAAAATTAATACTTTTATAATTTCTTACACCTGTCTTTACTGTAATCTCTGAACATAAATTGTGAAGATTTCATGGACACTTATTACTTCCCCAGTGAATATCCTTGTGATTTCCTATGCCTGCCTTTACTTAATCTCCTAATCCCGTCATCTTCTTTGTAAACTGAGGAGGATGAATGTCACCTCAGGACACTGTAATGATTGTGTCAACTGCACAAATTGTTTGTAGAACATGTATGTTTGAATAATATGAAATCTGGGCATCTTAAAAAAAAGAACAGGATAACAGCGATGTTCAGGGAACAAGAGAGGTAACTTTGAACTGGCCGCTGGTGAGCCGGACGGAACAGAGCTATATTTCTCCTCTTTCAAAAGCAAATAGGAGAAATATCGCTGAATTCTTTTTCTCAGCAAGGAATATCCCTGAGAAAGAGAATGCGCCCTGAAGGTACGCTTATAGACGGCCCCTTTTAAGGAGTGCAGTCGTCTTTTATGGTCGTAGCCGAAGGGATGAAATAAGCCCTGGTTTCCTGTAGCGCTCCCAGGCTTATTAGGTGGAGGAAAATTCCCGCCTAATAAATTTTGGTCAGACAGGTTGTCTGCTCTCAAACCCCATTTCCTGATAAGATGTTATCAATGACAATGCGTGCCCAAAACTTCATTAGCAATTTTAATTTCTCCCCATCCTGTGGTCCTGTGATCTCACCCTGCCTGCATTTGCTTTGTGATACTTTATTACCTTGTGAAGTATGTGATCTCTGTGACCCACACCCTATTTGTGCACTCCCTCCCCTTTTGAAAATCGCTAATAAAAACTTGCTGGTTTTACGGCGTGGGGAACATCACGGATCCTGTCAACGTGTGATGTCTCCCCCGGACACCCAGCTTTACATTTCTCTCTCGTGCTCTTTCCCTTTACTTCTCAACCCAGCCGAGACACTTAGGAAATAGAAAAGAACCCACATTAAACGTCGGGAGCGGGTTCTCCCGATAATTGTGCCTGGCAGCACCAGTATTTTTTTAAAAAAAGATGAAATCAAACAGAATAGAAAATAGTGTGCACCTCCTGCAGGAAGGCCACTGGTTTGTGCTACACCTGCACATGAGCCTGTGGCAGACACCATCAGCTGCTCCCAACTTTCCTTTTTCTTTCGTTCCTGAGCACAAGGACTACACTTTCCAGCCTCCTTCATGGTTGGGCATGGCCACAAGACTGAGGACTGACCGGGAGTGGTGAGGTCAAGGCACATGCGCCATTTGCAGGCTGGACCCGCAAACTCTCCTGTACTCACTTCCCATGCCCTTGACCCTTTGGCTGGCTGGACACACATGCAGGAAAAGCCCCTGGGGAAATGATAGAGCCACAGGAGGGAAGGAGCCTGGGTCCCTGAATAAAGAAAATTGCCTGCCAAGCTGGAAACCACCATTCCACTGTTGGCCATTCGTGACCGTGTGTATTTGTCATGGCAGTCTAACCTATGCTAAATTAACAAATGAGGTACAAATCATGACATAAAATGTATTGAGAAACCCTGGTTTTAAAAGCCCTTTCCTGCTAGGTTTCCTGTTACAGCTGAAAGCATTCTGATTGAGTCACTGGTTCTTCCTTTGACCCTATAGAAATTTTTTTTTTTTTTTTCAGATGGAGTCTTGTTCTATTGCCCAGGCTGGAGTGCAGTGGCGTGATCTCGGCTCACCGCAACCTCCACCTTCCGGGTTCAAGCAATTCTTCTGCCTCAGCCTCCCAAGTAGCCAGGATTACAGGCGCCCACCACCACACCCAGCTAATTTTTTGTATTTTTAGTAGAGACTGGTTTCACCATGTTGGTCATGCTGGTCTCAAACTCCTGACATCAAGTGATCCACCTGCCTTGGCCTCCCAAAGTGCTGGGATTACAGGTGTGAGCCACCGTGCCCAGGTGACCCTGTGGATTTAAGGAACAATTCTCCCCTCAACAAGGGTTTTCACATTCCCCTCAGTGGCTTGGCTAGCCCTATCCTTCCTGACCCTGACACTCTGGAATTGTGTAAATGCTTCCTGGCTGGCCGGGCACAATGGCTCATGCCTATAATCCCAGTATTTTAGAAGGACAAGGTGGGAAGATCGCTTGAGCTCAGGAGTATGAGACTAGCCTGGGCAACATAGCAAGACCTGATCTCTACTAAAAATTTAAAAAGTTAGGCTGAGCACAGCGGCTGATGCCTATAATCCCAGCACTTTGGGAGGCCAAGGCAGGTGGATCACGAGGTAAGGAGAGTGAGACCATCCTGGCTAACACAGTGAAACGCTGTCTCTACTAAAAAAAAAAAAAAAATACAAAAAATTAGCTGGGCGTGGTGGCGCGCGCCTGTAGTCCCAGCCACTTGGGAGGCTGAGGCAGAAGAATCACTTGAACCCGTGAGGCAGAGGTTGCAGTGAGCCAAGATTGTGCCACTGCACTCTAGCCTGGGTGACAGAGGAAGACTCTCTCTCTAAAATAAATAAATAAATAAAAATTTAAAAGTTAGCCAGGCATGGTGGTATGTGCCTGTGGTCCCAGCTACTTGGGACGTGGAGGTAGGAGGATCATTTGAGCCTGTAAGGTGGAGGCTGCAGTGAGCCGTGATCACAGCACTGCACTCTAGCCTGAGTGACAGAGTGAGACCCTATCTTAAAATAAAATAAAATAAAATTTAAAAGGCCTCCCAGCTTCCTCCCTGTGCCAGCAGTCAGCATATAGTCCCATTTCTGCCCGTGCCTCACCTGCAGCACCAAGGAGTCCAGGGCCACCCTCCGAATTTCCGGGACCGGGTAGGGGGCGAAGGCATCATAGTCCGATTCAGCATAGAGGCGGAAGCAGACTCCGGGACCCGTGCGGCCTGCCCGGCCCTTCCGNATTTCATGGACACTTATTACTTCCCCAGTGAATATCCTTGTGATTTCCTATGCCTGCCTTTACTTAATCTCCTAATCCCGTCATCTTCTTTGTAAACTGAGGAGGATGAATGTCACCTCAGGACACTGTAATGATTGTGTCAACTGCACAAATTGTTTGTAGAACATGTATGTTTGAATAATATGAAATCTGGGCATCTTAAAAAAAAGAACAGGATAACAGCGATGTTCAGGGAACAAGAGAGGTAACTTTGAACTGGCCGCTGGTGAGCCGGACGGAACAGAGCTATATTTCTCCTCTTTCAAAAGCAAATAGGAGAAATATCGCTGAATTCTTTTCTCAGCAAGGAATATCCCTGAGAAAGAGAATGCGCCCTGAAGGTACGCTTATAGACGGCCCCTTTTAAGGAGTGCAGTCGTCTTTTATGGTCGTAGCCGAAGGGATGAAATAAGCCCTGGTTTCCTGTAGCGCTCCCAGGCTTATTAGGTGGAGGAAAATTCCCGCCTAATAAATTTTGGTCAGACAGGTTGTCTGCTCTCAAACCCCATTTCCTGATAAGATGTTATCAATGACAATGCGTGCCCAAAACTTCATTAGCAATTTTAATTTCTCCCCATCCTGTGGTCCTGTGATCTCACCCTGCCTGCATTTGCTTTGTGATACTTTATTACCTTGTGAAGTATGTGATCTCTGTGACCCACACCCTATTTGTGCACTCCCTCCCCTTTTGAAAATCGCTAATAAAACTTGCTGGTTTTACGGCGTGGGGAACATCACGGATCCTGTCAACGTGTGATGTCTCCCCGGACACCCAGCTTTACATTTCTCTCTCGTGCTCTTTCCCTTTACTTCTCAACCCAGCCGAGACACTTAGGAAATAGAAAAGAACCCACATTAAACGTCGGGAGCGGGTTCTCCCGATAATTGTGCCTGGCAGCACCAGTATTTTTTTAAAAAAAGATGAAATCAAACAGAATAGAAAATAGTGTGCACCTCCTGCAGGAAGGCCACTGGTTTGTGCTACACCTGCACATGAGCCTGTGGCAGACACCATCAGCTGCTCCCAACTTTCCTTTTCTTTCGTTCCTGAGCACAAGGACTACACTTTCCAGCCTCCTTCATGGTTGGGCATGGCCACAAGACTGAGGACTGACCGGGAGTGGTGAGGTCAAGGCACATGCGCCATTTGCAGGCTGGACCCGCAAACTCTCCTGTACTCACTTCCCATGCCCTTGACCCTTTGGCTGGCTGGACACACATGCAGGAAAAGCCCCTGGGGAAATGATAGAGCCACAGGAGGGAAGGAGCCTGGGTCCCTGAATAAAGAAAATTGCCTGCCAAGCTGGAAACCACCATTCCACTGTTGGCCATTCGTGACCGTGTGTATTTGTCATGGCAGTCTAACCTATGCTAAATTAACAAATGAGGTACAAATCATGACATAAAATGTATTGAGAAACCCTGGTTTTAAAAGCCCTTTCCTGCTAGGTTTCCTGTTACAGCTGAAAGCATTCTGATTGAGTCACTGGTTCTTCCTTTGACCCTATAGAAATTTTTTTTTTTTTTTCAGATGGAGTCTTGTTCTATTGCCCAGGCTGGAGTGCAGTGGCGTGATCTCGGCTCACCGCAACCTCCACCTTCCGGGTTCAAGCAATTCTTCTGCCTCAGCCTCCCAAGTAGCCAGGATTACAGGCGCCCACCACCACACCCAGCTAATTTTTTGTATTTTAGTAGAGACTGGTTTCACCATGTTGGTCATGCTGGTCTCAAACTCCTGACATCAAGTGATCCACCTGCCTTGGCCTCCCAAAGTGCTGGGATTACAGGTGTGAGCCACCGTGCCCAGGTGACCCTGTGGATTTAAGGAACAATTCTCCCCTCAACAAGGGTTTTCACATTCCCCTCAGTGGCTTGGCTAGCCCTATCCTTCCTGACCCTGACACTCTGGAATTGTGTAAATGCTTCCTGGCTGGCCGGGCACAATGGCTCATGCCTATAATCCCAGTATTTTAGAAGGACAAGGTGGGAAGATCGCTTGAGCTCAGGAGTATGAGACTAGCCTGGGCAACATAGCAAGACCTGATCTCTACTAAAATTTAAAAGTTAGGCTGAGCACAGCGGCTGATGCCTATAATCCCAGCACTTTGGGAGGCCAAGGCAGGTGGATCACGAGGTAAGGAGAGTGAGACCATCCTGGCTAACACAGTGAAACGCTGTCTCTACTAAAAAAAAAAAAAAATACAAAAAATTAGCTGGGCGTGGTGGCGCGCGCCTGTAGTCCCAGCCACTTGGGAGGCTGAGGCAGAAGAATCACTTGAACCCGTGAGGCAGAGGTTGCAGTGAGCCAAGATTGTGCCACTGCACTCTAGCCTGGGTGACAGAGGAAGACTCTCTCTCTAAAATAAATAAATAAATAAAATTTAAAAGTTAGCCAGGCATGGTGGTATGTGCCTGTGGTCCCAGCTACTTGGGACGTGGAGGTAGGAGGATCATTTGAGCCTGTAAGGTGGAGGCTGCAGTGAGCCGTGATCACAGCACTGCACTCTAGCCTGAGTGACAGAGTGAGACCCTATCTTAAAATAAAATAAAATAAAATTTAAAAGGCCTCCCAGCTTCCTCCCTGTGCCAGCAGTCAGCATATAGTCCCATTTCTGCCCGTGCCTCACCTGCAGCACCAAGGAGTCCAGGGCCACCCTCCGAATTTCCGGGACCGGGTAGGGGGCGAAGGCATCATAGTCCGATTCAGCATAGAGGCGGAAGCAGACTCCGGGACCCGTGCGGCCTGCCCGGCCCTTCCGCTGCTCTGCGCTGGCCTGACTGATCCAGAACTCCTGCAGCCGCTGCAGCTTGGCCTGCGGGTCGTAGCTCATCTCCTTCACCTTCCCTGGATGGGAGCAATGAGGAAAGGGAGTCTGTGTGTGGCAGCCACGTGCGGTCGGCCACACGCCTGGCTCTAGCCACTCGCCAACACCCTCACTCCTTTATTCTATTAATGATAACCGAGGGCTTATTCTGAGTCCAACTCTGACATTTTATTTATTCTTTCATTTCCTCACTTACACATCTTTTTTTTTTTTTTTTTGAGACAGGGTCTCATTGTCTCCCAGGCTGGAGTGCAGTGGTTCAATTACAGCTCACTGCAGCCTCAACCTCCCAGGCTCAAGTGATGATCCTCCTAGCTCAGCCTCCCGAATAGCTGGTACTAAAGGGGCACGCCACCATGCCCAGCTAATTTTTTGTAGAGATGGGGTTTCACATGCTGATCTCAAATTCCTGGGCTCAAGCAATCTGCCTCCCTTAGCCTCCCACAGTGATGGGGTTACAGGCATGGGCCACTGCACCCAGCCTTTCACTCACACATCTTTTCATTTATTTTCCCAAGTCTTTGTTTCTTCAGAGGTTCATTTATCCAATCAATACTTATTAAGCACCTACTATGTACTAGGCACTGCAGTAGGCACTAGGGGAAGAGCAATGAGCTAAACAAAGGCCCCAGTCTCACGGGATTGAACAGAGCACTGTATTTCCTCCAGTGGCAAAAAAACCTTTTTTCACATTTTCTTTCTTTTTTTTTTTTTGAGACGGAGTTTCGCTCTTATTGCCCGGGCTGGAGTGCAGTGGTGCAATCTCGCTCACTCTGCCTCCCAAGTTCAAGCGATTCTCCTGCCTCAGCCTCCTGAGTAGCTGGGATTACAGGAACCCACCACCATGCCCAGGTCATTTTTTTTTTTT
>NW_016803605.1:889333-895821 GCF_001698545.2 Rhinopithecus bieti
TTTTTTTTTTTGAGACGGAGTTTCGCTCTTATTGCCCGGGCTGGAGTGCAGTGGTGCAATCTCGCTCACTCTGCCTCCCAAGTTCAAGCGATTCTCCTGCCTCAGCCTCCTGAGTAGCTGGGATTACAGGAACCCACCACCATGCCCAGGTCATTTTGAGACGGAGTCTCGCTCTGTCGCCCAGGCTGGAGTGCAGTGGCTGGATCTCAGCTCACTGCAAGCTCCGCCTCCCGGGTTTACGCCATTCTCCTGCCTCAGCCTCCCGAGTAGCTGGGACCATAGGCGCCCGCCACCTCGCCCGGCTAGTTTTTTGTATTTTTAGTAGAGACGGGGTTTCACCGTGTTAGCCAGGATGGTCTCGATCTCCTGACCTCGTGATCCGCCTGTCTCGGCCTCCCAAAGTGCTGGGATTACAGGCTTGAGCCACCGCGCCTGGCCGGTCATTTTTATATTTTTAGTAGAGACGGGGTTTCACCATGTTGGCCAGGCTGGTCTCGAACTCCTGACTTCAGGTGATCCAAATGCCTCGCCCTCCCAAAGTGCTGGGATTACAGGCATGAGCCACTGCGCCTGGCAGGCACTATTTTTTTAATTTCTCTCTTTTTTTTCAAAACAGGGTCTCGCTCTGTTGCCCAGGCTTGAGTGCAGTGGCACAATCACGGCTCACTGCAGCCTCGACTTCCTGGGCTCAGGTGATTCTCCCACATCAGTTTCCTGAGCAGCTGGGACTACAAGCATGCACCACCAAGTCTGGCTAATTTTTGTATTTTTAGTAGAGACGGGGTTTCACCATGTTGGCCAGGCTGGTCTCAAACTCCTAACCTCAAGTGATCTGCCTGCCTTGGCCTCCCAAAGTGCTGGAATTATACGCGTGAGCCACTGCGCCTGGCCTAAAATGTCTTAATGGCACATGAAATTATGAACCATTTTACCATCAATGGCACCCCAGAGTCAATACGACCAGGTAGCTGCTAACACATATTGAGTGACGGCTCTGTGCCAGGCACTAAGGCACCAAGGGTGTTAAGTCATTTAATCCTCATAACCTGAGGGAGGGCATGTCATTGTCATTTTACAGATAAGCCAACCGATGCATGAAGTGTCAGTGACATGACCCCAGCCACTCAGCCAGCACTGAACCCGGCCGGGCAGGCTCCAGTGTCTCCAAACACGATGCTGCACTGACCCCCCAGCGAACATTCCAGTCGGGAAGACAGAAAGTGAACAAACACAGCAGCACATATAAAACAGAATGCTGGACCAGGCGCAGTGGCTCACGCCTGTAATCCCAGCACTTTGGGAGGCCGAGGCTGGCAGATCACTTGAGGTCAGGAGTTCAAGACCAGCCTGGCCAACATGGTGAAATGCTGTCTCTACTAAAAATACAAACATTAGCCAGGCGTGGTGATGCACGTCCATAAACCCAGCTACTTGGGAGGCTGAAGCAGGAGAATCGCTTGAACTTGGGAGGCAGAGGTTGCAGTGAGCCGAGATCGCATCACTGCATTCCAGTCTGGCAACAGAGCGAGACTCCGTCTCAAAAAAACACAAAAACAAATTGAATGCCAACCCCCCTCATATGAGAAGCAACAGTGGATGGAGAAGGAGGAGGGGATATCTCTTAGAGTGGACAGGATGGGCCTCTCTGATGGGGGGACATTTATGCAGGCCCCGAAATGAGGTGAGGGCCTCAGCTGTGTGGATACCTAGAGAAAAACAGCTCTCAGCAGAGAGAACAGTAAGTACAAAGGCCCCAGGGCAGAAGCAGGCTTGGGAGGCGTGAGAAAAATTAAGATGTTGCCACTGGTCCACGGTCCCACATGTCATCTTCCAGCATCCCAATTCCGGAAATCCAAAATCTGAAATGCTCAAAATCTGAAATGTTTTAGCACTAACATGACCCTCCAATAAAATGCTCACTGGAGGATTTCAGAGTTTTGGATGTGACATGCTCAAATAATAAAATAGATACAAATACTCCAAATTGCAAAAAACCCGAAATTCCAAACACTTCTGGTAGCAAGCATTTTGGACATGGGAAAGTCAACCGTACTTCCCACTTAAAGCTGGTGCGTCCCTGCCACAGGTGTACACCTCTGGACCCCACGCTCCTATCTAAGTCCTTGCGGGTGGCGGGTAGGGGCTTCTGGTGGTCTTTACCAGAATCTACTACAAAGCGGATCCCATCAATGGTGACTGAGGTCTCAGCGATGTTGGTGGAGAGGATGCATTTCCGGACTCCAGCAGGCGCCACATCAAATACCTGGGGGAAAGGGAGGGGGTGATGTCAGGAACTAACTCAGCCCTGACTAACCTATGTGTCCAATTTCCCATCCACCCCCATGTCCCTTTCCTCCTCCAGAGACCTCCCTCTCGGAGACGGCTCACCATCCCCCCCATCACCTGGGCCATCCTGGGCCCTCCCCCACCCTCAGACGGAGGCAGTCTTGCTCTGTCACCCAGGCTGGAGTATAGTGGCGTGATCTCAGCTCACTGCAGCCTCTGCCTCCTGGGTTCAAGCATTCTCTTGCCTCAGCCTCCCAAGCAGATGGGATTACAGGCGCCTGCCACCAAGCCTGGCTAATTTTTGTATTTTAAGGAGAGATGGGGTTTCACCACGTTGGCCAGGCTGATCTCGAACTCCTGACCTTAGGTGATCCGCCCGCCTCAGCCTCCCAATGTGCTGGGATTACAGGTGTGAACCACCACACGTGCCCCCTGACCTGAACATCTTGAACTTTTTATTTTTTTGAGACAGTGTCTCACTCTTTGGCCTACATTGGAATGCAGTGGCGTGATCACAGCTCATTGCAGCCTTGACCTCCCGAGCTCGTGTGATCCTCCTGCATCAGCCTCCCAAGTAGCTGGGATTATAGGCACATGCCACCACGCCCAGCTAGTTTTGTTTTGTAGAGACAAGATCTCACTATGTTGCCTAGGATGGTCTCTAACTCCTAAGCTCGGGTGATCCTCCTGCCTCAGCTTCCTGTGCTGGGATTATATGCGTGAGCCACCGCACCAGGCCATCTTGAACTTTTCTTGAAATCCTTCCCTCCTCCCACAGCCCGGCTCCTGCCCTGGTCCAGGCCTCTCCTCGCCCACTCTGATCCTGTAGACTCACATGGCAGCCAGAAGGATCTGCTGAAGCACAAACTGGCACTGCCCCTGCTGGGGGCCGAGGTGGGAGGATCGCTTGAGCTCAGGAGTTTGAAACCAGCCTGGGCAACACAGTGAGACCTCTTTGCTACTAAAATTCAAAAAAACATTAACGGAGGCCAGGCATGGTGGCTCACACCTGTAATCCCAGCACTTTGGGAGGCTGAGGCAGGCAGATCACTTGAGGTCAGGAGTTCAAGACCAGCCTGGCCAACATGGCAAAACCCTGTCTCTACTCAACATAAACATACAAAAGATTAGCCGGACGTGGTGGTGTGCACCTGTAGTCCCAGCTACTCGGGAGGCTGAGGCAGGAGAATCACTTGAACGCGGGAGGCGGAGGTTGCAATGAGCCACAATCACGCCACTGCACTCCAGCCTGGGCGACAGAGTGAGACTCTGTCTGAAAAAAAAAAAAAAATTAACAGAGTATAGTGACACACACCTATAGTTGCTACTTGGGGGACTAAGGAGAGGGGATCACTTGAGCCCAAGAAGTCAAGGCTGCAGTGAGCCCCAATTGTGCCACTGCACTCCAGCCTGAACAACAGAGCAAGACTCTGTTTCAAAAAAAAAAAAATTGTTTTGGAACACAGACTCACACGCTCAATTTATGGCTGCTTTCATGCTGCAACAGTGGGGCTGAGTAGCTGTGACAGACAGACAGCCCGTGGTCCATAGCGCTGACACTATCTACTTTGATCCTTTCTAGAAAGTTTGCCGACCTCTGGTTTAGAGCATGGGCTCCGGGGCCAAACTACCTGGGTTCGCAGCCTGGCTCTGCCACTAGGTGGCTACGACTTTGCACAAGTGCAGCCCCCGAGCCCTGCGTCTGTGGAGTTACACAAGTCCTGTGTGCAGCCACCCCTGACTCATGCAGACCCCTCGCCTGCCCCACTTGGGCTTCCTGTGATACCTTGTCCTGGTCGGCCACAGACAGGGCGCTGTGCAGGGGCAGCACCACCCAGCGCTGGGTGTGGCTGGCATAGGTCTGGGCGGCCTCCAGCACGGTGCTGATCTCTGCCATGCCACTGAGGAAGACGAGGAGGTCACCCCGCTCCTCAGGCGGGTACTTGTGGTCAATGGACTCCAGTACCCTCAGGAAAGGCCGTGGGTCCAGCTTCTCTGACTTGGACGTGGTCGGCTCTGCCTCCTGTGGCTGGTACACGACCTGAGAGGAGACAGCCCCAGGTAGAAGCACACCCTGTCCCTCCAGCTCAGAGCCATGGGCTGGGGAGGCTGCAGGCTGATGGGAGAGACCTGGTTGACGGAGAAGACACAGTGCAACAGGTACAGGCTGGTGGGCAACTCTGTTCCATGTGGTCATTCAGGGATCCAGGTTCCTCCTTTCTCATTAGTCTACCATCTCACTGGCAGGATTTCTCAAAGTCAGCAAGATTGACATTGCAGTCTGGACAATTCCTTGTTGTGGGGGCTGTCCTGTGCATTGTAGGATATTTAGCAGCATCCCTGGCCCCTACCCACTAGATGCTAGTAGTCTTCTCCTCTGGTTGTGACTATTAAAAATGTCTCCAGATATTGCCACATGTTCGCTGGAGGCCAAACCACCCGTAATTGAGAAACAGGTGATAGACAGCATACTGCAGTTAGATAATTTCTGAAGGATGTAATAAAAAGACAAAGTAACAAAGCACCTGCAAGGCTTGTGGGGTGCTGGTAATGTCTGACTTTTCTAAACCTGGGTGCTAGCTACGTAGATGTATTTAACTGGTGAAAACTAATTGAGCTATATATTTACAATGCATGCATTCTCTTGTGTTTAGAGTAGCTTCAACAAGAAAAAAATTCTAGGTGATGGAACCAGGATGAAAACCCTAGAAATCAGGTTGGTTGGATGACCAGGAGAGGACCTGAGCCTGAGACAGGTTGGCTGGCTGATTTCCAGGCATAGTTGGCTCACACCTGTAATCCTAGCTCTTTGGGAAGCCAAGACAGGAGGATTGCTTGATCTCAGGGATGCGCGACCAGGCAGACAACATAGCAATACCTCGTCTCTACTAAAAAAAAAAACAAAAACCCTAGAAAACATTTCTCAGGAAGCAGCCTCATTCTTTCTTTCTTTTTTTTTTTTTGAGACAGGGTCTTGCTCTGTCACCCAAGCTGGAGTACAGTGGCATGATCTTGGCTCACTGGAGCCTCCACCTCCCAGGTTCAAGCAATTCTCCCACCTCAGCCTCCTGAGTAGCTGGGATAAACAAGGGTACACCACCACTGGAGCTAATTTTTGCATTTTTAGTAGAGACAAGATTTTACCATGTTGGCCTGGCTGGTCTCAAACTCCTGACCTCAGGTGATCCACCTACCTCGGCCTCCCAAAAAGCTGGGATTATAGGCATGAGCCACCACACCCAGCTGGCACTCTCTCTCTTTCTTTTCTTTTTTTTTTTTACACGGGTCTTGCTCTCTTCCTAGGGTGGAGTGCAGTGGCATGATCTCAGCTCACTGCAACCTCCGCCTCCAGGCTCAAGCAATTCTCCTGCCTCAGCCTCCCAAGTAGCTAGGATTACAGGCACATGCCACCGTGCCCAACTAATTTTTGTATTTTTAGTAGAGATAGGATTTCACTATGTTGGCCACGATGGTCTCGAGCTCCTGACCTCATGATCTTTCTGTCTCAGCCTCTCAAAGTGCTGGGATTACAGGCACGAGCCACCGTGCCCGGCCCATTCTTTCTTTTTTTATGGCTGCTTAGAAGGCAAATTGATGGGCATTTGGAACCAGAAATCACAAGAGACAATGAAGTTCTTCCTGTAAGTCTTGACTACACAGACAAGGATAATTCACTAAGACAGTGTTTCTCAATTAGGGGTGGTTTTGCACCCCAGGGAACATGTGGCAATATCTGGAGACATTTTTAATAGTCACAACCAGAGGAGAAGACTACTAGCATCTAGTGGGTAGGGGCCAGGGATGCTGCTAAATATCCTATGATGCACAGGACAGCCCCCACAACAAGGAATTATCCTTGACTGAAATGTCAATCTTGCTGACTTTGAGAAATCCTGCCCAGTGAGATGGTAGGCTAATGAGAAAGGAGGAGCCTGGATCCCTGAATGACCACATGGAACAGGGTTGCCCACCAGTCTGGATCAGTCGCACCGTTATCTAAGAGAAATAAACTTCTCTTATTTGAGACTTTACATTTTTTTTTTTGAGACAGAGTCTTGCGTTGTCATCCAGGCTGGAGTGCAGTGGTGTGATCTTGGCTCACTGCAAGCTCTGCCCCCTGGGTTCAAGCGATTCTCCTGCCTCAGCCTCCCAAGTAGCCGGGATTACAGGGGGGCGCCACCAGGCCTGGCTAATTTTGTTTT
>NW_016803605.1:896323-905580 GCF_001698545.2 Rhinopithecus bieti
CCGGCCTGTTTTTGTATTTTTAGTAGAGATGGGGTTTCACGGTGTTAGCCACGATGGTGTTGATCTCCTCACCTCATGATCCGCCCGCCTTGGCCTCCCAAAGTGCTGAGATTACAGGCTTGAGCCACTGTGCCCAGCCATTTTTGGGTATTCTTCTAACAGCTTTTACTCTAACAAGCACTTAGCACTCTAACCAGGTCATTATCAATGCTCAGAAAATGGTAGCTTTAAAAAAAGAGAACATCTTTAAATAAAAGAGATGGGAGACACAGCCGCAGAGAGAAAAGGCATGTCCAGGTTTGGACAGAGACCAGGTTGGAGGTGTGGGGATGTAGGAGGAGGGGGAAGTACTCACTGTGATGGGGAACAGCCTCCCGGGCACCTGTACCACGGGAGCATTGCTGAAATAGCTGGAGAAGAGTGAGATGTTGATGGTGGCCGACATGAGGATGACCTTGAGGTCAGGCCGCTTGGGCAACAGGCGCCGGAGGACACCCAGGAGGAAATCGTTGTGGAGATGCCGCTCGTGGACTTCATCCACAATCAGGACCTCGTACTGGGGCAGGCTGGGCTCCCGCTGGATTTGTCGCAGAAGCAGGCCCACCGTCAGGAACACAATCTTGGTTGCCGCCGAACGCGTGCTCTCAAAGCGGATCTGGTAGCCGACCTGGGGTGGGATGAAGAAAGGTGTGGTCAGGAGAGGACCCTGAGCCTGGGTATCAGCCCCTGGCCCTGCCCAAATTGAAAATCTAAGCAGGCCAGGTGCAGTGGCTCACGCCTGTAATCTCAGCACTTTGGGAGGCCGAGGCGGGCGGATCACCTGAGGTCAGGAGTTCGAGATCAGCCTGACTATCATGGAGAAACCCCATCTCTACTAAAAGTACAAACAAAATTAGCCAGGTGTGGTGGCGCGTGCCTGTAGTCCCAGCTACTTGGGAGGCTGAGGCAGGAGAATCGCTTGAACCTGGGAGGCGGAGGTTGCAGTGAGCCAAGATCACACCATTGCACTCCAGCCTTGGGCAACAAGAATGAAACTGCGTCTCAAAAAAAAAAAAAGAAAGAAAAAAGAAAATCTAAGCAAATGCCATGCCTAGCCATCAGACTCTGGAGTCCAACAGCTTGGGTTGGAATCCTACCTCTGCCACTTAGTGCCACAGACCTTGGGCAGGCAATGCCATCCCTTATCGTTTTCCTCCTAGATGCTGTGAGAATGCCATGTGACAATGCACGGGAAGTATCTAGCACCACACCTCATGTATATATAATGTTTACTATAATACCAGTAACCTTTTCTTGAGTCCCTACTATGTGCCAGGACATTATATGCCACTCTAAGTGCTTCATGTATATCACCCATTTCATCCTTATGACCACCATGACACAGAAGGACTATTATTGGCCTTCCAAGATGGCAGTTTGCATTGCGATGATTGCCAAGAATTACCTTCGCAGCTGGGCGCAGTGGCTCATGCGTGTGATCCCAACGCTTTGGGAGACCGAGGTGGGTGGATCACCTGAGGTCAGGAATTAGAGACCAGCCTGACCAACATGGTGAAACCCCGTCTCTACTAAAATTACAAAAATTAGCTGGGTAGGGTGGTGGGTGCCTGTAATCCCAGCTACTCAGGAGATTGAGGCAGGAGAATTGCTCGAACCCGGGAGGAGGAGGTTGCAGTGAGCTAAGATCGCGCCACTGCACTCCAGCCTGGGCGACAGAGCGAGACTCTGTCTCAAAAAAAAAAAGCGACGAGCCTTTAGGACATTTCCCATTGTTTTGCCATTAAAGTGCTACACTGGTAATGCTAGCTCCTTTGTCATATAGACCACGGACAAGCCAATCTGTGGATAAAGTTCTAGAAGAATCATTACTGGGTCCAGGGGTAAGTGCTTCATTTATTTTTTTGAGATGGAGTCTCGCTCTGTTGCCCAGGCTGGAGTGCAGTGGCGCGATCTCAGCTCACTGCAAGCTCCACCTCCCGGGTTTAGGTCATTCTCCTGCCTCAGCCTCCCGAGTAGCTGGGACTACAGGCACCCGCCACCACGCCTGGTTAACTTTTTTTGTATTTTTTAGTAGAGACAGGGTTTCACCGTGTTAGCCAGGACGGTCTTGATCTCCTGACCTCATGATCCGCCCGCCTCGGCCTCCCAAAGTGCTGGGATTACAGGCGTGAGCCACCACGCCCGGCCAAGTGCTTCATTTTTATTGATACTGCCATATGGACAAGCAACCTATTCCCCCAAGGTCGCCCTGAAAAAATCGGAAACCTGGTGCGTCCCACTCACCTGTGAGCCATACTGACTGAGGCTCTCAAAGCCAACACGCTTGGCCAGTGAGATGCAGGCGATCCGCCGGGGCTGGGTACACGCCACGTGACTGAAGCCAGCAGTCAGCAGGTACTGGGGCACCTGAGTGGACTTGCCACAGCCGGTGTCACCGGCCACTACCACCACCTGGTGCTGCTTCAGTGTCTGCAGGATGCGGTTCCCATACTGGGCGATGGGGAGGGCTGCCCGCTCACGCTGCAGCTTGGCCAGACGCCCAAATGCCTGCTTCTGGCCAAAGTCCAGATAGTGCAACAGGGCCCGGCGGAACTCAGACACTCTCTCAGCAGGCAAGTGCCTGCCCAGCCCCCCAGAGCCCCGTGTGTCAGGGCCAAGAACAGAGAGGTTGATGCGGTAACATGGGTCATAAGTGCGAGGTAGGTCGGCCAGCGCTGGGATGCTGTGCTTGGGCTGTCCAGGGTCTTTCTCCTCCTTCCTGGAGGTCTTGAGATTCTGGAATCTCTGCAGGCGCTCAAAGAAGGTCCAAAACTTCTGACATTCCTCAGAACCCTGACGGATGTAATCCTCCTCACGGAAGAAGGCATCTTCCAAGAGGCGACGTGTCTCTGGACAATTCCAGTCCCACTTCTCCAAGGCCTCTTCCTCGCTGGGAGCCCAGTGGTGGTCTTGGCGATCCCTGCCCTCTCTTGTTCTAGGAGGAGGCATGTTACTAATCCACAATGGGGGTCTCAGTTCTGATCACCCAAAACAAATATTCTCATCCATTCCCAACCTGCAACAATTTAAGAGGCCAGTGCCTGCAACAGAGAACCACTTTATCTTCAAAGAGCTAATTTTTCCTCCTAGTCACGGCACAGGACCACCACAGATGATAAAGTGGTCAGGGGACTGCTTGAGCTGATGACATAAAGGGTACCTCATGATACCTGCAGTGATCTCTGGGATGGACACAAGTTCATTCTGGGTTTTCAGGCCCTGGATTCTTAGGAGAGAGAACAGAAGACATTCATTCACTTTTGGGAACAGTGCCTTCTTTTTTTTTTTTTTTGAGGCAGGGTCTCACTCTGTTTCCCAGGCTGGAGTGCAGTGCCGCAATCATGGCTCACCGCAGCCTCCACCTCCTGGACTCAAGTCATCCTCCTGCCTCAGCCTCCCGAATAGCTGGGACTACAGGCACACGCCACCACACCCAGCTAATTTTTTACTGTTTGTAGAGATGAGGTCTCACCATGTTGCCCAGGTTGATATCAAACTTCTGGGCTCAAGCAATTCCCCCACCTCAGCCTCCCAAAGTGTTGGGATTACTGGTGTGAGCCACCATGCCCAGCCCATTTTTAGAAACATTTCTAACAGCCTGTTTCTCAAGCACTGAACTAGGAAAAGGAGGTAATGAATATGACCACCAGAGTCCTCACAGATGGCCATGATCACATCATCTCTCATGTGACACACACGTCATCAGACTGTGACAATCCAGTGATGGGGACTGTGATAACAGAACCCTAGGGGGCTGTGGGACACCAAAGGAGGTTCCTCCTCCTTCCCATGCTTGGGAATCGTGGAAGGATCCTGGGAGGAGGGGCTGTTTGACCTGACACCTAAAGGAAAGATGTAGGTCACATGGCCAACCAACAGCAGAATCTTGTCTCAAAAGGCAGTAACAGGAGAGAGGTGTGATGTAATGAAAAGAATAAGGCAAGGGTTCTTCACCCGGGGTCCAGTGAGATTCAGAACATTGAGATAAAAGGCAAAATTTTGCAAGTGTTATATATTATTTTTGCCTGCCTGGCACAACCCCTTACTTCTTTTCTAAGGATAGTATCCATCCTCCTTTGGAGAACGCCCTTCCTCGATTCTACATGGTTCAAGGGCCTTTAAGTCAAAGAACCCCTATTGGGTAGGCAAGTGACAAAGACCTGGCCAATCATGGTACTCTACTGCCCCTCTAACCAATGATTGGTCTGAGAAGTGGACACATGATCCAAGAAGGGCCAATCAGGGCCCTTTTGTGGAATTTACACACGGTTGCTAGGACAGAAAAGCTCTCATTTTATCCATTATAATCAGGCAAGTTTGATATAAGCCTGGAGCTGTTTGTAGTAGCTCCAGAGTCTTTCCTAAAATCTATCCTAGAGAAATAACTAGATACAGGCACAAGGATATCACTGTGCATCACAGGGAGAGGGTGAAAGAGGGAGAGGAAGAGAAGCTTCGCAACATCATTTAGGTCTTGAAACTTAGTTCCCTTCAACCCCCCACTTCTCAGCTAACACAAGAAAATGCCTTTTTGCTTGCAGTTGGAGTCTTTTGTTTTTGTTTTGAGATGGAGTCTCGCTCTGTCACCCAGGCTGGAGTGCAGTGGTGTGAACTTGGCTCACTGCAACCTCCACCTCCCAGGTTCAAGCAGTTCTTGTGCCTCAGCCTCCTAAGTAGCTGGGATTACAGGTGTGCACCACCACGCTAATTTTTGTATTTAGTGCAGACAGCATTTCACAATGTTGGCCAGGCTGGTATTGGACTCCTGACCTCAAGTGATCTGCTCATCTTGGCCTCCCAAAGTGCTGGGATTATAGGCGTGAGCCACCATGCCTGGCCTAAAGTTGGGTTTTTGGTTCTCAGCTGAAAATATCTTAATAAAGAGCACACCCTCATATGCGCAATTTTCTGGAAGTTAGTCACTCAGATTCTTAAAGGGGTTCATGACTCTAAAAGGGTTCAGAGCCTTCGCTGGTAAAGGAGTTAGTCAGGCAGATCTGGGTTTGAATCTCAACTTCATCATTTATTAAATGTGTGCCCCCTGGGCAAATTTCTTTTTTTACACGGAGTCTCACTGTCGCCCAGACTGGAGTGCAGTGGCGTATATCAGCTCACTGCAACCTCTGCCTCCCAGGTTCAAGTCATTCTCTTGCCTCAGCCTCCCAAGTAGCTGGGATTACAGGCGTGTGCCACCATGCCCAGCTAATTTTTTGTATTTAGTAGAGACAGGGTTTCACCATCTTGGCCAGGCTGGTCTCAAACTCCTGACCTCAAGTGATTCACCCACCTTAGCCTCCCAAAGTGCTGGGATTATAGGCGTGAGCCACTGTGCCCAGCTCCCTGGGCAAATTAACCTGAACTAACTTCAGGCAGTTTTCATCATGTATAAAACAGAGATAATATCTGTCTCAAAACTTTACAACATTTAACCATCAATCTTGGTAGAGAGAAGCTAAGTAGTTAAATAGTAACTAGAAACAGAAAACAGAAAACAAGCAGAAAACAGCAAGAGGAAGTGGGGCAAAATCTGGAAAGAAAATTAGACTCAAAAGGCCACAGTGCCCTATCATAATGTGCTAACAATGCTTCCACCTACTCTTGTGTTTTCCTGTTCTAGGAGGGAAGCAAGTTGAGGGCTTGGAGTGTTACTGTGACTCTGGGCCAGTTGATTCTTAGAAAATGACAGCGATCCGGGCAGACACGGTGGCTCACGCCTGTAATCCCAGCACTTTGGGAGGCCGAGGCGGGCGGATCATGAGGTCAGGAGATCCGGACCATCCCGGCTAACATGGTGAAACCCCGTCTCTACTAAAAATACAAAAAAATTAGCCGGGCGAGGTGGCGGGCGCCTGTAGTACCAGCTACTCGGGAGGCTGAGGCAGGAGAATGGCATGAACCCGGGAGGCAGAGCTTGCAGTGAGCCGAGATCCGGCCACTGCATTCCAGCCTGGGTGACAGAGCGAGACTCCGTCTCAAAAAACAAAAAAATGAAAAGAATATGAGAGTGTTCCTCTGAGGCTACAAACTGCCTATGCATGCTGAGCCCCGCTGGCAGCATCCCGTGCCTCTCAAGGTGTCTTATCTTTTTCAGCTTCTAGGTTGTCTGCATCTTCTAGTTTCTGTATAACTGTGTCTCTGACCATCTTTTGGTCTATTTGCCCCGGGCTCATGGCCTTTAGTGGGTTTGTTTCCCCCTCTGTCCCCTCCATCTCTCTCCACTCCATCTTCAGGCCTCTGTCTCTTTTTCAGTCTGTCTTGTTCATCACCCTCATCTCTCTTCCCTGTCCTATTCTGGTCTCATGTCTCTTCATTTATCTGAGTCATTTTGTAGTCTGATTTTCTCTGTAATCCAGCTCTTCCTTTCTCCATCTCTGTCTTCAGTTCTCCATTTGACTTTCTCCATCTTTCTCATTTAAAAAAAAGCTTTTTCAGGCCGGGCACTGTGGCTCACGCCTGTAATCCCGGCACTTTGGGAGGCCGAGGCAGGCCTCCTGAGGTCGGGAGTGTGAGATCAGCCTGACCAACATGGAAAAACCCCATCTCTACTAAAAATACAAGATTAGCCGGGCGTGGTGGCACATGCCTGTAATCCCAGCTATTTGGGAGGCTGAGGCAGGAGACTTGCTTGAACCTAGGAGGCGGGAGTTGCAGTGAGCTAAGATCATGCCATTGCACTCCAGCCTGGGCAACAAGAACGAAAACTCCAAACTCCGTCTCAAAAAAATAAAAATGTTTCATTTTTGTTTTTTTGAAACAGGGTTTCACTCTGTCACCCAGCCTGGAGTGCAGTGGCGCAATCACAGCGTACTGCAGCCTCGACCTCCCAAGCTCAAGCGATCCTCTCACCGCAGCCTCCCAAAGTGCTGGGGTGACAGGCGTGAGTTACCGTGCCCTCTTTCTCATGTTCTGTTTTAATCTTTTTTTCCTCCCTTGTGTCCTTCCAGTGTTCACTCTCCATCACCTTCTCTCTCCATTTCCCCATCTAATACTTTATCTCCCAATATCAGAAGCTTTAATAATAGCTCATGCTTACTTACTGCTTACTCACGTTAACACACAGACCTATTCCTATCTGTATGATTTATTCCTATCCCACATCTATGTACATACACACACACTTTTCTCACAACTGTAAGGCACTATGATCATCCCCTATTTTACTGAGCAATAGAGAGGCTAAGTGAGTAGCCAAGTGTCAGATGAGGAACTCAAATCTAGGGGTTCGGGCTCCACTCCCTCACTTTTCCATTTCTCAGCATCATTCTCCATTACCTCCAGTTTTTGTGGGGTTCTCCCTACTTCACTGCCTCCACCCTTCCATATCTCTCGGTGTCCCACATGATTCAGTGTATCGTTTCTCCATCTAAATCCCATTTTTTCTGTTTCTAGCGTCCACGATCAGTTTCCGACTTTCCCCTCCACTCCCCAAGTTTAAGGGCGACTACGCCTCTCGGCCTCGTGGTCGGAGCCTCTGGCTGGAACCTATCGCAACTCTCGCCCACGCTCTCTAGTTTTCAGCTTCCCTCCTCTCCCAACACCCTCGTCTTTCAGTCCCTCAGTTTCTCGAGGCTTCTTTTCGTGCCTCCATTTCTTTCCGTCTCTGGCCTGTCGCCCAGGTTCTCCCAGGGACGCTCAGGTGCCATCTCCGTCCGCGTCTGCCTGCCCTTCGGCTGCCTCCTACATTTCTCCACATCTCGAGATTTCCCTCGCCCCTGGGCTCGCACCCCAAATTACCCCCGACCCGCGTAACTCCAGCAGCCATCGCTGCCACCACCCGGTGCACCCGCCCCGCCCCCCTCCCCTCACTTACTACAAGCCGCGAACGCCTTAACTTCCGGTCCCAAGAGCCCAAGTCTTGCGCCTGCGCACACCGCCATCTCGGTCTGACCCCGCCCCGCCACCACAGAGGAGCCAATCGGAAGCCCTGGGCTGCCCAAGACCCATCCTGCGCCTGTGCACAGCACGCTTCCGCCCCGCCTCGCTTGGGGCGGAGCCTCGAGAGATTGCGCCCTCTAGAGGCCAGTAGAGGCGTTGCGGTACAGACTTGCAGGCACCTCCTCTCTGACCCCTCCCTCTCCTCCCCAGGCATAGCCACGTGCACCCCAGCTCTGCTACGCCGAGGTTTTAACCCAAACCCCGGGCCCAGGCATTTTTTTTTTTCCTTTTTTTTGAGACAGAGTCTCGCTGTGCCTCCCAGGCTAGAGTGCAGTGGCGCGATCTCAGCTCACTGCAACCTCCGCCTCCCAAGTTCAAACCATTCTCCTGCCTCAGCCTCCCGAGTAGCTGGGATTACAGGGGCACACCACTACAACCGGCTGATTTTTGTATTTTTAAGAGAGACAAGGTTTCACCATTTGGGCCAGGCTGGTCTCCAACTCCTGACCTCAAGTGATCCTCCCGCCTTGGCCTCCCAGAGCACTGGGATTACAAATGTGAGGCATCACACTCAGCCTTACCTCTTTTCTTTCTACAACCCCATTTTCTGTTACCTTTCCCTGCAATAAACTCAGTCACACACATGCAGGAAGGCCCCCACATGTAGAAACTATCTCATTAGCCAGGAATGCACCCTCTCTTTTATTAAGTGAAAGAAGAAACTGGGCTGGGCACGGTGGCTCACGCCTGTAATCCCAACACTTTGAGAGGCCGGGGCGAGTGGATCACCTGAGGTCAGGAGTTCCAGACCAGCCTGGGCAACATGGCCAACCCCTGCCTCTACAAAAAAATACAACAATTAGTCGGATATGGCAGTGTGTGCCTGTAGTCTGAGCTACTCAAGAGGCTGAGGTGGGAGGATCGATTGAACCCAGGAGGTTGAGAGACTGAAGTTGCAGTGAGCCATGATGGTACCACTGCACTCCAACCTGGGTGACAGAGCCAGACTGTCTCAAAAAAAAAGAAAGAAATTGGCCGGGTGCGGTGGCTCAAGCCTGTAATCCCAGCACTTCGGGAGGCCGAGACGGGCGGATCACGAGGTCAGGAGATCGAGACCATCCTGGCTAACACGGTGAAACCCCGTCTCTACTAAAAAATACAAAAAACTAGCCGGGCGAGGTGGCGGGTGCCTGTAGTCCCAGCTACTCGGGAGGCTGAGGCAGGAGAATGGCGTAAACCCGGGAGGCGGAGCTTGCAGTGAGCTGAGAACCAGCCACTGCACTCCAGCCTGGGCGGCAGAGCAAGACTATGTCTCAGGGAAAAAAAAAATAAATAAATAAAAT
>NW_016803605.1:906244-913550 GCF_001698545.2 Rhinopithecus bieti
GATCTCCTGACCTCGTGATCCGCCCGTCTCGGCCTCCCAAAGTGCTGGGATTACAGGCTTGAGCCACCGCGCCCGGCCGATACCAATGCTTTCTAATTGAACTCCTCTCTACCCTGAATCCAATAGATCCTAATAGGCAGGAATATCATCACCCCTCTTCAGCCTGAAGAAGTTACAGAAGATGGATCTTCCTCCCTCTACAACCCTTAGGATTAAAGCTGCTCTTATAAAAGGGAGTGGGGGGGCCAGGTGCAGTGGCTCACGCCTGTCATCCCAGCACTTTAGGAGGCCGAGGCGGGCAGATCACGAGGTCAGGAGATCGAGACCATCCTGGCTGACACGGTGAAACCCCGTCTCTACTAAAAAAATACAAAAAATTAGCCAGGCATGGTGGTGGGCACCTGTACTCCCAGCTACTCGTGAGACTGAGGCAGGAGAATGGCATGAACCTGGGAGGCGGAGCTTGCAGTGAACCGCGATGGTGCCACTGCACTCCAGCCTGGGTGACAGAGTGAGACTCCGTCTCAAAAAATAAAATAAAATAAAATAAAAATAATAAAAATAAAAGGGAGGAGGGAAATGTCAGACGCATGGGAACCAGAGTGATTCCATCTTGAATAGGAGCTGGGTGAAATAAGGCTGAGGCCCAATGGGCTGCATTCCCAGGAGGTTAAGCATTCTAAGTCACAGGATAAGGCCGGGAAAGGTGGCTCACGGCTGTATTCCTGGCACTTTGGGAGGCCGAGGTGGGCGGATCACCTGAGGTCAGGAGTTCGAGACCAGCCTGGCCAACATGGTGAAACCCTGTCTCTACTAAAAATACAAAAATTAGCCAGGCATGGTGGCTGCGCCTGTAATCCCGGCTACTCAGGAGGCTGAGGCATAAGAATTGCTTGAACCTGGGAGGTGGAGGTTGCAGTCACCTGAGATCGTGCCACTGCAATCCAGCCTGGGTGACAGAGCAAGACTTCATCTCAAAAAAATAATAATAGGCCAGGCATGGTGGCTCATGCCTGTAATCCCAGCACTTTGGGAGGCTGAGACAGGCGGATCACGAGGTCAGGAGATCGAGACCATCCTGGCTAACATAGTGAAACTCTGTCTCTGCTAAAAAAAATAAAAAATACAAAAAATTAGCCGGGCGTGGTGGCAGGTAACTGTAGTCTCAGCTACTCGGGAGGCTGAGGCAGGAGAATGGCATGAACCCGGGAGGCGGAGCTTGCAGTGAGCCGAGATGGCACCGCTGCACTCCAGCCTGGGTGACAGAGAGAGACTCTGTCTGAAAAAAATTAAAAATAATAAAATAAAAATTTAAAAAATTAGTCCAGTTGTTAGCCTTGGGGAATTTACAGTTTAGCTGGGACCTTGTATTCCAGAAACTCAGAGAAAGGAAGAGCCTATTCTCTCTGGAAGGAGTATAAATCAGGGAGGGCTTCCTGGAGGAAGTGACATTTGAGGGAGGCCTTGAAGGAAATTATTGATGATGAAGAGCAGGCATGTTGGAGTCAATTAAAACTGTGATCAAATTCTAGCTGTCCGGTGTTCTTGCTGTGTGATCTTGGGTAAATTACCTCCCCTCCCTGGACCTCAGCTTATAAAATGAAGCATGCCACCCTATCTCCCTGGGCTGTTGTGAGCATGACCTTAAAGGAGAAACTATGTGTAAAGTGCTGTTCTGGAGTAATGACTGCAGACACAGGTACCATTATTATGCTATTTATTTATTTATTTATTTAGCAGCAGGGTCTCACTCCGTCACCTAGGCTAGAGTGCAGTGATGCAATCACAGCTCACTTCAGCCTCAACCTCCTAGGCTCAAGCAATCCTCCCACCTCAGCCTCCCTAGTAGCTGGCACTACAGTCATGTGCACCAAACCAGGCTAATTTTCTTTTTTTTATTTTTGTAGAGATGGGGTGTTGCTCTGTTGCCCAGGCTGGTCTCCAACTTCTGGGCTCAAGGGATCCTCCCGACTGGGCCTCCCAAAGTGCTGGGATTACAGGTGTGAGCCACCATGCCTGGCCCACTACGTAATTTAAGAGATCTGAGCAGGTAGAGTTCAAGAGTAAATTCTAGACAGTATTTTGTAACAGAAATCTCTGTCATGATGGCAGTGTTCTATAGCTGTGCTGTTGAATATGGCAGTCACCAGCCATATGTGGCTACTGAGCGCTTGAACTATGGTCAGTGTGCCTGAGGAACTGAATTTGAAATGAAAATTTATTCTTTCTTTCGAGATGGAGTCTCACTCTGACATCCAGGCTGGAGTGCAGCAGTGCGATCTAAGCTCTCTGCAAACTCCACTTCCCGGGCTCAAGCAATCTACCTGCTTCAAGGAGGATTGAAGCAGAAGGATTCCAGCAACTCCTTCCTCAGTAGTTGGGACTGCAGGCATGCCCCACTATGCCTGGCTAAGTTTTGTATTTTTTATAGAGATGGAGTCTTGCTATGTTGTCCAGGCTGCTCTCAAACTCCTGGGCTCATGCAATCCTCCTGACTCGGCCTCCCAAAGTGCTGAGATTATAGGCACGAGCCACCACGCCTGGCCATCTAATTTGAATAGCCACAGATGGCTCTTGATTGTTGAGCTGCACATCATAGATCAGAAGGACATTCCAGCCAGTGGCACAGCTTCAGGAAAGATGCAGAAGCATGAAAATAATATAGCCCAAAGGGTGTGTGTTAGTTTCCCATGGCTGCTGTAACAAACATCCCAAACACAGTGACTTAAAACAATACAAATGTATTTTCTCAAAGGTCTGCAGATCAGAGTTCTGAAAGTGTCAGCAGGTCTGCGTTCCTTCTGGGAGCTTCAGAGAAAATCTGTTTTCTTGTCTGTTTCAGCTTCTGGAAGCTGCCTGCATTTCTTGGCACCCCCTCATGTCACTATGACATCTGGTTCCGTTGTCACATCTCCTGCGACTGACCCTGACCCTCCTGCCTCCCTCTTAAAAGGACCCTTGTGACTCCATTGAGTCCACCCAGACAATCCAGGATAACCACCCTTTCTCAAGATCCTTAATCTCATCCGCAAAGTCCCTTTTGCCATGGAAGGTCACCTGTTCACAGACTGAGAGGATTAAGATGTGGACACCATCGGGGGTCACCATTCTATCTGCTACAGGGTCTGAGAAGCCAGAGAGGAAGTGTGTCCGTGGTGGAGAGAAGCCCTGAATGCCGAGCTAAGGAGCCTGGACTTGGCCTTTCCTTCAAAATAGATCCATGACCTGTCAGCCCCTCACCACCTCAACTCTGTTACCCTGATCCAAATCACTATCACCTTCTGCTTGGACCATTGCAGTAGCCTCCTCTCTGGGATCTTCACTGCCCCCACACCATACTCTCATCTCCACCAGCAACCAGAGGGATCCTACTAAAATCTTTTGGCCGGGTGCAGTGGCTCACACCTGTCATCCCANATAAATAAATAAAATCTTTTTTTTTTTTTTTTGAGACAGAGTCTTGCTCTGTCACCCAGGCTGGAGTGCAGGAGCTCAATCTTGGCTTACTGCCACCTCTGCCTCCCGGGTTCAAAACGAGTCTCCTGCCTCAGCCTCTTAAGTAGCTGGGACTACAGGCATGCACCACCACGCCCGGCTAATTTTTGTATTTTTAGTAGAGACGGGGTTTCGCCATATTGCCCAGGCTGGTCTTGAACTCCTGACCTCAAGTGATCCACCTGCCTCAGCCTCCCAAAGCGCTGGGATTATAGGCATGAGCCACCGCAAATGGCCCTGTATATCTTTGTTTATAGTCTGTCTTCCTCCACTAGAATATCAGCTCCCTGAGGGCAGGATTTGTGTCTGTTTTGGTCACTACTATATCTCCAGTGCCTAAAAAGGCCTTGCACATAGCAGGTGCATAATGGGTATCTGTTGAATGAAGGAAGGAATCAAATGAAGACATCATTGAGCTCCTGGATCCAGCTATGCCTGAAGCCAGTCTTGTGAAATGGGATAGGAAGATACACATCCACAGTGTCTCTGCAGCCTACACCTCCATCTCCGAGATCAGGTCATGACTAGTGGATTTCTTGCTGTCCACACTTTCATCCCTGCCCTGGGACTCCCTCAGGGCCCAGTGACAGGCAGCTGGCAGTGACCGGCGGAGTTGAGCCCTCCCGAAATACAGGAAAAGCATGGGATTGAGGCAGCTATGAGCGAGGGCAAGGCCCACGACGAGGGGTTCAGCCCGCAGGGCCCTGGCCAGGAGTGCGGAGTTCGGGGCTGCCGCAGTGAGCACCAGCCTCAACAGGTGGTAGGGTGTCCAGCAGACAAAAAACCCTACCACAATGGCCATGCCCAGCGGCCAGCGGTGTCGGGCTGCCCAGCACAGGAGGGCGCCGTGGCAGCTGGCCACAACCACCAGGGGCCCCAGGAAGCCAAAAAGAAACCGGACGGCGGTCACTGCGTTCTCGGTGCTGGAGGAGCCACCATAGTCCACCACACACTGCAGCCGGGCGGGGAAGTGCTCCTGGTGCAGCCGGCGGTAGATGGCGGAGGGCACAGTGAGTAGCAAGGCCAGCGTCCAGGCTGCCCCGCAGGCCATCTGCACCCCGCACGCCCGCTGAACCTTAAACCACCAGGCAGGCCCGAGAGCCAGAAAGCAGAGGTCGGCACTGAGAGCTGCCAGGAGCAGGACACTGGCATACATGGTCAGCAGGATGACAGAGGGCAGCACCCGACAGCCCACTTCCCCATATGGCCAGTGGCCCCCATGGGCAATGGGCACTGCCAGGATGGGCAGAGACAAACAGCACAGCAAATCCGCCATGGCCAGGTGGAGCAACCAGGTGGCACCCACCCTCCGGCGGGCCTCCTTCCCAGCCACCCAGGCCACCATGGCATTGCCCGGCACCCCCACCAGGAAGATGGCAGCATACAGCGGGAGCGGGGCCATGCGCAGCGGGTCGATGGCCAGGCAGGCGCCATCCAGGCAGTCCACAGGGAGGTCCAAGAGGTCGCTGTAATCCCCATACTCGTAGCTGATAGAATCGTTCCCCATTCAGGCTCCTGGTGTCTGGGCAGGGAAGAAAGACCATGAAAACTCAGAGGAGAAAACTCCACGGCGCTGGAGATCTAGGGTGTCCATCAGCCCGGCCCACCAGCACCTTGCAAACTGGAATACTGCGTCATAAGAACTCCGGTGCTTTAGAAGATTGGAATTCTAGGCTGAGTGTGGTGGCTCACACCTGTAATCTTAACACTTTGGGAGGCCGAGACTGGCAGATCACTTGAGGCCAGGAGTTCAAGACCAGGCCAACATGCCGAAACGCCATCTCTACTAAAAATACAAAAATTAGCTGGGTGTGGTGGTGTGTGCCTGTAATCCCAGCTACTTGGAAGGTTGAGAATTTCTTGAACTCAGAAGACGCAGGTGGCAGTGGGCTGAGATCACACCACTGCACTCCAGCCTGGGAGACAGAGTGAGACTCCGTCTCAAAAAAAAAAAAAAAAAATTGAATTCCAGAACTTAGTGTTATTAGAAGTAGCTCGGTGGCATCTTGGAATTCTAGAATATTACAATGCTAGAACCCTAGTACGTTGGAATATTGGGGCTGGGCACGGTGGTTCAGGCCTGTAATCTCAACAATTTGAGAGGCCAAGGTGGGAAGATAGCTCGAGGTCAGGAGTTCTAGACCAGCCCGGGCAACATCGGGAGACCCCATGTCTACAAAAACTTTTTAAAACGTAGCCAGGCATGGTCATGTGTGCCTGTAATCCCAGCTACTGAAAAGGCTGAAGTGGGAGAATCACTTGAGCCCAGGAGATTGAGCGAGCTTGATCGTACCCCTGCACTCCGGCCAGGATGACAGAGTGAGACTCTGTCTCAAAAAAGAAAAAAAAAAAAAAATCAGAAAAAAAGAAAGAAATGAGCAAAATCCAAAATCCACAGTATTTTAGAAGATGATAAATACTATGGGAAAAGTATCACACAGGGAAGCTGGCTATGTTGGAGTTTTACAGGCATGGTCAGGGAAGGCTTCTCTGAGAAGGTGATATTTGCATAAAAATCTGAAGGAAAGGTGGGAGAGATGCATGGAGATCTGGGGGAAGAGTGTTTCAGGCATCGAGAACAGCCAGTGCAAAGGCCCTGAGGTGGGAACATGACAGTCATGTCTGAGAACAGCAAGGAGGCCAGTGTGGCTGGAGTGGAATCTGCCAGCGGGAGAGGGCTGGAAGCAATAGCCGAGTCATCAGGGGCCAGGCACAGTGGCTCACGCCAGTAATCACGGGACTTTGGGAGGCCAAGGCGGGCGGATCACCTAAGGTCAGGAGTTTGAGACCAGCCTGGCCAACATGGTGAAACCCCATCTCTACTAAAAATACAAAAATAGCGTGGAGTGGTGGCGGGCGCCTGTAATCCCAGCTACTCAGGAGGCTGAGGCAGGAGGGATCACTTGAACCAGGGAGGCAGAGGTTACTGTGAGCTGAAATCATGCCACTACACTCCAGCCTGGGCAACAGAGCAAGACTCCATCTCAGAACAAAACAAAACAAAACAAAACCAGTTATCAGGGGCCGTGGCATGTAGGGCCACGTGGACAACGCAAGGACGTCATCATTTATTCCAAATGAGACAGGTGCTGTAGGAGGGTGCAGAGCAGAGAAGCGACATAATCTATCATAGCAATAATTTTTTTCTTTTTGAGACAGTTTCGCTCTGTCACCCAGGCTGGAGTATGGTGGCATGATCTTGGCTCACTGCAACCTCCACCTCCTGGGTTCAAGCAATCCTCCTGCCTCAGCCTCCCAAGTAGCTGGGATTACAGGTGCCTGCCACCATGCCTAGCTAATTTTTGTATTTTTAGTAGAGAAGGGGTTTCACCATGTTAGCCAGGCTGGTGTCGAACTCCTGACCTCAGGTGATCCACCCACCTCAGCCTCCCAAAGTGTTGGGATCACACGCATGAGCCACCATGTCCAGCCACAATAATATTATTATTACTATTTTTTGAGACAGGGTCTGGTTCTGTAGCCTGGACTGGACTGCAGTGGCACTATCTTGGCTCACTGCAGCCTCCACCTCATGGGCTCAAACAACCCTCCACCTCAGCCTCCAAAGTAGCTAGGACTACAGGTGCACACCATCATGCCTGATTAATTTTTTTTGGCGGTCATCTGGTTTCACCTCTTGAATTCTGGGGTGCAAGCAACCTGCCTTGCCTCAGCCTCTCAAACTGCTGGGATTACAGGCATGGCTGCCACTGTGCCTGACAATAATAATAATAAAATTATTATTATTATTAGAAGCCATCATTTATTGAACACTTTGTGTTTTGTGCCAAACTTTTTTTTTTTTTTTTTT
>NW_016803605.1:914089-925180 GCF_001698545.2 Rhinopithecus bieti
TTTTTTTTGAGACAGGGTCTCACTCTCTTGCGAAGGCTGGAGTGCAGTGGTGCAATCACGGCTAACTGCAGCCTCAAACTCCTGTGCTCAAGTGACCCTCCCACCTCTGCCTCCTGAGTAGCTGGGACTACAGGCAGTGGCCACCACGCAGCTTTAAACACTGTGTCACTGGAACCTTATTTCATTTTATTTTATTTTATTTTATTTTATTTTATTTTATTGAGACGGAGTCTCACTCTGCTGCCCAGGCTGGAGTGCAGTGGCGCTACCTCGGCTTACTGCAAGCTCTGCCTCCTGGGTTCAAGCAACACCCCTGCCATAGCCTCCCGAGTAGCTGGGATTAGAGGCGTGCACCACCATGCCTGGGGCTAATTTTTTATATTTTCAGTAGAGATGGGGTTTCACCGTGTTGGCCAGGCTGGTTTGGAATTCCTGACCTTAAGTGGTCTGCCTGCCATGGCCTCCCAACGTGCTAGGATTACAGGCGTGAGCCACCGTGCCCAGCCTCACTGAAACCTTGTAATAACTGTCTGAATTTGACACTACTGTTATATTTATTCTACAGACAAGGCACAGTGAAGTTAAATAACTTACTTAAGATCACTCAGCTAAGTAGGTAAAATTTTTTTTTGAGACAGTCTCGCTCTGTCGTCCAGGCTGGAGTGCAGTGACACAATGTCGACTCACTGCAACCTCCACCTCCAGGGTTCAAGCGATTCTCCCACCTCAGCCTCATGAGTAGCTGGGACTACAGGCACCCACCACCACGCCCAGTTAATTTGTGTATTTTTAATAGAGACGGGGTTTCACCATATTGGCCAGGCTGGTCTCGAACTCCTGACCTTGTAATCCGCCCACTTCAGCCTCCCAAAGTGCTGGAATTGCAGGCGTGAGCCACCGCGCCCGGCCCCTAAGTAGGTAAATTTCAAAGTGTGTTAGTCCCTGCTGCAGAACCCCATGCCCTAGAATATAACCATCTCCAAATCTCAGGCTCTGGAGAGCTGGCAGGCAGTACGGCAAGTGGCCCCGAGCAGCCCCGGGTTCCATGACTGTGGGTGTCAGTTGCAGCTGGCTGTGTCTATTTCCTCATTGGGAAAACGAGAGTCATGGAGGTGAACCTACCTCTCTGGTTTTGGGAGTCCTTGAGGAGTTAAGATGTGTCTAGCATCTGGCACACAGGCTCAGGTAGACGAAGCTTGGGTAGCACAGGACCCAGGCAGGCGTCCCCACCATCCCATCCCCACAATGTCAGTGTGACCCGGCCCTGCGGCTCTCTGCTGACTATTATGGGTTGGGTGGCACTGCCCAGCACTCCAGCTGGTGTTGAGGCAACAGGAAGGACAGAGAGGAAGTTAGGGCACATCCCTCCCCCATGCTAGGTAGCAGTGAAGAGGCCAGGCCACTTGGTGTGTGTATTTGGAGTCTGGCATTCCACTTTCATATTATTTTTATCCCTAGAGGAAAAGGTGTGCAGAATTTAGCCAGGTGCGGTGGCTCACACCTGTAATCCCAGTACGTTGGGAGGCTGAGGAGGAAGGATCGCTTGAGGCCAAGAGTTCAAGACCAGCCTAGGCAACACAGTGAGACCGTCTGTCTCTACAAAAAATTTAAAAATTAGACAGGCATAGTGATTCATGCCAGCAATCCCAACCTTTTCGAAGACTGGGGTGGAGGATCATATGAGCCCAGGAGTTCGAGGCTGCAGTTAGCCATGATCGTGCCACTGCACTCCAGCCTGAGCAACAGAGTGAGACCCTGTCCCTTGAAAGAAAGAAAGAGGCCAGGCGCAGTGGCTCGTGCCTGTCATCCCAGCACTTTCAGAGGCCGAGGCAGGCGGATCACGAGGTCAGGAGATTGAGACCATCCTGGCTAACACAGTGAAACCCTATCTCTACTAAAAAATACAAAAAAATTAGCTGGGCATGGTGGCGGGTGCCTGTAGTCCCAGCTACACAGCAGGCTGATGCAGGAGAATGGCGTGAACCCAGGAGGCAGAGCTTGCAGTGAGCCGAGATCATGCCACTGCACTCCAGCCTGGGTGACAGAGAGAGACTCTGTCAAAGAAAGAAAGAGAGAGAGAGAGAGAGAGACAAAGAAAAACATTTAAAAACTGACCCCCCCCCCCCCCCCAAGCTGGGCACAGTGGCTCACACCTGTAATCCCAGCAGTTTGGGAGGCTGAGGTGGGCGGATCACTTGAGGCCAGGAGTTGGAGACCAACCTGGGCAACATAGTGAAACCTGGTCTCTACTAAAAATACAAAAATCAGCCAGGCATAGTGGTGGGCGCCTGCAATCCCAGCTACTAGGGAGACTGAGGCAGGAATATCACTGGAACCCGGGAGGCGGAGATTGCAGTGAGCCAAGATCCCGCCACTGCACTCCAACCGGGGTGACAAGAGTGAGACTCCATCTCAAAAAACCAACAAACAACAACAAAAACCCTCCAATTCCTACCAGCTGTGTGGCCTTGGGCAAGTCACCTGACCTATCTGTGCCTTAGTAAAATGGGAATAATAATATACCCACACTGCCTTAGGCGGTGTGGTAAGAATTCAACGAGTTAGAAACGTACAGCTGAGTGTACAGCGCTGGTTTTCAGTGGCTGTCATACACATGCTAGCTGCTGTTATCACTGTCCACACTCATCCTCTCACCCCACAAAGACTCCACCCTTCCTGGCCCTTGTTTATTATAATCTGGGGAACTTTCTGTGCATCGTAATTTGTCTAACTGTAAGCCCAAAACAATGGTATCGCAGATGGCATTTCCTTTGTAACGTTTTAACCAGAAATGGGAGCTTTCAACACACATTGTTCCATTGCTTCATCTTTTCACTTAACGTGCCGGATATCTGTCTTCCTATCTGTACAGATATCAACCCCATTCATCCCCAAAGCATCAAAAACAGTGCACTGTCTGCCCACGTCATGCTTATTAACTAAAGGCCATTCAATAACAATGGTAAGGAGAATAATGAGAAACAGGGCCAGGTGCAGAAGCTCACACCTGTAATCCCAATACTTTGGGAGTCCTAGGCAGATGGATCACTTGAGGTCAGGAGTTCGAGACCAGACTGGGCAACATGGTAAAATCCCATCTCTACTAAAAAAAAAAAAAAAAAAAATTAGTTGCACGTGATGGCAAGTACCTGTAATCTCAGCTACTCAGGAGGCCGAGGCAGGAGAATCCCTTGAACCTGGGTGGTGGAGGTTGCAGTGAGCTGAGATCACACCACTGCACTCCAGCCTGGGTGACAGAGTGAGACTCCATCTCAAAAAAAAAAAAAAATTGGATTTGGTTTAGATGATTTTGTCTTGCTGTTGGGTAATGTAAGTGTTCTGAACACATTTGAGGTAGGCTATGGCCTTGAGGTCAAGGCTGCAGTGAGCCAAGATCGTGCCACTGCACTCCAGCCTGCACAACAGAGTGAGACCATGTCTCAAAAAAAAAAAAAAAAAAAAAAAGGTAGGCTATGATGTTCGGTAGGCTAGGTGTATTAAATCCAATTTGATTTAGGATATTTTCAACTTATGATGGGGTTTTTGTTTTGTTTGTGTTTTTGTCTTGTTCAGTCACCCAAGCTGAGTTCAATGGTTCAATCTTGGCTCACCGCAGCCTCTACTTCCTAGGCTCAAGTGATCCTCCTGCCTCAGCCTCTGGAGTAACTGTGACTACGGGTGCACGCCATCACGCCCAGTTAATTTTTTATTTTTTGTAGAGACAGCTTTCACTGTATTGCCCAGGCTGTTCTTGAACTCCTGTGCTCAAGCAATCCTCCCACCTCAGCCTCCCAAAAGTGTTGCCATTACAGGTGTGAGCCACTGTGCCCGGCCTTATGATGGGTTGATAGAGATAGGACCCCATCGTAAGTCAAAGAGCATCTGCACTTACATCTAGATTCTAAAGCATAGGTACCCTTATTATTATTTCTTAATAATTAAAATAGTAGATGGCTTTTATTGAGCACCTATGATCTACAAGCTATAACCCTTATCACAAACTCTTGAGATCAATATTATCATCCTCATTTCCCAGAACATCAGCTCCTTCTGGCCTTGGATGCCACTGTGTCCCTGGCATCTGGGACAGAACCTGGCACACAGCACAGGCACGGTCGATATTTGGTAAGTGAAAGGATAAAAGAGTAAACTGAGGCACAGAGAAACGAAGTGGTCACTTAGGTTTCTTTTGTTGTGATTGCAAGCACCCTCATGTGTGCCTCTTGGTGCACGTCTGTCTGTGTATCCAGTCCTGCTGGATCCTCTGCTCTGGAAAACTCTGGAGCAGAATCAAAGAAGGCTGGCCGGGCCCAGTGCCTCACACCTGTAATCCCGGCACTTTGGGAGGCCAAGGCGGGTGTATCACGAGGTCAGGAGATCGAGACCATCCTGGTTAACACAGTGAAACCCCATCTCTACTAAAAATACAAAAAATTAGCCGGGAGCGGCGGCAGGCCCCTATAGTCCCAGCTACTTGGGAGGCTGAGGCAGGAGAATGACCTGAACCCGGGAGGCGGAGCTTGCAGTGAGCCGAGATGGTGCCACTGCACTCCAGCCTGGGTGACAGAGCAAGAATCCGTCTCAGGAAAAAAAAAAAAAATGTCTGAACATTCTTCCTTCCTGAACATCCATCTTCTAGGATTCCTCCCTCATGACTCGGCGATCAGCCTCCTTCCCGAAAAAGCGCACATATGCTCACCAGAACACGTGTGCCAGAATGTTCACAGCAGCCCAAGATGAGAAACCGTCAAATAGCCACTCACAGCAGAATGGATGAACACATCATGGGGTGTTCACCCTGTGGAATATTCTACACAATGAGAATGAATAAACACTATGCAAGAATGTGGACGGATTTTGTGATGGAACATTGAGGAGACTAGGCGCGGTGATTCATGCCTATAATCCCAGCAGTTTGGAAGTCCGATGTGGGAGGATCACCTGAGGTCAGGAGTTTGAGAGCAGCCTCTCCAACATGGTGAAACCTCGTCTCTACTAAAAATACAAAAAACAATTACGGCCAGGTGCAGTGGCTTACGCCTGTAATCCTAGCACTTTGGGAGGCCGAGGTGTGTGGATCACCTGGGGTCAAAAGTTGGAGACCAGCCTGACCAACATGGTGAAACCTGTCTCTACTAAAAATACATAAATTAGTTAGGTGTGGTGGCGGGTACCTGTAATCCCAACTACTCAGCAGGCTGAGGCAGGAGAATCACTTGAACCTGGGAGGCGGAGGTTGCCGTGAGCCAAGATTACGCCACTGCACTCCAGCCTGGGCGACAGAGCAAGACCCTGTCAAAAGAAAGAAAGAGAGAAAAGGAAAGAATGAGAAAAGAATTGGAATCGCTGAGTGAAAGGGCTTGCTCGCTAGGCATGCTACAGTTTGGTGGATTTGCTGGAAGCTACAGGACTTCCTGCAGGTTTGACAGAGGCTGTTTCCCTTACACCTGTGTGTGAAAAACCATTTGGGCTGAGCGCGGTGACTCACCGCCTGTAATCCCAGCACTTTGGGAGGCCAAGGCGGGCGAATCACCTGAGGCCAGGAGTTCAAGACCAGCCTGACCAACATGGAGAAACCCCATCTCTACTAAAAATACAAAATTAGCTGGACGTGGTGGCGCGCACTTGTGATCCCAGCTGAGACAAGAGAATCGCTTGAACCGGGGAGGTGGAGGTTGTGATGAGCCGAGATGGCACCATTGCACACCAGCCTGGGCAACATGAGTGAAACCCCGTCTCCAAAAAGAAAAAACGTTTAGCTCCTTTGACAAGAGCTTTGCTGCTGGGCCGCCCAAGTTAATTCCAAGAGCCCAGGACTCTGACGTGCATTCCAGTGTGGCCACAATGAGACTGCACTTCTCAAACCCTAGTTCTGCTTTCCAGATTCTGAAAGTAACGATTCCAAGAAGCCAGGATCATGCAATCTCTCTCTCTCCCTCCTTCCCGCCCTTGTTGCCTCCATCCTTACCGTCTCTTCCAAGAGGGTCCCCACGTGAGTCAAACGCCACTTAGGAGTGCAATCCGGGCCCACAGCCAGGACCCAGGAGGTCTGGGGTCTCTCCCTGCCGTGTCTGGCAGCTGGCAGAGTCCTGGAAATCCGTCCTGTTTGCCAGAAGTTCCTGCCGTACGCTCCTGAGCACTGCCACCTCACCGGTCCCAGTAAATCTTTATAAGCAGTACGAACTAGGAGTGGCCTTGTCTCACTCTCAGGGTGTGTTTGTCCTGTCTTCTTCCCATGACTCAGAACACAAAATTACGGGGCGGCTGGCAGGGCTAGAGAGGGCTCGTGGGTGGAGGGCTGATCCCAAGTCCCCAACCCTAGTTTGGAAGTCCCAGCTTCCTGGAAACCAGACCTGCATGCGGTTTGCTCTTCAACCCCTTAGAGGTCTTGGCCTGGATTTTGTTTTCCCCACAACATGCCAGCTGCCCCCAGCCACCTCCAGGCCTCTTACTGTGCTCAACCCCTCCCTTCTGCAGCCTCAGGACAGACAAATGTCCCTCCCTCCTCCTTGGCTCTGAGGAAGACAGCCTGAGGTCACATTCTCCACAAAAAGACCACTGCAGCTGAGTGCAGGGCCCAAGGCCTCAGTGGTAGAAAAAGCACAAACAACTCCTTTCCTGGGCCTCAATTTTCCATCTGTAACATGGGAAGATGTTGTTGGCCATAGTGACACTTTACTTTTATTTTAGAGATGGAGTCTTGCTCTGTCGCTCAGACTGGAGTGCAGTGACAACATTATGACTCACTGCAGCCTCAAACTCCTAGGCTCAAGTGATGCTCCTATCTCAGCCTCCTGAGTAGCTAGGACTACAGGCATGCACCAAACATGCCTGGCTAATTTTTTAAAATTTTTTTGTAGAGGTGGGGTCTTGCTTCATTGCCCAGCCTCAAACTATCCTCACACCTCGACCTCCCAAAGGGCTGGGATTACAGGAGTGAGTCAACATGCCCAGCCATCATAGCAATTCTTAACCTCTCCCAGCATACCACCTTGACTGAGAACAAGGACTCAAGGGCCAGAATGATAAGATTCATATTCCAGGTCAAAGTTCAGGGCCTCAGCCCCTCTGAACCTCAACTTCCTCATCTGTGCAGTGGATGGTTGCTATGAGCATTAGATAAATTTAAAACACACAGAACTGGCTGCGTGCAGTAGCTCACGTCTGTAATCCCAGCACTTTGGGAGGCCGAGGCAGGTGGATCACTTGAAGTCAAGTGTTCAAGACCAACCTGGCCAACATGGCAGAACACCATCTCTACTAAAAATACAAAAATTAGCCTGGCGTGGTGGCACATGCCTGTAGTCCCAGCTACTCGGGAGGCTGAGGCAGGAGAATCATTTGAACCCAGGAGGTGGAGGTTCCAGTGAGCCAAGATCTTGCCACTGCTCTCCAGCCTGGGTGACAGAGTGAGACTTTGTCTCAAAAACAAAAAACAAACAAACAAAAAAACCAGAGCAGTGCCTGGCACATAGTATACGCTAGGTTCATGCAACAGCAACAAGACTGTAGTATGAATTCTCAAAGTACACTTACCATGCGGGCTTAGCAAGAGGAAGTGGCTCCAACTCCAACTTTGGAAACTCTTTATTCAGCAGTTCTTTCTGTTTGTGCTTTTTTCTGTGCATGCTTTAGGGATTCAAGGGAAATATTTACACACTTCTTTTGTTATTGTTTTAGAGAATGAAATAACTTTCCTAGAGGAAGCTGTTCGTGAGACAAGAGGCTGGGACTCACTGTTTGACCCAGGGCGTCCTCTTCTCTGTTTCCCCATCCAGGTGACCCTGCGTTGGCCGACTGTCACCCCGGACCCTCAGAGAGACAAACATCCCCCAAGTCCCCTCCCCTCCTCTTCTGTCCCGGGAGGCCGACATCAGGCCCCCTCCTCTGCCATATCCTGCCAGCCCCAGTCTCCTGCGGGAACCTGCCTTGGCCGGAAGAAGAGATTAAGAGGAAAGAAACCGAGGTGGAACCTTCCCTTTATCAGCTCAAACTTTCTTTAGTCTCAAAAGTTTGCAATGGTCTGTTCCTCAGATGCTTCATCTTGATAAACTCCTGATTCGGCCACAAAGTTTCTCAACATACCTTTCTTAGGATTCCAGCCCGGCAGGATGGCTCTCCCCTGTAATCTCCACACTTTGGGAGGCCGAGGTGTGAGGACTGCTTGAGGCTAGGATTCTGATACCAGCCTGGCCAACACAGTGAGATGCTGTCTCTGGACGGAGTGTCGCTTGAGACGGAGTCTCGCTGTGTTGCTCAGGGTGGAGTGCAGTGGCCCGATCTCAGCTCACTGCAAGCTCCGCCTCCCAGGTTCAGGCCGTTCTCCTGCCTCAGCCTCCTGAGTAGCTGGGACTACAGGCACCTGCAACCATGCCCAGCTAATTTTTTGTGTTTTCAGTAGAGACAGGGTTTCACCATGTTAGCCAGGACAGTCTCAATCTCCTGGCCTCGTGATCTGCCTGTCCCGGCCTCCCGAAGTGCTGGGATTACAGGCCTGAGCCACCGCAACCGGCCTTTTCTTTTTTTCTTTTCTTTTTTCTTTTTTTTTTTTTAAGTGCAGCCTCTCACTCTTCACCTCCATTGGAGTGCAGTGGCATGATGATGGCTCACTGCAGCCTCGACCTCCTGGGTTCAAGCAATCCTCGCACCTCAGCCCCCAGAGTAGCTGGGACCACAGGCTCAAGCCACCACACCCAGCTAATTTTATTTTATTTTATTTTATTTTATTTTTTTTGAGGCGGAGTCTTGCTCTGTCGCCCAGGCTGGAGTGCAGTGGCGATCTCGGCTCACTGCAAGCTCCGCCTCCCAGGTTCACACCATTCTCCTCCCTCAGCCTTCCCAGTAGCCGAGACTACAGGCGCCCGCCACCGTGTCCGGCTAATCTTTTGTATTTTTTTTTTTTTTTAGTAGAGATGGGATTTCACTGTGTTAACCAGAATGGTCTCCATCTCCTGACCTCGTGATCTGCCTGCCTTGGGCTCCCAAAGTGCTGGGATTACAGGCGTGAGCCCCCGCGCCCGGCCCCAGCTAATTTTTTAAAAAACTTTTTGTAGAGATGGGGTCTGTCTCTGTTGCCTAGTCTGGTCTCCAATTCCTGGGCTCAAGCAATCCTCCTACCTTGGCCTTCCAAAGTGCTGTGATTACACATGCGAGCCACAGCATCTGGCCCCCCAGAATTTATTTTAATTAGCCAGGCATGTTGGAGCAAGCCTGTAGTCCCTGCTACTCTGGAGGCTGAAGTGGGAGGTGGAGGCTGAGGAGGGAGGATCACTTGAGCTCAGGAGGTCAAGGCTGCAGTGAACTATGAATGCACCACTGCACTCCAGCCTGGGCGATAGAGAGAGACCCTGGGTCTAAAAAATAATTTAAAATTTAAACAAAAATTGCCAGCCATGGTGGCTCACACCTGTAATCCCAGAACTTTGGGAGGCCAAGGTGGGCAGATCCTGAGGTCGGGATTTCAAGACCAGCCTGACCAATATGGAGAAACCCAGTCTCTACTAAAAATACAAAATTAGCTGGGATGGTGGCACATGCCTGTAATCCCAGCTACTCGGGAGGGTGAGGCAGGAGAATCGCTTGAACCCGGGAGGTGGAGGTTGCAGTGAGCTGAGATCGTGCCATTGCACTCCAGCCTGGGCAACAAGCGCCAAACTCCGTCTCAAAAGAAAAAAAAAAATTGTTTAAGTGTCTTAGATTTGAGGCTGGGCACAGTGGCTCACTTCTGTAATCCCAGCACTTTGGGAGGCCAAGGCCAGTGGATCACCTGAGGTCAGGAGTTCTAGACCCACACGGCCAACATTGTGAAACCCCATCTCTACTGAAAATACAAAAAAAAAAAAGTCAGGCTTGGTGGGGCACACCTGTAATCCCAGCTACTCAGGAGGCTGAGGCAGGAGAATTGCTTGAACCTGGGAGGCGGAGGTTGTAGTGAACCAAGATCGTGCCACTGCACTCCAGCCTGGGCGACAGAGTGGGACTCCATTTCAAAAAAGCAAAAACAAAACAAAAGTCTTAGATTTGGGAAGGCAAAGATTTTCTGTTGTCCCTGGAGCTGAGGACTGTCACTTAGGGGTCTGGGGGTTGCTATGGGCCAAGAACAGGGTCTCCACAGGCCTCAGAAGGCAAGAGGCGGGCCAGTGTGTATGTGGAGGGGAGTGGAGGGGGATTCTCTCTCAGCCACCCTGTGAAAAGCCGAGCACCACCCCCTCAACTCACCAGCCATTTCCTCCTGGGAGAAACTTTGAGAACATCCTACGAGGATTTTTTTTTGTTTCTTTTTTTTTTTTTCCTTTGGAGACAGAGTCTTGCTATGTCACCCAGGCTCAAGTGCAGTGGCGAGATCTCGGCTCACTATAACCTCCGCCCAGGTTCAAGCAATTCTCCAGCGTCAGCCTCCCAAGCACCTGGGATTACAGGCACCACCACACCCAGCTAATTTTTGTATTTTTAGTAGAAATGGGGTTTCACCATGTTGGCCAGGGTTGTTTCGAACTCCTGACCTCAAATAATCCACCTGCCTCAGCCTCCCAAAGTGCTGGGATTACAGGTGTTAGACACCACAACCAAGCATCCTAAAAGGTTCTAAGTCAATCCATATGAAATTGTCATTTTTCTAGGTCAAAAAAGGTTGAATTTCTCTTTTTTTCTTTCTTTCATTTTTTTTTTTCAAAACAGACAGGGGTCTCACTATATTGCCCAGGCAACTCCTGGCCTCAAAATCCTGGCCTCAAACAGTCCTCCCACTTTGGCCTCCAAAGGTGCTGAGATTACAGGCATGAGCTACAATGTCACGCCAAAAGGTCAAATTTCAGCAAATCTCTGGAGTTAGCATGTACATGAGTGGTCGCAAGGGGTTGAAGGGGTAAAGAATGGGGAGTGACTGCTTAATGGGTATGGGGTTTCCTTTTGGGGTGATGAGAATGTTCTGGAACAAGACAGTAGTGATGGATGTACAACACTGCAAATGCATGCAATGCCACTAATGGTAAATTTTATGTTATGTGCATTGTACTACAATTTTTGTTTTACTCATTTTCTTTTTTTTTTTTTTTTTTTTTTTTTTTTTTTTTTTTTTGAAAGGGTTTTTTT